>NW_026571095.1:37248682-37311182 GCF_026225935.1 Boleophthalmus pectinirostris | reverse complement strand
GAGAGAGATAGCGAACCCTGAGCCCCGCGGAGCAGGTGTCCGAAAAGCGCGACGGCTGCACGTACCTCTTCTCCAAGCTCTGCACCAGTCCTTTCACCCGCGGACACTCGGGGCTACACGGAAGGACCCCCGAGCACATTCAGCAGTGACGTCAGTCTGAGTCTGTTTAGTTCTGGTTTAGTCCTGGTTTAGTCCTGGTTTTAGTCCTGGTTTAGTCTGGTTTAGTCTGGTTTTAGTCCTGGTTTAGTCCTGGTTAGTCCTGGTTTAGTCCTGGTTTAGTCCTGGTTTAGTCCTGGTTTAGTCCTGGTTTAGTCCTGGTTTAGTTCTGGTTTAGTCCCGGTTTAGTCCTTTTTTAGTCTTTTTTAGTCCTGGATTAGACCTGGTTTAGACCTGGTTTATCCTGGTTTAGTCCTGGTTTAGTCCTGGTTTAGTCCTGGTTAGTCCTGGGTTAGTCCTGGGTTAGTCCTGGTTAGTCCTGGTTTAGTCCTGGTTTAGACCTGGTTTAGACCTGGTTTAGAGTCCTGGTTTAGTCCTGGTTTAGACCTGGTTCTCAGTCCCGGTCGGGTTTAGTCCTGGGTTAGTCCTGTTTTAATCCTGTTTTAGTCCTGGTTCCTGGTTCAGTCCGGTTTAGTCCTGGGTTAGTCCTGGTTTAGTCCTGGGTTAGTCCTGGGTTAGTCCTGGGTTAGTCCTGGGTTATGGGTTAGTCCTTGTAGAATTGGTGTCTGACATCGTAAATCACGTGTGCGTTGTTTACGTCGCTGTCTTGACTTTGGTTAAATTATTTTGAAAGGGCATCGGAAGTTTATTTTGACACCGCGTGTTTATTTCCTGTCTTTCCCCTGCTAAAAACCTTGGAGACGCACCGTTGACGCTGCAAAATTAGAACTCCAACCTCTGGAGCAGCGTCAGCGTCAGACTCTGGTTGGACGTGTGTATGACTCTGTCGGTGTGACACTGTCAGACCGGTTAAAATGGAGTTGTAAAGCAGCGCGTCTGCTGCTCGTGTGCTGTGCTGCTGCGATTACGTGCCGTTGCGCTTTGGTGTGAATTGGGGGTTACGCCACGATCTGCCGACGGATCGTGGACGCCCGGGCAAAGGATCAGGATCAACTGTGGTCAGAGCTTTCACCAAGACCCGAATCATCACTGAACTGAACTCCAGGGAACAGGAACCACACTGACTCGGATCATGACAGAGGGATGTGGGTGTGTGGATGCCGGAATCACCCAACTGTTTGAACAATTATGATTTATTGTGAATACGAGAACAATTTAACATCTCAGACAGGATTTTTTTTTTTACATGTTACAACTGAACAAAGTTGAGAGTTACTGTGAACGCGTTAAATAAAGTTTGACTGATTTATCTAACTGTTGTGTTTGGTTTAATGCGCCTTATAGTCCGGTGCAGTTTATATGTGAAAAAAGTTTAAAAATAGACCGTTCAATGACTGCGCATTTTAATCCAGAGCCCCTATAGTGCAGAAAATACGGTATTTTGTCGATCTGGAAGGGTTGATATTTGTAGAAAAAGCAACAAACACAAGCTCAGACTAAAATCTAACTTGAGTAACAGAGCTTCAGACAGAGCAGTGCCTACAGTTAACGTCACACTCCCAGGAAATGTTGACTTCAGCTGTAAAAGTATCAAAAGACTCTGGGTTCCTCTGGTTTAGACCGAGTTTACTCGAGTAAAACTCAGACAGATATTTGTTTTTATTTCATTATTGTGTCTGATGTAAAAGTGTTCGTTTTCCTTGGGCCTGTGGGGTTCTGTTGGGCTCAGGGGTTAAAGGTCACACTGACCTGAGTGTGGCTCCTTCCGTTCGGACCAAGTCTCCGTCTTTTAGATAAGTGTAGCTCTGACTCCCCAGTGATTCTTTTGAGCCGTTGGCACGAGGAAGTTTACTCACTTTAACCTCAGGACCTGGACAAGAAAGAAACGTTATACAGACGAGAGAGAGAGAGAGAGAGAGAGAGAGAGAGAGAGAGAGAGAGAGAGAGAGAGAGAGAGAGAAGGAGAAGGTCAGAGGAGCAGACAGGAAAGGGTGAGAGGGTGAGAGTGTGAGAGGTGAGAGTGTGAGAGTGTGAGAGAGGTGAGAGAGGTGAGAGTGTGAGAGGGTGAGAGTGTGAGAGTGTGAGAGTGTGAGAGGTGAGAGAGGTGAGAGAGGGTGAGAGTGTGAGAGGTGAGAGTGTGAGAGTGTGAGAGAGGTGAGAGAGAGAGGTGAGAGAGGTGAGAGGTGTGAGAGAGAGGTGAGAGGAGATGAGAGTGTGAGAGGGTGAGAGTGTGAGAGTGTGAGAGAGGTGAGAGTGTGATGAGAGAGAGTGAGAGTGTGAGAGTGTGAGAGTGAGAGAGGTGAGAGAGGTGAGAGTGTGAGAGGTGAGAGAGTGTGAGAGTGTGAGAGTGAGAGATGAGAGTGTGAGAGTGAGAGTGAGAGTGTGAGAGTGTGAGAGTGAGAGTGTGAGAGTGTGAGAGAGGTGAGAGAGAGTGTGAGAGTGTGAGAGGGTGAGAGGTGAGAGATGAGAGTGTGAGAGGGTGAGAGTGTGAGAGATGAGAGTGTGAGAGGTGAGAGTGTGAGAGTGTGAGAGTGTGAGAGTGTGAGAGAGGTGAGAGTGTGAGAGAGTGTGAGAGGTGTGAGAGAGAGAGGTGAGAGAGGTGAGAGTGTGAGAGTGTGAGAGTGTGAGAGTGTGAGAGTGTGAGAGGTGAGAGGTGAGAGAGGTGAGAGAGGTGAGAGGGTGAGAGTGTGAGAGAGGTGAGAGAGGTGAGAGAGGTGAGAGTGTGAGAGTGTGAGAGGTGAGAGTGTGAGAGTGTGAGAGTGAGAGAGGTGAGAGAGGTGAGAGGGTGAGAGTGTGTGAGAGGTGAGAGAGGTGAGAGTGTGAGAGTGTGAGAGTGTGAGAGAGTGAGAGAGAGTGTGAGAGTGAGAGGTGAGAGAGTGTGAGTGTGAGAGTGTGAGAGAGGTGAGAGGTGAGAGGTGAGAGGTGAGAGTGTGAGAGAGTGAGAGAGGTGAGAGTGTGAGAGTGTGAGAGTGAGAGTGTGTGAGAGTGTGAGAGTGTGAGAGGTGAGAGTGTGAGAGTGTGAGAGTGTGAGAGAGGTGAGAGAGGTGAGAGTGTGAGAGTGTGAGAGTGTGAGAGTGTGAGAGAGGTGAGAGTGTGAGAGTGAGAGTGTGAGAGTGTGAGAGGGTGAGAGTGTGAGAGTGTGAGAGGTGAGAGGTGAGAGAGTGTGAGAGTGTGAGAGTGTGAGAGAGTGAGAGTGTGAGAGTGTGAGATGAGAGTGTGAGAGTGTGAGAGGTGAGAGTGTGAGAGTGTGAGAGGTGAGAGTGTGAGAGTGTGAGAGTGTGAGAGTGAGGTGAGAGTGTGAGAGTGTGAGAGGTGTGAGAGTGTGAGAGTGTGAGAGTGTGAGAGTGTGAGAGTGTGAGAGAGGTTAGAGTGAGAGTGAGTGAGAGTGTGAGAGTGTGAGAGTGTGAGAGTGAGATGAGAGTGAGAGTGTGAGAGTGTGTGAGAGGTGAGAGTGTGAGAGTGAGAGTGTGAGATGAGAGTGTGAGAGTGTGAGAGTGTGAGAGTGTGAGAGTGAGAGTGAGAGTGTGAGAGTGTGAGAGTGTGAGAGTGTGAGAGGTGTGAGAGTGTGAGAGTGTGTGAGAGTGAGAGTGAGAGTGAGAGTGTGAGAGTGTGAGAGTGTGAGAGTGTGAGAGTGAGAGTGAGAGTGTGAGAGTGTGAGAGTGTGAGAGTGTGAGAGTGTGAGAGTGTGAGAGTGTGAGAGTGTGAGAGTGTGAGAGGTGAGAGTGTGAGAGTGTGAGAGGTGAGAGGTGAGAGTGTGAGAGTGTGAGAGGTGAGAGTGTGAGAGTGTGAGAGTGTGAGAGGTGAGAGGGTGAGAGTGTGAGAGGTGAGAGTGTGAGAGTGTGAGAGTGAGAGTGAGAGTGTGAGAGGTGAGAGTGTGAGAGTGTGAGAGGTGAGAGTGTGAGAGAGTGAGAGAGAGTGTGAGAGTGTGAGAGTGTGAGAGTGTGAGAGGTGAGAGTGTGAGAGTGTGAGAGGGTGTGAGAGGGTGAGACCTGTGATGTCTCGGCTGATGTCCTGCACTCCTCCCGTGTGGTCGTGGTGCCAGTGGGTGACGATGATCTCCTGGATGCTGCTGCTGAACTGGACCAGAGCTTGTCTCAGGTTGGAGATGTACTCAGGGACAGAAGGCTCCCCCGTGTCTATGAGCACACGCCTGGACAACACACACGCGCACGCACACACACACACACACACACACACACACACCAGGAGTCAAACATACAACCTCCAACTGAGAGGAGACAGGAGAACACTGTGCCCGCTGTCCCTCACCTGTCTCCAGTAAATCTCAACAAGATTTTATTAACACAAAAGAAATTTTTAAGAAATATGAATTATTCACACTAGGGATGGGCATGATTAGTTGATTAATCTATAATTGATCATTAAGAATTTCATCGATTACGTTAATTTTAATCGACAAACTGAATGTATGTTTTGTGTGTCGTGACCAAACAGGTGTGTACATGTGTCTCTGCATCAGAAGGAGCGAGACACAAACAGTGGGTCAGTCTGTAACGAACCGAAGCACAAATGTGGATTTAACCAGGATTTGGACAAGAAATTCCACACTTTCCGTTGCGTTGGGACAAGTGTGAGTCCATGTGCACAGTGGATAAAGCAGCACATATGTTTCTGTGTCCAGTGGGAAAAAGTTTTTCCAGGTGAGAGTCGCTCAATGTGGATGACGAGGCCCCGCCCCCCTCCCCCCGTACGCTGTCCTGGTTTTGACAAACACAAATCTGGTCACACTGACCTGTATTCACCTGAGTCATGTCTTTTAATCCAACACAAGTTGAACCACATCAGCGACACAAGAGCTGGAGTTTTATCTTCACTTGTGCAGAACTTCCACAAATGAAAGAAAACTCAACATCACAGAGACCGACCCTCTGGAATCATTCAGCAAAGACTCTCAAATCAATTTCCTCACTGGACGATTAAAACAAACATTGATTTGTAATGATATTTAATATTTGGACTATTGAGAGTCCACGTGTCTGTTCATGACTGTTGTGATTAAATCAAGTTTAGGAAATGTTCACTTTTTACTGTTCAAAATGTTGTTTTTAATATATGTGCAAATAAAATCTATCTGTCTGTCTTCACCTGTCCACTGTAGTGTCCCTCACCTGTCTCCCTCACCTGTCTCCTGTAGTGTCCCTCACCTGTCTCCCACAGTGTCCCTCACCTGTCTCCTGTAGTGTCCCTCACCTGTCTCCCGTAGTGTCCCTCACCTGTCCACTGTAGTGTCCCTCACCTGTCTCCTGTAGTGTCCCTCACCAGTGTCCCTCACCTGTAGTGTCCCTCACCTGTAGTGTCCCTCACCTGTCTCCTGTCTCCTGTAGTGTCCCTCACCTGTCTCCTGCCTCACCTGTCCCTCACCTGTCCCTGTGTAGTGTCCCTCACCTGTCTCAGTGTCCCCACCTGTCTCCTGTAGTGTCCCTCACCTGTCTCTCGTAGTGTCCCTCACCTGTCTCCTGTAGTGTCCCTCACCTGTCTCCTGTAGTGTCACCTGTCTCGTAGTGTCCCTCACCTGTCAGTGTCCCTCACCTGTAGTGTCCCTCACCTGTCCACTGTAGTGTCCCTCACCTGTCTCCTGTAGTGTCCCTCACCTGTCTCCTGTAGTGTCCCTCACCTGTCTCCTGTAGTGTCCCTCACCTGTCTCCTGTAGTGTCCCTCACCTGTCTGTAGTGTCCCTCACCTGTCTGTAGTGTCCCTCACCTGTCTCCTGTAGTGTCCCTCACCTGTCTCCTGTAGTGTCCCTCACCTGTCTCCGGTCCCCACCAGGTAGGTGTTGGTCCCCTGCAGAGTCATGGGACCCGGGTTACAGCCCAGAACCCGAACCACGCGGGAGGACAACTGCTCGATGCGCGGGATCACGGCGCTCATGGCTCCACCGGACCGGGACAGAGGACACAGGACACCCGGGACAGAGGACTGAAGACCCGAGGACCTTTGGAGGCCGTGGACAGAGGACACCCGGAGACAAACAACAGACCGCGGGGACTAAACTTTGACCAAAACATGCGAGGACAGAACCCGGAAAAGAAGCTCGGCACGTGACCATTGTTTACATCCGCTTTCCAGACCCTACAAAATAAAACACGTCCAGTCTATAGTTTAGAAAATAAAAGAGTATTTAAAGTGTTTGTTTACAGAAAAAAAAGTGACAATTTAACAAAAAAAATTACAAAGGCAACTTTTTAGAGACCAACCAACAAGAAATATGAATTAATTGTTATTTAAAATGTATTATTATATTATAATATTATATATATATTATAAACCTGTGTATATTTGTAATGTGAACGTGTTCTTGTTTGTTTTATTTTTTAGTTCATCTACTGTCAAATGTCAAAAAAAAAAAAAAAATGACATAGATGAAATATTGTAAATTGAAGGAAGAGGATTAAAATAAGCTATGCGTGTTCCTAGTCTTCCTACTATATTTATTTTTATTTTTATTTATTTATTTATTTTATTTTTATTTTTTTTTTTTTGGAACATTGAATGTTTTTAGCAATATTGTTCTCTTTTTTTCGTTTGTTTCTTTCTCTGCTAAATGTGCATGTTCTGAGAGACTGGACACTATTATATGTTGTGCCTTCATACTTTTATTTTATTAATTTTTACACTGAAATAAAAGTAATTCTGACACAGTAGATGCAGATGTGCAGATGCCGCGCGGCGTGTGGTTTTATTACAGTTTACTCCGGATGCCCTGCCTCTTTATGAACAACACAAGTTAATGCAATGATAAACTGTGACCAGCAGAGGGCGACAGTGTTCAGTGTCCAAGTGTCACTATATAAACCCACTGAGGTAATGACTGAAGAAAATACACTACTACTACTACTACTACTACTACTACTACTACTACTACTACTACTACTACTACTACTACTACTACTACTACTACTACTACTGCTACTACTACTACTACTACTACTACTACTACTGTACTACTACTACTACTACTACTACTACTACTACTACTACTACTACTACTACTACTACTACTACTACTACTACTACTACTACTACTACTACTACTACTACTACTACTGCTACTACTACTACTACTACTACTACTACTACTACTACTACTGACTACTACTGCTACTACTACTACTACTACTACTACTACTACTACTACTACTACTACTACTGCTACTACTACTACTACTACTACTACTACTACTACTACTACTACTACTACTACTACTACTACTACTGCTACTACTACTACTACTACTACTACTACTACTACTACTACTACTACTACTACTACTACTACTGCTACTACTACTACTACTACTACTACTACTACTACTACTACTACTACTACTGCTACTACTACTACTACTGCTACTACTACTACTACTACTACTACTACTACTACTGCTACTACTACTACTACTACTACTACTACTACTACTACTACTTCTACTACTACAGCCTTCAGACACACTTTTCTCTCTCTTTCATTTTCTCTTTCTTTCTTCCACTCCAACTTTCTCTCGACTTCTATTTTTCTGTTATCTTCCTCTCTCCCTCTTCATCTGTCTCTCTCTCCTCCTCTCCTCTCCTCTTACTCTCTCTCCTCCTCTCCTCTCCTCTTACTCTCTCTCTCCTCCTCTCCTCTCCTCTTACTCTCTCTTCTCCTCCTCTCCTCTCTCTCTCTTCTCTCTCTCTCCTCCTCTCCTCTCCTCTTTACTCTCTCTCTCTCTCCTCTCCTCTCCTCTTACTCTCTCTCTCCTCCTCTCCTCTCCTCTTACTCTCTCTCTCTCTCTCTCCTCTCCTCTCCTCTCTCTCTCTCTCTCTCCTCTCCTCTCCTCTCCTCCTCTTACTCTCTCTCTCCTCCTCTCCTCTCTCCTCTCCTCTTACTCTCTCTCTCCTCCTCTCCTCTCCTCTCCTCTTACTCTCTCTCTCCTCCTCTCCTCTCCCCCTCCTTCTCCTCTCCTCTCCTCTCTCTCTCTCTGTCTCTGTGTGTTGTGTCTCTTGTGTAATCACACACAGAGTTGAGTCTAATCTCCACCAACTCTAATTCAATATAAATGTAAATGAACAGAGAGAGAGAGAAGAGAGAGAGAGAGAAGAGAGAGAGAGAGAGAGAGAGAGAGAGAGAGAGAGAGAGAGAGGGGAGGAGGGGAGAGAAAGAGAGAGAGGAAGAAAAAGAGAGAGAAGAGGGAGAGAGATAGAGAGAGGGAGAGAGAAAGAGGATAGAAGGAGAGAAGAAGAGAGAGAGAAGAGAGAGAAGAGAGAGAGAGAAGAGAGAGAGGAGAGAAGAGAGAGAGACAGAGAGAGAGAGAGAGAAGAGAGAGAGAGAGATAGAAGGAGAGAGAGAGAGGGAGAGAGAGAGAGAGAGAGAGAGAGAGGAGAGGGTGATACAAACAGAGATGAGAAGGAGAGAGAGAAGATGGAGAGAGTTGGAGGTGTGGAGCTCACACTCGTCTGCTGTAGTGTCTGGAGGAACAGAAGTACTGTGTCCTAACAAAGTAAAAGTATTGTGTTAGTGCAGTACATGTTGTGTGTACTTTTACTTCATATACAAAGTAAAAGTATTGTGTTAGTGCAGTACATGTTGTGTGTACTTTTACTTCATATACAAAGTAAAAGTATTGTGTTAGTGCAGTACATGTTGTGTGTACTTTTACTTCATATACAAAGTAAAAGTATTGTGTTAGTGCAGTACATGTTGTGTGTACTTTTACTTCATATACAAAGTAAAAGTATTGTGTTAGTGCAGTACATGTTGTGTGTACTTTTACTTCATATACAAAGTAAAAGTATTGTGTTAGTGCAGTACATGTTGTGTGTACTTTTACTTCATAGATCCAGGAGCAGGTTTGTGACACACAGAAAAGTCGAGTCTTCAAGGAGACTGTGTAAGACCTTTACTTTTGGTTTAGTCCTGGTTCAGTCCTGGTTCAGTCCTGGTTTAGTCCTGGTTTGGTCCTGGTTTGGTCCTGGTTTAGTCCTGGTTTAGTCCTGGTTTAGACCTGGTTTAATCCTGGTTCAGTTCTGGTTTAGTCCTGGTTTAGTCCTGGTTCAGTTCTGGTTTAGTCCTGGTTTAGTTCTGGTTTAGTCCTGGTTCAATTCTGGTTTAGACCTGGTTTAGTCCTGGTTTAGACCTGGTTTAGTCCTGGTTTAGTCCTGCTTTAGTCCTGCTTTA
This sequence comes from Boleophthalmus pectinirostris, assembly GCF_026225935.1. Taxonomy (NCBI): domain Eukaryota; kingdom Metazoa; phylum Chordata; class Actinopteri; order Gobiiformes; family Gobiidae; genus Boleophthalmus; species Boleophthalmus pectinirostris. The sequence goes on along the minus strand of NW_026571095.1, from coordinate 37,301,950 downwards.
GACCTGGTTTAGTCCTGGTTTAGTCCTGGTTTAGTTCTGGTTCAGTTCTGGTTTAGACCTGGTTTAGTCCTGGTTCAGTTCTGGTTTAGTCCTGGTTTAGTCCTGTTTGTGGTTTCCTGGTTTTAGTCCTGGTTTAGTCCTGGTTTAGTCCTGGGTTTAGTCCTGGTGGTTCAGTTCTGGTTTAGTCCTGGTTTAGTTCTGGTTTAAGTCCTGGTAGTCCTGGTTTTCCTGGTTTAGTCCTGTTTAGTTTAGTCCTGGTTTAGTCCTGGTTTAGTCCTGGTTTTTCTGGTTTAGTCCTGGTTTAGTCCTGGTTCAGTTCTGGTTTAGACCTGGTTTAGTCCTGGTTTAGTCCTGGTTTAGTTCTGGTTTAGTCCTGGTTCCCTGGTTTAGTCCTGGTTTAGTCCTGGTTTAGTCCTGGTTCAGTCCTGGTTTAGTTTTAGTTTGAGACTTTTACAAAATGATTCAAACACAACTTTTTACAAACGTCTTTTCAAAACTGGAGCCGAGAGAAAAAACAAAACAAAACAAAACAAAAAAAACATTTGAGAATCTTTTAGTGATTTTTCTGAATTAAAGTTGAGTTTGAGTTTCACTCGTTCGTCACATGATCAGTTTGTCCTCATCACTGTCCTCAGGTCAAACACTCCTCTTTCTCTCTCTCTCTCTCTCCTCGCACTCGTCTTTTTCTCTCTCTCTCTTCTCGTTTCTCTCTCTCTCTCCCTTTATTTCTACCGCTTCTCCCCTCCTCTGTTCTTTGTCTTTCTTTCCTTTCTCCGTGCTCCTCTTTCTCTCTCTCTCTTTCAGTTCCACACCTCTTCTTCTTTCTCTTTCTTTCTCTCCTCTCTCCCTCTTTTCTCCTCCTCTCTCTTTCTATCTTTTTCCTTCTCCATCCTCTCTTCTTCTCTCTCTTTTTTCTCCTTCCCTCCTCTCTCCTCTTCTCTCCTCTCTCATCTCCTCTTCCTTCCCTTCTTTTTCTCCCTCTTCCTCCTTCTCTCTCTCTCCATCCTCTCTCTCTCTCTCTAACTTCCACACCTCCTCTCTCTCTCTCTCTCTTTCCCTCTCCTCTCTCCCTTTATTTCTTCCTCTCTTCTCCCTCTGTTCTGTCTTTCTTTCCTTTCGTCAGGCCTCTCTTTCTCTCTCTCAGTTCCACACCTCTTTTTCTTTCTCTCCTCCCCCCCTCTTTTCTCCTCCTCTCTCTCATCTCCTTTTTCTTCCTCCATCCCTCTCTCTTTTTCTCTCTCTCCTTCTCTCCTCCTTTCTTTCTCTCTCCCTCCTTCTCTCCTTTCTCTCTCTCCCTCCTTCTCTCCTTTCTCTCTCCTCTCTCCCTTTATTTCTTTCTCTCCTCCCCTTCTCCCTCTGTTCTATCTTTCTTTCATTTCTCCATTCTCTTTCTCTGTTCCACATCTCTTTTTCTTTCTCTTTCTTTCTCTACTCCCTCCTTCTTTTCTCCTCTCTCTCTTGTCTCCTTTTTCTTCCCCCATCTCTCTCTCTTTTTCTCTCCCTCCCTCCTTCTCTCCTCCTTTCTCTCCCTCCTCCTCTCTTTCTCTGTTCCACATCTGTTTTTCTTTCTCTGTTTCTTTACTCTCTCCCTCTTTTCTCCTCCTCTCTCTCATTTCCTTTTCCCCTCCCTCTCTCTCTCTTTTTTTTCTCTCTCTCCGTCCGTGAAGCTTCACCTGTCGCTTGGCAACACTCACAGCTCGGCGACATCTGCCCGGCAACAGCCTCCGCCATCGTCCAATCAGAGCGCAGACACTCGTCTTTATTAGAACTTTCGGGATTTTTTCGGTTTAAAATCACAAAAACTGTTTGAATAAAATGTAGAATTATTAAAACCCGTCGCCCTGAGGAGGAAACTCATTTGTGCCGCTCGTATCGTCGATCTCGTTCTTTCGGTCGTGACCAGAGGTGACGGAGGAACGAAGACGGACGGTAAATCGAGAGCTTCTTCTTCACGACAACGCTCCGTCCTCCCGTCGCTCGAGGAAAAGACCCAGAGATATTTCTACTGCTCCTCCACTTGAGTCAGAGATGAGCCGAGGGTGAGGAGCTCGGAGTAGAGCCGCTGCTTCTCCACGTCCAGAGGAGCCGTGTCTCTGGACTGGCCTGGGAACGACTCGGGGTCCACCTGAAAGGAGCTGGAGGAAGTGTCCGGGCTGAAGGAAGTCGACCCGACCCCGGATAAACAAAAGAAAACGGATGGATGGATTATTTAAACATTTTAAAGGAGCGGTGTTCGGCTTCTTACTGTTTAAAAAAAAAAAAAAAAAAGTTACTACAATCAGAGTAGGGATGTAACAAAACTGAAATATCGTGATATCGTATCGTCAAAAGTCTCACAATTATACCGTGCGCTGTCAAAAAAGATCAAATCACTAGTAGCTTTTGTAAAATTCATGGTTTAACAGCAGCGACGGCTTTTAAACACAGAGAACTACATTTCCCATGATTCATTTCAGCGCAGACAACATGAAGAAATGTGTTTTTTACTTGAATTCTTCAGATTATGACGGAAATAATTCACACCAAAACCTCGTCAAGGTGTTTTAAAAGCCAAAAAAAGCGTCTCGATCTACAATTACATCTGCAAAATATCGCAATAAATATCGTACCGTGAGATTCATATCGTGATAATATCGTGTCGAGATTAAAGCTCCAGGGCTTTAATCTGCACACAGAGACTCAGCAGCAGAGTTTGTGTTTTTATTTTCAGTTTTTGTTCCCTCCCTGAGCTGCACAGGCTGCACTAGCACTGACTCAGGACTGGTGCAGGTGCCGGGGTTTAGGTCCGTTCAGGTCAGAGAGAGACTTTTCAGGTTTAAACCAACTGAATCTGTGGATCATTCGTTCATTTGTTTAAATAAAATTAAATCAAAAATAAGAAAAAACTAAACCAAATTAACTGAACGATTTTCTTCATTATTTGTCTCCAAAACCAAAATGAAAAGATAATGATTCGTTTCCTGTTTAAACCGGACTTAAAAAACCGGACTTAACCAGGACTAAACCAGGACTAAACCAGGACTAAACCAGGACTAAACTAAACCAAGGACTAAACTAAACCAAGGGAACTAAACCAGGACTAAACAGGACACCAGGACTAAACCAGGACTAAACCAGGACTAAACCAGGACTAAACCAGGACTAAACCAGGACTAAACCAAGGACTGAACCAGGACTAAACCAGGACTAAACCAGGACTAAACCAGGACTAAACCAGGACTAAACCAAGGACTGAACCAGGACTAAACCAGGACTAGGACTAAACCAGGACTAAACCAGGACTAAACCAGGATAAACAGGACTAAACCAGGACTAAACCAACCTAAACCAGGACTAAACCAGGACTAAACCAGGACTAAACCAGACTAAACCAGGACTAAACCAGGAAACCAGACTAAACCAGGTCCACCCACTCAGGTGATCAGGACTGAGACTGGGACCAGACCAGGACCAGAGACCAGAACTGAGTACCAGGACGTTTTAAGAGTCCCAGTTTAGTCCTAGTTTAGTCCTGGTTTAGTCAGTCCTGGTTTAGTGGTTTAGTTTAGTCCTGGTTTTCCTGGTTCAGTCCTGGTTTCCTGGTTAGTCCTGGTTTAGTCCTGGTTGTCCTAGTTTAGTCCTGGTTTAGTCCTGGTTTTCAGTCCTGGTTAGTCCTGGTTTTAGTCCTGGTTTAGTCCTGGGTTTAGTTCTGGTTTAGTCCTCCTGGTTTAGACCTGGTTTAGTCCTGGTTTAGTCCTTCTGGTTTAGTCCTGGTTTAGTTCTGGTTTAGTCCTGGTTTACTGGTTTAGTCCTGGTTTAGACCTGGTTTAGTTTACCTGGTTTAGTCCTGGTTTAGTCCTGGTTTAGTCCTGGTTTAGTCCTAGTTTAGTCCTGGTTTAGTCCATTGTCCATTTTTTCCATTTTTCAAAACTAAAAAATGAAAAAACAACAAATTATCTGTTTTTTTTTTTTCTCTCATTTTGGTTTTGGAGAAATTGTTGTTTTTTCGTTTTCTTATTTTTAGTTTTATTTTGAAAAACTAATAAGCAAATGAAACACAGATTAAAGTGGATTTCATCTTTGGAACTGGCAACGCAAATGAGCGAGTCATGTGACGCTCGTTCTGCTTTCTGATTGGATCATTTGTGAGTTTCTGAAATTTAAAATCTGAATCTCACGTTCAGCTCCTTTGTTGTAAAATGTGAAGTGAGTTTCTGTAAAAACACGATAAAATAAAACAATAAAACCAAAGCGAGTCACAGGATTCTGCTTCAACAATAGATTTATTCTGTTTTACACCAAGAAACAAAAATATCTTTCGTGATATTTACAGACGGATCCTGACCGGAGTTTCACACGACGGCTAAAGGGACGAGCATTTCTACAGGATCGATTTAAAACCAAATAAAAACACAAACACAAAACACAAAACACAAACACAAACACATGCTCAAAAATCCACACGCAAAAACTGAAGAAACGACACTTCAGAGTCTGAGTCTGGGACTGAAAACAACTTCAAACTAAAAAACTTTTGTCCTGACACAGAATTCAGATTTTATTTAAGACAATTCTCCATTCGCGTTTTTACAGAATCTGTGTGTCGTTCGTTCATTTGTTTTTCAAAATAAAACCAAAAATAATAATAAAAAAAAAAACCAACAACAACAATTTTCTTCATTATTTGTCTCCAAAACAAACAAACAAACAACAACAAAAAAACAGATAATGATTCATTTTTTCAATTTTTGATTTTGTGTTTAAATGAAAAATGGAAAAAATGGATAATGGACTAAACCAGGACTAAACCAGGACTAAACCAGGACTAAACCAGGACTGAAACAGGACTTAACTGTTTTCAGTCCTGATCTGGTCCCAGTCTAAGTCCTGGTTTCAGTCCCGGTCTGGTCCCGGACTTGGTTCAGTCCTGGTTCATTCCCGTTTTAGTACTGGTTTAGTCCTGGTTCAGTCCTGGTTTAGTCCTGGTTTAGTCCTGGTTTAGACCTGGTTAGTCCTGGTTTTCCTGGTTTAGTCCTGGTTTACCTGGTTTCCTGGTTTTACCTGGTTTAGTCCTGGTTTAGTCCTGGTTTAGTCCTGGTTTAATCCTGGTTTAGACCTGGTTTAGTCCTGGTTTAGTTTAGTGGTTAGTCCTGGTTAGTCCTGGTTTTAGTCCTGGTTTAGTCCTGGTTTAGACCTGGTTTAGTCCTGGTTTAGTTTAATCCTGGTTTAGACCTGGTTCAGTCCTGGTTTAGTCCTGGTTTAGTCCTGGTTTAGTCCATTATCCATTTTTTCCATTTTTCATTTAAAACCCAAAATCGAAAACTGAAAAAACAAATCATTATCTGTTTTTTTCATTTTGGTTTTGGCGACAAATAATGAAGAAAATTGATGTTATTTCATTTTCTTATTTTTTGTTTTATTTTGAAAAAACGACTGAACGAATGACTTTTGACTTAAATTTTTGTCTGAAATGTGTTTTTCATCAGGGTCAAACTCGTCGGGCTTGAAACTGTCAAAATAAAAGCCCTGATTTGGATAAATAAATGACATTAAATCCACTAAATAAACAGATTAATCATGTTATTTTGTGTTTAAATATTTCAGTTCAATTTATAACATACATTTACATTTAAAAATAAAATATATTTTGTTAAATATAAGGAATTTATGATCAGAATTCAGGTACAAGCTCCTTTAACAATGAACTTCTGAATCGGGGTCGTTTAAACGGTGTTTGGGCGACGATTTTCCCGAGACTTAGGAGAGATTTTAGACTGTTTTAAGAGAGTTTTTAAGGGTGATTTGAGAGTGATTTTGTGAGTGATTTTAGAGTGATTTTAGACAGTTTTGAGGGTGATTTTAGAGTCATTTTGAGGGTGATTTTAGACTGATTTGAAAGTGATTTTGTGGGTGATTTTAGACTGTTTTTGTGAGTGATTTTAGAGTGATTTTAGAGTCATTTTGAGGGTGATTGTAGACTGATTTGAAAGTGATTTTAAGGGTGATTTTAGACTGTTTTTTGATTTTAGAGTGATTTTAGACTGTTTTGAGGGTGATTTTAGAGTGATTTTGAGGGTGATTGTAGACTGATTTGAAAGTGATTTTAAGGGTGATTGTAGACTGTTTTGAGGGTGATTTGAGAGTGATTTTGAGGGTGATTGTAGACTGTTTTGAGGACGATTTTAAAGTGATTTTGAGGGTGATTTGGAAGTGATTTTGCTGTGGATAAAATGACAGTTTTTGCTGCAGAGTTGCATCATTTCCACTGCGTCGTTTTTTTTTTTTCTTTCGTCAGAATCTCACAGGATTTAAAACGTGTTCGGACTCACATCCAAAAAAGAGAGAAAACAACACGGAAGAGAGGGAAGGAAGAGAGAGAGAGAGAGAGAGAGAGAGAGAGAGGAAGGGATGTCAGAGAGAGAGAGCGAGAGGAAGGGAGAGAAAGAGGGATATGAGACCGGGTTAGAAAGAACGAGAGAGAGAGAGAGAGAGAGAAAGAGAGAGAGAGAGAGAGAGAGAGAGAGAGAGAGAGAGAGAGGGTATAAGACCGGGTCAGAAAGAAAGAGAGAGAAAGAGAAAGAAGGAGGAATATGAGAGAGAGATGAGAGATGGGGAAAGAAGAAGGAATACGAGAAAAGAGAGAGAAGGAGAAAGAGAGAGGGGGAGAGAAGAGAAAGGGAGAAAAAAGAGAAAAGAGAGGGGGAGAAAGAGGGAGAGGAGAGAGAGAGGGACGGAGGGAGGGAGAAAGAAGGAGAGATGAGAGAAAAGGAGGAGGACGGAGAGAAGAGAGAGAAAAGAGAGAGGGAGGAAGGAGAGAGGAGCGAGAGGGGGGGAGAAAGAGGGAGAGAAAAGAGAGAGAAAGAGGGAGAGAAGAGAAAAGAGAGAGGGAGAAAGAGGGAGAGAAAAGAGGGAGAAAGACAGAGAGATGAGAGAGAAAGAGAGAGGGAGAATGGAGGGAGGAGCGAGAGAGAGGGAGAAAGAGGGAAACAAGAGAAAAAGAGAGAAGGAGAGAGAGAGAGAGAGAGAGAGGGACATATGAGACCAGGTCAGAATAAACGAGGGAGAGAGCTGAGAAAAGGAGAGAGGAATGAAGAGGTAAAAAGAGCGAAAGAACACAGACTGAGGAAGAAGAGGTAGAGGAGGAGAGAGAGAGGAAAAGAGATGGGGAAAGAGATGGGGAAAGAAGAAGGAATACGAGAGAAGAGAGAGAAGGAGAAAGAGAGAGAGAAGAGAGAGAAAAGAGAGGGAGATATGAAGAGGTAAAGAGAGCGAAATATAAACGGAGGAAGAAGAGAAAGAAGAGAGAGAAAAGAGACGGAGGAGTGAATCTGATCCACAAACGTCGTCATTAAAAAAAAAAAAAAAAGATCAAACATCAAATTCGTTGAACAAAGAAACAGAATCAATATTTTTTTTTTATAAAACACACGAGAGCCTCAGCTGCTCCGCTCCACCTCGTGACATCATCAGGGGGGTCGTCCACATCTGCTCCTCTGGGTTTTTTAAACGATGAAAAACCCGCAGCTAAACAAACGCGACAGTTATGAGCCCGATTTAAACTGCGTCACTGTTCAGAGCAGCAGCTGGAGTCCTGGCGCCCCCTGCTGGTCGTTTCACTAAACACTTAAAACAATAAAACAATAAAGGAGCAAAAACCGCGTGTCGTTCGTTCAGTCGTTTTTCAAAATAAAACTAAAAATAAGAAAATGAAAAAAAAACAACAACTGAGACCGAGACCAGGACCAGACCAGGACTGAGACCAGACCAGGACCAGACCAAGACTGAGACCAGACCAGGACCAGACCAAGACTGAGACCAGACCAGGACCAGACCAAGACTGAGACCAGACCAGGACCAGACCAGACCAAGACCAGACCAGACCAGGACCAGACCAAGACTGAGACCAGACCAAGACTGAGACCAGACCAGGACCAGACCAGACTGAGACCAGACCAGGACTAGACCAAGACTGAGACCAGACCAGGACCAGACCGAGACTGAGACCAGACCAGGACCAGACCAAGACTGAGACCAGACCAGGACTGAGTCCAGACCAGGACCAGACCAAGACTGAGACCAGACCAGGACTAGACCAAGACTGAGACCAGACAGGACCAGACCAAGACTGAGACCAGACCAGGACTGAGTCCAGACCAGGACCAGACCAAGACTGAGACCAGACCAGGACCAGACCAAGACCAGACCAAGACTGAGTCCAGACCAGGACCAGACCAGGACTGAGACCAGACCAGGACCAGACCAAGACTGAGACCAGACCAGGACCAGACCAAGACCAGACCAAGACTGAGTCCAGACCAGGACCAGACCAGGACTGAGTCCAGACCAGGACCAGACCAAGACTGAGACCAGACCAGGACCAGACCAGGACTGAGACCAGACCAGGACCAGACCAGACCAGGACCAGACCGAGACTGAGTCCAGACCAGGACCAGACCGAGACTGAGACCAGACCAGGACCAGACCAAGACTGAGACCAGACCAGGACCAGACCAGCACCAGACCGAGACTGAGACCAGACTGAGACCAGACTGGGACCAGACCGGAGGCTCAGAGCCCACGACAGGGCCAGAGCTCGAAGCTCAGAGTCCTCTCTGGTCCTCCCTCTCTGGTCCGGCTCTGGTCCCGGACCTGGATCAGTCCTGGTTCAGTCCGACATCACAGTCACAGTTTAAGTCACGTAAACGGGAAACGGCCGTTATCCTGTTTTTTTCAATTTTTCATTTAAACACAAAATCGAAAACTGAAAAAACAAATCTTTATCTGTTTTTTCATTTTGGTTTTGGAGACAAATAATGAAGAAAATCGTTGTTTTTTTGTTTTCTTATGTTTGTTTTTTTATTGAAAAACGAATGAACGAACGACACACAGATTTTACGCAACCTGTAACTTTTCTCGAGGAGGATCTGCTTCTGCTCGTCTCCACGGAGATGTTTTCGCTTTGCTCGATATGTTCCGCAGTACGACATCATTAAATCTCCGTGGAGACAAGCAGCGACGCCATTAGGCCAAGTTACGGGTCAGATCTGCGACGAGGCGAGCAAACCCACAGTAAGAACACTGGTTTTTTTACTGTGTTTATGAGCAACGAAAACAGATGAATGATTATAGATTTTAAGAAGTTTTAATGCCGTACTGCGGGACATTACAGGCAAAACGGCGCATCTCCACGGCGACGAGCAGGTGGCAGATCCCGGCCGTCAGAAAAGTTACACAGTGCAGCTTTAAGACCAAATCTTCACTAAGACGACTTGAATTAAGAAAGTTTGATCATGATTTGAGTCAAATTCAGGAAAAGTAAAATAATCTGCCAGTGGAATAAGACGACTTTTTGTTTTTAAAATATAAAAATACATCTTGTTATACTTAAAATTTAAAAAAAACAACTACTTTTTGCACTTAAAATAAGAAATAATAGAATCAAAATAAATCTAATGTTACTTGAATGTTGAATCTCCTCAAATAAAATCAAACGTTCCTAATTTAAGTCATTTTAATTTTGTTATATATTGGGGTTTTTTTTCAGTGTTTTGCCACAATTCATGGGAAAAATCTTCGCGTTGACACATTTTGAAGTTTTATTTACATTGACTCGAAAAGCAGAGGAGGTGAGGCTCTGACGCGAGGCTAAAACGTGTCACGAAATCTATTTAAAATCCAGAGAGAATATTTAAAATCCAGAGAGAATATTTAAAATCCAGAGAGAATATTTAAAATCCAGAGAGAATATTTAAAATCCAGAGAGAATATTTAAAATCCAGAGAGAATATTCAACGGCGTTTGAACGAGTGCAGTGCAGAGGTGCTACATACAACTGCTACCGAAGCGTCACGGGAAGGACCAGGAGCCGCCAAGCGAACCACACTGCGTCTAGAAGAGCACGAAGAAGAAAAAAATAAACGGGACGACGCTTCGCACGAAACCACGAAAATATAATTCAACACGAGTTCACGAAGAGGTTTTTTGTTGTTTTGTTTTGGAGCCGAGAGATCATTTCAGACGCGTTTCAGATTTCAGGTTTCGTTTAAAGATTCGCCGATGTCGTCGCTCTGAAACCCGCTGAAAAAACTCATCTAAATCTAAAACTGTGGACTGAAGTGATTTGAACTCGTGTGAATTAGATTTGAACTAGGGATGGGCATTGATCATTAAGAATTTTGTCGATTATGTTCGTTTTTAATGGACAAACTGAATGTATGTTTGTGTGTCGTGACCAAACAGGTGTGTACATGTGTCTCTGCATCAGAAGGAGCGAGACACAAACAGTGGGTCAGTCTGTAACGAACCGAAGCACAAATGTGGATTTAACCAGGATTTGGACAAGAAATTCCACACTTTCCGTTTCGATCGGGACAAGTGTGAGTCCATGTGCACAGTGTAAAATAGGGTTATAACTTTTTCAACTTTTTTTTCCTGCATCATGTTTGGATGAACATTTTGGTATAATTGAAGAAACCAAACTCCATTTTCAACACTCTTTAAAAAAAGTCCCAGCGAAACAAAAAAATATTAAATCCACATCACAGCCGATGATATGAAATGTGAAACTGTGTTAAGTTTTCACAAGGACCATGACAAGTCAATGTGACTGAAAAAGGATCAATAATAAGTTGTTCTGCATCATAATAAACTGGAGTTTCATTTTCTATTCTTGTTTCACTTTATAAACCATTTGATTCATCGTTCGTTAACCAACACTGACAATCATCATTTGGACTTTTAGTTTCCTATTTTAAATGATCTTTACCCTGATCATGTGTTTTGTTCCTGTGTGATTAAAGAGAAATTTGCCTTTGGTTATTTTATGATTGAACAGATATGAACCTTCTTACAGTTTTATTCTGGTTGTTGCTTTACCAAAACTTCATTTTGAGTCTGGGGAGACTTTTTTCAAAAATATGCCCCACTGAAGATCAGTTCATTTCATTACTGGCAAAAGTTCATCAAAATATGATACTGAGGTTGTAAAAAAAGTTATAACACTAATGTACAAAACAGCACATGTTTCTGTGTCCAGTGGGAAAAAGTTCATCAGGACACAGAAAACATGAAAAGGTTTTTCCAGGTGAGAGTCGCTCAGTGTGGATGACGAGGCCCCGCCCCCCTCCCCCCGTACGCTGTCCTGGTTTTGACAAACACAAATCTGGTCACACTGACCTGTATTCACCTGAGTCATGTCTTTTAATCTGACACAAGTTGAACCACATCAGCGACACAAGAGCTGGAGTTTTATCTTCACTTAGTTTATGTAAATTAGTGATGTGGTTTTAAGTTTTGTTTCTGTGAGATTTGAACAAAACTGAATTAAACACATTATAATGTCAAACAGCTGATGTGGATCTAGAGTCGTTATGTTTATATGTCGTAAAGTTGAATTTATTTATGCAGATTAGTGCAGATAGTAATAATAATGATGATCATTTTAATATAAAAACGTTAATGATTAATCGATAATCGATCGTTAATTCTTCCGACGATCGATTAAGAAAATATAATCAAATGCCCGTCCCTAGTTTGCACATTGGAGTTTCGTGTCGTCGTCACTTTAAACACGTGAGGTCGGAAATACAAAGTGATGAAGAGCGATTTTCTTCTGCAGGTCCAGAGGTTTTCCCGGCGAAGTCCTCGTGGTCAGAGTCAGAATCACGTGGAAACTGAACTAAAGACGAACTCCAAACCCGACGTGTGACGACGTGTGAAGCACAGAGAGAAACTGGAGAGGGACGACGAGGGGGGGGGCGCGGGGTCGGAGGTCACACGGGGTTTTTCTTCTACTGCGGCAGGACTTTCAAGATGGCGTTCACCTCCTCGGCGACGGTCGTCAGGGCGAACTCGAACTGGTCCTGAGAGAGAAAGAGAAAGAAGAGAGACAGAAAGAAAGAAAGAGGGAGGAGAGAAGAGAGAGAAGAGAGAGGAAAGAGATGAGAGAGAAAAGAGGGAAGAGAGAGGAGAGATGAGAGAAGCAAGAGAGAGAGAGAAAGAAAGAGGGAGGAGAGATGAGAGAAGAGAGAGGAGAGAAAAAAGAGAGAGGGGAGAGAAGAGGGAAGAGAGGGAGGAGAGAAGAGAGAGAAGAGGGAAGAGGGGAGAGAGAGAGAGAGAGAGAGAGAGAGAGAGAGAGAGAAGAGAGGAGAGAGAAGAGAGAAGAGAGAGAGAGAGAGAGAGAGAGAGAGAGGAGAGAGGAGAGAGAGAGAGAAGAAGAGGAGAGAGAAGAGAGGAGAGAGAAGAGGGAGGAGAGGAGAGAGAGAAGAGAGAGGAGAGAGAAGAGAGAGAGAGAGAAGAGAAAAGAGAGAAGAGAGAGGACAGAGAAGAGAAGAGAGAGAAGAGAGGAGAGAGAGGAGGGAGGAGAGGAGAGAGAAGAGAGAGAGAGAGAGAGAGAGAGAGAGAGGAGGAGAGAGAAGAGAGAGAAGAGAGAGAGAGAAGAGAGGAGAGAGAGGAGGGAGGAGAGAGAGAGAAGAGAGAAGAGAGAGAGAAGAGGGAGAAGAGGGAGGAGAGAGAAGAGGGAGAGGAGAGTCAGTGTGTTTGTGAGTCAGACTCTTTATTGTCACATTTCTATGATTATTTGGAGATGAATTCGTGTAAACTTCTGTAAAATCATCAGAGTCAAATAAACAAAGCACAGAACAAAAGTGTAATGTTCTGTGTAAGACTCCGTGTGCCCCAGGGCAGCTGTGACTCCAGAGGGAGAGCAGCAGTGACGGACAGCGGGGTTGTGTGAGCGGACATTTACTCACTGCAGAAGAAACCAGGACAAACCTTAGTCTGGACCATCCCCGGTCTCTGGTCCCTCAGATGTTCCAGTGTGGCGGCGATGTCGATCTCTTTGGCTCCTGTCACACAAATCACATGATCATGACGACGATGACGATTATTATTTTATGATTTGTGTAAAAGGCCGTTCACACCAAAGCCTCAAAAAACGCCTTGACGCCTTTTCATTTGAGTTCAGACGCCCCCGACGCTCGTGTCTTTGACGTCGCGGACAAACGGGAGAAAAATACTTGACGCGCGTCCGTTGCCCTGGAAACAAGAGCCCGGTCCTGGACTTTTCCCGAAACAATGTCAGACCAGACTGAGAGACTTTAGTGTTTTTATGACATGAAACATCAGCGACTGGAGCGTGTTTATATTTATACTCCACTAATGACACTGGATCAGTCCTGGTCTAGTCCTGGTCTAGTCCCGGTCTAGGTGTGGTTTAGTCTCGGTCTATTCAGGGTCTAGTCCTTGTTTAGTCCCGGTCTAGTCCTTGTTTAGTCTCCGTCTAGTCCTGGTCCAGTCCTGGTGTAGGCAAGGCAAGGCAAGGCAAGTTTATTTGTACAGCACAATTCGTACACAAAGTAATTCAAAGTGCTTTACAGAATAAGAAATACATTAAAATCATAATAAAAACAAATCAAAACATAAATAATCATGAAGATTAAAATTAAAAAATAGAGACATAAATTGGAGAGAAGAGTGCGGAATGAAAACCTTTCAGTTATTTGCACAGTTAAACAGAAATGTTTTGAGTCTGGATTTTAAACAGCGTCACAGAAGAGTCTGTCTCACATGTTCAGACTGTTCCAGGTTTTAGCTGCATGAACCTGAAACTCTGACTCCCCTTGTTTAGTCGTGACTCTGGGCACCAGCAGGAGGTCGGTCCCTGAGCTCCTCAGAGTGCGAGATGGTTCATATGACACTAACATGTCACAGATGGACTTTGGTGCTCGGCCATGGAGACACTTGTACAAACAGAGCTGCTTTAAAGTCTATTCTCTGAGGCACAGGAGCCAGAGCAGAGACCTGAGCACAGGACTTATGTGCTCGTACTTCCTAGTTCGAGTCAGGACCCGAGCTGCAGCGTTCTGGATGTTCTGGATGTTCTGGATGTTCTGGATGTTCTGCAGCTGTCTCACAGCTCGTTTGGAGAGACCAGTGAGCAGACCATTACAGTATCTAAACCTACTGGAGACAAACGCATGGATAAGTTTCTCCAAGTCTGATTTAGACAGTAAACCCTTTGATTTTTGCTATGTTTTTTTTAGATGGTAAAAGGCTGCAGATGTTATTGATTTTATGTGACTGTTAAAGTTCAAGTCTGAGTCCATTATTACCCCTAGATTTCTTGCCTGATTTGAAGGTTTTAGAGAGAGAGACTGGAGGTGACTGCTGACACTGTCCCTTTGTTTCTGTGGACCAAACACTATGACTTCAGTCTTGTCAGAGTTTAGCTGGAGAAAGTTTGTTTTGCATCCACACACTGATCTGTTGGATGCAGTGACCAAGTGACTCCACTGGTCCATAGTCTCCTGCTGCCAGAGAGACGTAGATCTGAGTGTCATCTGCATAATTGTGGTACGACACGTTATTGCTGCTTATTAACTGGCCTAATGGCAGCATGTAGAGATTGAACAACAGGGGGCCCAGGATTGACCCCTGAGGCACCCCACAGGTCAGGGCCATGTCATCTGAGACACAGTTTTCCAATTTCAAACAAAATACTTCCTGTCTTCTAGATAGGACTTGAACGAGTTTAGTACAGTACCAGAGATGCCCACCCAGTCCTCTAGTCTCTGTAAGAGGATCCCATGATCGACAGTGTCAAAAGCAGCACTCAGATCTAACAGGATCAAGACTGAGACTTTGCCTGCATCAGTGTTCAGGCGGATGTCATTTGTCACCTTGATAAGAGCAGTGTCAGTGCTGTGGTGGGCTCTAAAACCTGACTGGAAAACATCAAAGGAGTTGTTCATTTGGAGAAAGTTCGTAAGCTGTTGGTAAACAGCTTTTTCAAGGACTTTGCCAAAAAACGGCAGATTTGAGAGTAGTCGTTGAGTAGTCCTGGTTTAGTCCTGGTCCAGTCCTGGTCCAGTCCTGGTGTAGTCCTGGTTTAGTCCTGGTGTAGTCCTGGTTTAGTCCCGGCCTAGTCCTGGTTTAGTCTTGGTCCAGTCCTGGTGTAGTCCTGGTCCAGTTCTGGTTTAGTCCTGGTGATCGTCTTGGTGATTGTGGTGTTTATATTTATTCTCCGTTCATGTTTGTGGTTCTGGTTCTGGGGTTTTTCTTCCTGATAATAACGTCGCTGCGTCTCTGGATACTCGTCCCTGATTGGTCGACGCTGTGGGTCTGACGCGAAAAGTTCAGCATTTTCAACTTCTTGACGCTGACGCCTCGGACGCGCCGCAAAAACGCAGGACGCTCTAGACGCGCGTCCACATCGACTTTACATAGAAACCGGACGCTTTGACGTGAACGAACCTTAAGATTCATTGAAACAGAATCATCGTTTCAGTACAAAGTTGTTTAAAGTCACTCTCACCTTTGGCCATTTTGTTCAGGACCATGTCGACGAGGATGTAGGTGCCGGTCCTGCCCGCGCCGTCACTGCAACACAACAACACACAACGTCACACAACAACACACAACAACACACAACAACACACAACAACAACAACAACACACAACAACAACAACACACAACGTCACACAACAACAACAACAACAACAACACACAACAACACACAACAACACACAACAACACACAACGTCACACAACAACACAACAACAACAACAACACACAACAACACACAACAACACACAACAACACAACAACAACAACAACACACAACACGACATCATATTATATCACACAATATCACATGACATCACATGAGATCATATGAGATCTCAGATACCAGAGGTAACATTTAAAGAGGGAGTATTTCTCTGGAGTATTTCTCTGGAGTATTTCTCTGGAGTATATATCTGAAAATATATTTCTGGAGTATTTTCTTGGAGTATTTCTTTGGAGTATTTCTTTGGAGTATTTCTCTGGAGTATTTATCTGGAGTATTTCTTTGGAGTATTTCTCTGGAGTATATATCTCTGGAGTATTTCTCTGGAGTATATTCTGGATATTTCTCTGGATTTCTGGAGTATTTCTCTGGAGTATATTTCTGGAGTATTTCTCTGGAATATTTCTCTGGAGTATATCTCTGGAGTATTTCTTTGGAGTATATATCTGGAGTATTTCCCTGGAGTATATTTCTGGAGTATTTCTCTGGAGTATATTTCTGGAGTATTTTCTCTGGAGTATATATCTGGAGTATTTCTCTGGAGTATATATTTCTGGAGTATTTCTCTGGAGTATTTCTCTGGAGTATATATCTCTGGAGTATTTCTCTGGAGTATATATCTGGAGTATTTCTCTGGAGTATATATCTGGAGTATTTCTCTGGAGTATATCTCTGGAGTATTTCTCTGGAGTATTTCTTTAGAGTATTTCTCTGGAGTATTTCTCTGGAGTATTTCTCTGGAGTATATATCTGGAATATATTTCTGGAGTATTTCTTTGGAGTATTTCTTTGGAGTATTTCTCTGGAGTATTTCTCTGGAGTATATCTTTGGAGTATTTCTCTGGAGTATTTCTCTGGAGTATATATCTCTGGAGTATATATCTCTGGAGTATTTTCTGGAGTATTTCTCTGGAGTATTTCTCTGGAGTATATATCTCTGGAGTATATTTCTGGAGTATTTCTCTGGAGTATATTTCTGGAGTATTTCTCTGGAGTATTTCTCTGGAGTATGTATCTGGAGTATTTCTTTGGAGTATATATCTGGAGTATTTCTCTGGAGTATATATCTCTGGAGTATATTTCTGGAGTATTTCTCTGGAGTATATTTCTGGAGTATTTCTCTGGAGTATATATCTCTGGAGTATATTTCTGGAGTATTTCTCTGGAGTATTTCCCTGGAGTATATATCTCTGGAGTATATTTCTGGAGTATTTCTCTGGAGTATATATCTCTGGAGTATTTCTCTGGAGTATATATCTGGAGTATATATCTCTGGAGTATTTCTCTGGAGTATATATCTGGAGTATTTCTCTGGAGTATGGACTTTTCTCTGGAGTATATATCTGGAGTATATATCTCTGGAGTATATATCTGGAGTATTTCTCTGGAGTATATCTCTGGAGTATTTCTTTGGAGTATTTCTCTGGAGTATTTCTTTGGAGTATTTTTCTAGAGTATTTCTCTGGAGTATTCTTTGAGTATTTCTCTAGAGTATTTGTCTGGAGTATTTCTTTGGAGTATTTCTCTAGAGTATTTCTCTGGAGTATATTTCTCTGGAGTATATATCTCTGGAGTATATTTCTGGAGTATTTCTCTGGAGTATATATCTCTGGAGTATATTTCTGGAGTATTTCTCTGGAGTATTTCCCTGGAGTATATATCTCTGGAGTATATTTCTGGAGTATTTCTCTGGAGTATATATCTCTGGAGTATATTTCTCTGGAGTATATTCTGGAGTATATATCTCTGGAGTATTTCTCTGGAGTATATATCTGGAGTATTTCTCTGGAGTATATTTCTGGACTATTTCTCTGGAGTATATATCTGGAGTATTTCTCTGGAGTATATATCTGGAGTATTTCTCTGGAGTATATCTCTGGAGTATTTCTTTGGAGTATTTCTCTGGAGTATTTCTTTGGAGTATTTTTCTAGAGTATTTCTCTGGAGTATTTCTTTGGAGTATTTCTCTAGAGTATTTGTCTGGAGTATTCTTTGGAGTATTTCTCTAGAGTATTTCTCTGGAGTATATTTCTCTGGAGTATATATCTCTGGAGTATATTTCTGTAGTATTTCTCTGGAGTATATTCTCTGGAGTATATATCTGGAGTATTTCTCTGGAGTATATATCTGGAGTATTTCTCTGGAGTATATCTCTGGAGTATTTCTCTGGAGTATATATCTGGAGTATATATCTCTGGAGTATTTCTCTGGAGTATATCTCTGGAGTATTTCTTTGGAGTATTTCTCTGGAGTATTTCTTTGGAGTATTTCTCTGGAGTATTTCTCTGGAGTATTTCTCTGGAGTATTTCTCTGGAGTATATTTCTCTGGAGTATTTCTTTGGAGTATTTCTCTAGAGTATTTCTCTGGAGTATATTTCTCTGGAGTATTTCTCTGGAGTATATTTCTGTAGTATTTCTCTGGAGTATATATCTCTGGAGTATATATCTGGAGTATTTCTCTGGAGTATATATCTGGAGTATTTCTCTGGAGTATTTCTTTGGAGTATTTCTCTGGAGTATTTCTCTGGAGTATTTCTCTGGAGTATTATCTGGAGTATTTCTCTGGAGTATATTCTCTGGAGTATATTTCTGGAGTATTTCTCTGGAGTATATATTTCTGGAGTATTTCTCTGGAGTATATATCTGGAGTATTTCTCTGGAGTATTTCTCTGGAGTATATCTCTTTGGAGTATTTCTCTGGAGTATATTTCTCTGGAGTATTTCTCTGGAGTATTTCTCTGGAGTATATTTCTCTGGAGTATTTCTCTGGAGTATATTTCTCTGGAGTATTTCTCTGGAGTATATCTCTGGAGTATTTCTTCTGGAGTATTTCTCTGGAGTATTTCTCTAGAGTATTTCTCTAGAGTATTTCTCTGGATATTTCTCTGGAGTATTTCTCTATTTCTCTGGAGTATATTTCTCTGGAGTATTTCTCTGGAGTATTTCTCTGGAGTATTTCTCTAGAGTATTTCTCTGGAGTATATTTCTCTGGAGTATTTCTCTGGAGTATTTCTCTGGAGTATTTCTCTGGAGTATTTCTCTGGAGTATTTCTCTAGAGTATTTCTCTGGAGTATTTCTCTGGAGTATTTCTCTGGAGTATTTCTCTGGAGTATTTCTCTTAAGTTTTCACTCTAACACGTCACATATTTCGATGTTCCTTTCATTGTGTTGGAAATTCTATATTTGCCCAAAACAACGTCATTAACATGTTTTATAAGTTTCACTTTCATTTCTGACACTTTTCTCCCTGCACTAAGTCACTCCCCTTTCAGAACATCATCACAACACAATCAGAGTACATCCCACTAAAACTACTGCAGTTATTGTGCGTGTGTGTCTCTGTACGTGTGTGTGTGTGTGTGTGTGTGTGTGTGTGTGTGTGTGTGTGTGTGTGTGTGTACCTGCAGTGTACGATGATGGGGCAGGAGCGTCCGCGGTAACACTTGTTCACTTTCCTGAAAAACAAAAACTCCAAAGTTACGAGCGAAAAACCAAAGAAACCTGAAAACTGAGAAAGAGAAAGAAGAAAAAGAAGAGAAAGAAAGAAGAGAATAAACCTGATCAGAAAGAAGAGAAAGAGAAAAAGAAAAAGAAAGAGAAAGGGAGATGAAAATATTAGTTCACAACAGCACAAACCGGATCTAAACCAGGATTAAACCAAGTGCCGATCTCGACTGAACTAAAGGGAAAAGGAGCTGGAAAACTGCCACTTCATGACATCACAAGGTGGAACAGAGCGTTTGGATAATAAAGAGTTACTCAAACATGTGAATGAAACAAAACACAACTCCAGGTCTGTTTTTGACGATGAAACGACATTAGAACACGATTTAAACCTCACAAGAGTCAGTTTTGTGTAATAAAGGAGCTTTAAAGAAAACACCCTCTTCTTCCTTCTCTTCTTCCTCTTTCTCCTCTTCTTCCTCTTCCTCTTCTTCCTCGTCTCTAAACTCAGACTTTGACTTTGACTTTTTTCTGTTCACTCTGTGATTTTTCAGGCCTGACGTCGACTCACAGCAGGACACTGTTCTGATTCTGTTTCATGAAGGAACCAGGACTAAACCAGAACTAAACCAGGTCTAAACCAGGTCTAAACCAGGTCTAAACCAGGTCTAAACCAGAACTAAACCAGGTCTAAACCAGGTCTAAACCAGGACTAAACCAGAACTAAACCAGGACTGAAAAAGAACTAAACCAGAAGTAAACCAGGTCTAAACCAGGTCTAAACCAGGACTAAACCAGAACTGAACAAGAACTAAACCAGAACTAAACCAGGACTGAACAAGAACTAAACCGGGACTAAACCAGAACTAAACCAGGTCTAAACCAGGACTAAACCAGAACTAAACCAGAATTGAACAAGAACTAAACCAGGACTAAACCAGGACTAGACCAGGACCAAACCAGAACTAAACCAGGTCTAAACCAGGACTAAACCAGGTCTAAACCAGGTCTAAACCAGGACTAAACCAGGTCTACACTAAACCAGAACTAAACCAGGACTAAACCAGGACTAAACAAACCTCAGATGTGTATCAGATGCCATCCCCATGTGTGTCAGGTGCCCTCCCGTGTGTGTGTGCGTGTCCCTCCCGTTGTGTGCCTGTCCCTGTCTCATGTGTGTGCGTGTCCCTCTCGTGTGTGTATGTGTCCCTCTCTCGTGTGTGTGCGTGTCCCTCCTTGTGTGTGTGCGTGTCCCTCCCGTGTGTGTGCGTGTCCCTCCTGCGTGTGTGCGTGTCCCTCTCGTGTGTGTGCGTGTCCCTCTCATGTGTGTGTGTGTGTCCCTCTCGTGTGCGTGCGTGTCCCTCTCGTGTGTGTGTACGTGTCCCTTTTGTGTGTGTGTGCGTGACCCTCTCGTGTGTGTGTGCGTGTCCCTCTCATGTGTGTGTGTGTGTCCCTCTCGTGTGCGTGCGTGTCCCTCTCGTGTGTGTGTACGTGTCCCTTTTGTGTGTGTGTACGCGTCCCTCTCGTGTGTGTGTGCGTGACCCTCTCGTGTGTGTGCTTGTCCCTCTCGTGTGTGTGCGTGTCCCTCGTGCGTGTGTGTGTGTCCCTTTTGTGTGTACGTGTCCCTCTCGTGTGTGTGCGTGTCCCTCTCGTGTGTGTGCGTGTCCCTCTCGTGTGTGTGCGTGTGTCCCTCCTCTCGTGTGTGTGCGTGTGTCCCGTGTCGTGTGTGTGTGTGTGCGTGTGTCCCTCTTGTGTGTGTGCGTGTCCCTCCTCTCGTGTGTGTGCGTGTGTATGTGCCTCTCGTGTGTGTGTGTGTGTGTATGTGCCTCTCGTGTGTGTGTGTGTCCTCTCGTGTGTGTGCGTGTCCCTTCCGTGTGTGTGTATGTGCCTCTCGTGTGTGTGTGTGTGTGTGCTCTCGTGTGTGTGTATGTGTGTGCCTCTCGTGTGTGCGTGTCCCTCTCGTGTGTGTATGTCCCTCTTGTGTGTGTGTCCCTCCAGTGTGTGTATGTGCCTCTCGTGTGTGTGTGTGCGTGTCCCTCTCGTATGTGTGTATGTCCCTCTCGTGTGTGTGTGTGTATGTGCCTCTCGTGTGTGTATGTGCCTGTCGTGTGTGTGCGTGTCCCTCCTCTCGTGTGTGTGTATGAACCTCTCGTGTGTGTATGTGCCTCTCGTGTGTGTGCGTGTCCCTCCTCTCGTGTCTGTGTGTATGTCCCTCTCATGTGTGTGTATGTGCCTATCATGTGTGCGAGTCCCTCTCGTGTGTGTATGTGCCTCTCGTGTGTGTGCGTGTCCCTCCTCTCGTGTGTGTGTGTATGTCCCTCTCGTGTGTGTGTATGTGCCTCTCGTGTGTGTGAGTCCCTCTTGTGTGTGTATGTCCCTCTTGTGTGTGCGTGTCCCTTTCGTGTGTGTGTATGTGCCTCTCGTGTGTGTGCGTGTCCCTCCTCTCGTGTGTGTGTATGTCCCGCTTGTGTGTGTGTATGTCCCTCTCGTGTGTGTGTGTGTGTGTCCCTCTCGTGTGTGTGTATGTCCCTCTCGTGTGTGTATGTGCCTGTCGTGTGTGTGTGTATGTCCCTCTCATGTGTGTGTGTATGTGCCTCTCGTGTGTGTGTGTGTATGTCCCTCTCTCGTGTGTGTGTATGTGCCTCTTGTGTGTGTATGTGCCTGTCGTGTGTGTGTATGTGCCTGTCGTGTGTGTATGTGCCTGTCGTGTGTGTGTGTGCCTGTCGTGTGTGTGTATGTGCCTGTCGTGTGTGCGTGTCTCTCGTGTGTGTGTATGTGCCTGTGTGTGTGTGTATGTGCCTGTCGTGTGTGTATGTGCCTGTCGTGTGTGTGTATGTGTGTATGTGCCTGTCGTGTGTGTGTATGTGCCTGTCGTGTGTGTGTATGTGCCTGTCGTGCGTGTGTATGTGCCTGTCGTGTGTGTATGTGTCTGTCGTGTGTGTGTATGTGCCTGTCCGTGTGTGCGTGTCTCTCTCGTGTGTGTATGTGCCTGTCGTGTGTGTGTATGTGCCTGTCGTGTGTGTATGTGCCTGTCGTGTTGTGTATGTGCCTGTCGTGTGTGTATGTGTGTCGTGTGTGTGTGTGTATGTGCCTGTCGTGTGTGTGTATGTGCCTGTCGTGTGTGTGCGTGTCTCTCTCGTGTGTGTATGTGCTTGTGTGTGTGTGTATGTGCCTGTCGTGTGTGTATGTGCCTGTCGTGTGTGTGTATGTGCCTGTCGTGTGTGTATGTGCCTGTCGTGTGTGTGTATGTGCCTGTCGTGTGTGTGTATGTGCCTGTCGTGTGTGTGTATGTGCCTGTCGTGTGTGTGTATGTGCCTGTTGTGTGTGTCGTGTGTGTATGTCCCTGTCGTGTGTGTATGTGCCTCTCTCGTGTGTGTGTATGTGCCTGTCGTGTGTGTATGTGCCTGTCGTGTGTGTATGTGCCTGTCGTGTGTGTGTGTGTGTGTATGTGCGTGTGTGTATGTGTGTCGTGTGTGTGCGTGTCTCTCTCGTGTGTGTATGTGCCTGTCGTGTGTGTATGTGCCTGTCGTGTGTGTGTATGTGCCTGTCGTGTGTGTGCGTGTCGTGTGTGTATGTGCCTGTCGTGTGTGTATGTGCCTGTCGTGTGTGTGTATGTGCCTGTCGTGTGTGTGTATGTGCCTGTCGTGTGTGTATGTGCCTGTCGTGTGTGTGTGTCGTGTGTGCATGTGTGTGTATGTGCCTGTCGTGTGTGTGTGTGTGTGTCCTCTCGTGTGTGTATGTGCTGTGTGTGTGTGTGTGTGTGTGTATGTGCCTGTCGTGTGTGTGTATGTGTCTCTCTCGTGTGTGTATGTGCCTGTCGTGTGTGTGTATGTGCCTGTCGTGTGTGTATGCTGTCTGTGTGCGTGTGTATGTGCCTTTCGTGTGTGTGTATGTGTGCCGTCGTGTGTCGGTGTGTGCGTGTGTCTCTCTCGTGTGTGTGTGTGTCGTGTGTGTCTCTCGTGTGTGTATGTGCCTGTCGTGTGTGTGTATGTGTGTGTGTCGTGTGTGTATTGTCCCTCTCGTGTGTGTGTGTATGTGTCCTGTCGTGTGTGTGCGTGTCTCTCGTGTGTGTATGTGCCTGTCGTGTGTGTATGTGCCTGTGTGTATGTGCCGTGTCGTGTGTGTGTCTCTTGTGTGTATGTGCCTGTCGTGTGTGTGTATGTGCCTGTCGTGCGTGTGTATGTGCCTGTCGTGCGTGTGTGTATGTGCCTGTCGTGCGTGTGTGTATGTGCCTGTCGTGTGTGTGTATGTGCCTGTCGTGTGTGTGCGTGTCTCTCTCGTGTGTGTATGTGCCTGTCGTGCGTGTGTATGTGCCTGTCGTGCCTGTCGTGTGTGTGTATGTGCCTGTCGTGTGTGTATGTGCCTGTCGTGTGTGTATGTGCCTGTCGTGTGTGTGTATGTGCCTGTCGTGTGTGTGTATGTGCCTGTCGTGTGTGTGTATGTGCCTGTCGTGTGTGTGCGTGTGTTGTCGTGTGTGATGTGTGTCTGTCGTGTGTGTAGTGTGCTGTGTCGTGTGTGTGTATGTGCCTGTCGTGTGTGTATGTGCCTGTCGTGTGTGTGTATGTGCCTGTGTGCGTGTGTATGTGCCTGCTGTGTGTGTGTCTGTTGTGTCGTGTCGTGTGTATGTGCCTGTGTCTGTGTGTGTATGTGTGTCGTGTGTGTGTCGTGTGTGTCGTGCGTGTGTATGTGTGTGTCGTGTGTATGTGCCTGTCGTGTGTGTATGTGCGTGTGCGTGTATGTGCCGTCGTGCGTGTGTGTGTGTGTCGTGTGTATGTGCCTGTATGTGTATGTGTGTGTGTGTATGTGTGTCTGTGTCGTGTGTGTATTGTGTCGTGTGTGTATTGCCTGTTGTCGTGTGTATGTGCCTGTCGTGTGTGTGTATGTGTGCGTGTGTGTTGTGTGTCTGTGTGTGTGCGTGTGTGTATGTGCCTGTCGTGTGTGTATGTGCCTGTCGTGCGTGTGTATGTGCCTGTCGTGTGTGTATGTGCCTGTCGTGTGTGTATGTGCTGTCGTGTGTGTGTATGTCTGTGTGTGTGTCGTGTGTGTATGTGCCTGTCGTGTGTGTGTATGTGCCTGTCGTGCGTGTGTATGTGCCTGTTGTGCGTGTGTATGTGTCTGTCGTGTGTGTGTATGTGCCTGTCGTGTGTATATGTGCCTGTGGTTGCGTGTGTATGTGTCTGTTGTGCGTGTGTATGTGCCTGTCGTGTGTATGTGCCTGTCGTGCGTGTGTATGTGTCTGCCGTGTGTGTGTATGTGCCTGTCGTGTGTGTGTGTGTGTCGTGCTGTGTGCTGTGTGTGTATGTGCCTGTCGTGTGTGTGTATGTGCCTGTCGTGTCGTGTGTATGTGCCTGTCGTGCGTGTGTATGTGCCTGTCGTGTGTGTGTATGTGCCTGTCGTGTGTGTGCGTCAGACAGTTGTTTGGGAAAATGAGGCTGTGTCACGGCTCTTCTCTTTGGGCTCGGAGCGACGGAGAGCTGGAGTCAGGTGGATGAGAGGTTACCGTGGCAACAGCAGCAGACAGTGCGTGATGGAGAAGACGAGAGAGACGAGAGGATGAGAGAGGAAAGAGAGGATGAGAGAGACGAGTGGAGAGAGGATGAGAGAGGGATAGAGAGAGAAAGAGATAAGAGGTGAAGAGAGAGAGAAAGAGATAAAAGACTGAGAGAAGAGAGAGAGAGAGGATCACAGAGAGAGAGAGAGAGAGAGAGTGAAAGACGAGAGGAAAAGAAAAAAGGAGATGAGGAAGGACAGAAGGAGAAAGAGAGAGAGCAACTGTGTGTTTCTAAAGGATCAGATTTATACAGAGACTTCAGACCTGGTTTAGACCTGATTTAGACCCGGTTTAGACCAGATTTAGACCCGGTTTAGACCTGATTTAGACCCAGTTTAGACCAGATTTAGACCCGGTTTAGACCTGATTTAGACCCGGTTTAGACCTGATTTAGACCCGGTTTAGACCAGGTTTAGACCAGGTTCACACCAGGTTTACACCAGGTTTAGACCATGTTTAGATCTGGTTTAGACCAGGTTTTGACCCGATTTAGACCAGGTTTAGACCCAGTTTAGACCAGGTTTAGACCCAATTTAGACCAGGTTTACACCAGGTTTAGAATAAATTTTAACCAGGTTTAGACCCAGGTTAGACCAGGTTTAGACCCAATTTAGACCAGATTTAGACCAGGTTTACACCAGGTTTAGAATAAATTTAAACCAGGTTTAGACCCAGTTTAGACCAGGTTTAGACCCAGTTTAGACCAGATTTAGACCGTGTTTCCACCAGGTTTTTAATAAATTTAGACCAGGTTTCGGCCCAGTTTAGACCAGGTTTAGACCAGGTTTAGACCCAGTTTAGACCCAGTGAAGACCAGGTTTAGACCAGGTTTAGACCAGGTTTAGACCCAGTTTAGACCCAGTTTAGACCCAGTTTAGACCAGATTTAGACCATGTTTACACCAGGTTTAGAATAAATTTAGACCAGGTTTAGACCCAGTTTAGACCAGGTTTAGACCAAATTTATAGCTGGTTTAGACTAGGGTTAGACCTGGTTTAGACCAGGTTGAGACCAAGTTTAGACATGATTTAGACCAGATTTAGACCAGGGTTAAACCAGGTTTAGACCAGGCGTAGACCTGGTGTAGACCCGGATTAAACCCGGTTTAGACCAGGGTTAAACCAGGTTTAGACCAGGTGTAGACCTGGTGTAGACCTGGATTAAACCCAGTTTAGACTAGGGTTAAACCTGGTTTAGACTAGGGTTAGACCTGGTTTAGACCGGGTTTAGACCTGGTTTGGACCAGGTTGAGACCAAGTTTAGACTCAGTTTAGACCCATTCAGTGGGCGCCTTCTAAAACAGATGACACTTTATAGTTCTCAATGAAATCTAACAAAAATATGTCAAAACAGTAAAAATACTGATTCAACTAAACACACACGTGAGAACACAAGTCCTGGTTTAGTCCCGGTTTAGTCCTGGTCCAGTCCTGGTCTAGTTCTGTGCATTTGGCTGAGTTGTGGAGAGTGAACGCAGCTTTAGAGAGACACAGGGGGAAGGGCATCTGATTTAAAAACAAGGAGAAGCCAAGCAACCAATGAGCAAGCAGAGGGACAGGGGTAACGGGGCGGTAACGGGGGCGTGGTTAGGTGTAAAGGGGCGGAGTTAGGGGGTAAAAGGGGGCGGGTCTTTGGTTGCAGAGTCACAGTCTCCAATGATCACTTTTGTGACTATGCAACTGGGCTCATATTACGAGCTGCAACATCACAAAAATGACACTGGAAACTGCTATTGAGCTGGTAAAACGGAGAGAGGAGGAGGAGAGAGGAGGAGGAGAGAGGAGGAGAGAGGAGGAAGAGAGAGGAGGAAGAGGAGGAGAAGGAAAGTGGGAGAGGAAGGAGAGAGAAAGGGAGCTCCACAAAAATATAGAAAACGAGGGTAAGAGAGAGAAGAGAGTAAACACGAGGAAAGAAAGAAAGAAAGAAAGAGGGAGAGGGTCGTGGTCAGGGCTGGGGTGAGAGGTCAGTCAGCAGAGGGAGAGAGCGAGGGAGGAAAAAAAAAAAAGACAGAAAATGTGTCTGAGTGAAACCGAGATTTACGGAGAAGGTCTGAGAAACGACGTCCGCACCAAAACATCACCTCTAAACTCCAAACCTCGTGTTTCTATCTTCATCACATTCGCTCCAATACACGCGTCGTTACGGAAGCCGGGAGGGGCCGCGACGAACGCAAACGCGACGACACGACGAAAAGCCACAACACATCCAAAAAAAAAAAGCCACAACACACCAAAAAAAGCCACAACGGAAATGACCGCGGGACTCTATTTCAATGCAAACGCCGCAACAAATACAAACACCACAACACAAACGCAAATGCCGCAAACACATGAAAAAGCCACAACAAATTAAAAAGCCACAACAGAAGTGACCGCTGGACTCAATTTTCCGACGGACCGATCAAGCGGCAAGTGAAGAAGAAGAACTACAACGTGAAACGAATAATGATAAAACAATAAATTACTTTTCTTACGTTCCCAACTTCTCCGTTCCTTTACTTTTCACGTTGTAGTTCTTCTTCTTCACTTGCCGCTTGATCGGTCCGTCGGAAAATTGAGTCCAGCGATCACTTTCCGTTGTGGCTTTTTAATGTGTTGTGGCTTTTTAAATGTGTTGTGGCATTTTATTTGTGTTGTGGCGTTTGTATTTGTTGCAGCGTTTGCATTAAAATAGAGTCCCGCGGTCATTTCCGTTGTGGCTTTTTTTGGTGTGTTGTGGCATTTGTATTTGTTGTGGCGTTTGCGTTTGTTGTGACCCCTCTCGGCTTCCGTACATCATGAATTTCAGACTTCCGGTCATCGTGTAGTGCAAACTGGGAAGGATTTTCTGAAAAAGTGATCATCAAACCTCCATGTTTGTTTTCCCAGTGGGACGTGTCTAGTGTCAAAGTCGATCTTTTCAAGTCTTTTGAACCATATCACTTTTGTTTCCTGTTCTGATATTGTCATATTTTAGTTTTGGGATTTGGACATCGTTAATTGTTGTGGTTGTTGGATCCTAACAGCGGAAAACAGCTCGAGAAATGTGTTTGTGAACTTCATAAATGTAAAAGTGAATCAGATGTGTGTGACTCAAACCTCTGTTCAAACTGTTTCTCTTCTCAACGGAATTGAAAAATAGTGAAAGGTGAAGGTGATGGGCAGGATTGATCCACAGGAAGAACCAAAAAGGAAACATTTGTCT
Organism: Boleophthalmus pectinirostris; assembly: GCF_026225935.1. Taxonomy (NCBI): domain Eukaryota; kingdom Metazoa; phylum Chordata; class Actinopteri; order Gobiiformes; family Gobiidae; genus Boleophthalmus; species Boleophthalmus pectinirostris. Next base: position 37,274,221 of record NW_026571095.1, on the reverse strand, counting down.
GACTAAGAAATCATCCCGAGTTTACAGAGAACATTTTGTATGTGGAGCCACGACAAAACAAAATCCCGATCCTTCGCTTAACCTCGGTTACGAATTTAAAAAGTCGACAGGCCAAAGTGAAAGTCTCCAACTGTTCACCAAGAAACACCTTCCACTGCAAAGAGACCAAGACGTGATGTTTGTGTAAAACCACAAGAACAAGAAAGTGCAGCTCAGTCTGTTTGTCTTCTGCTCCTCTACATTAACAAACCGGATTTTGTTTTGTCGTCGCTCCACATACAAAATGTTCTCTGTAAACTCAGGATGATTTCTTAGTCAGACAAATGTTTCCTTTTTGGTTCTTCCTGTGGATCAATCCTGCCCATCACCTTCACCTTTCACTATTTTTCAATTCTGTTGGGAAGACCACGTTAGACCTGGTTTAGACCTGGCTTTGATCTGGTTTAGACCAGGTTTAGATTAGATTTCGACCAGGTTTAGAGGAAATGTAGACCAGTTTTAGACCAAATTTAGACCCGGTTTAGACCAGTGTTAGACCTAGTTTAGACCAGATTGAGAAAAGGTTGAGACATGGTTTAGAGCAGATTTAGAACAAGTTTAGACCTGGTTTAGACCAAGTTTAGACCAGGTTGAGACCAAGTTTAGACCAGGTTGAGACCAAGTTTAGACCGGGTTGAGACCAAGTTTAGACCAGGTTGAGACCAAGTTTAGACCAGGTTGAGACCAAGTTTAGACCTGGTTTAGACCAAGTTTAGACCACGTTTAGACCAAGTTCAGACCTGGTTTAGACCAAGTTTAGACCTGGTTTAGACCAAGTTTAGACCTGGTTTAGACCAAGTTTAGACAAAGTTTAGACCTGGTTTAGACAAGTTTAGACCAGGTTGAGACCAAGTTTAGACCAGGTTGAGACCAAGTTTAGACCTGGTTTAGACCAAGTTTAGACCAGGTTGAGACCAAGTTTAGACCTGGTTTAGACCAAGTTTAGACCACGTTTAGACCAAGTTCAGACCTGGTTTAGACCAAGTTTAGACCTGGTTTAGACCAAGTTTAGACCTGGTTTAGACCAAGTTTAGACAAAGTTTAGACCTGGTTTAGACCAAGTTTAAACCAGGTTGAGACCAAGTTTGGACCTGGTTTAGACCAAGTTTAGACCTGGTTTAGCCTGGTCTAAACTTGGCTCGTCTTTCCTGTGGATCAGTCCTGTCCTTTCACAATTTTTCAACAGCGGAAAACGGCTCGAGATTTGGGCTTCAGAAGTTTGTGAAATACAGAAGTGACTCAGATGTGTGTGACTCAAACCTCCGTTCAAACTGGGAAAACAAAAACATGGAGGTTTGATGTTCATTTTGTCGGAGGATTCTTCCCACTACGACCTGCACGATGACCGGAAGTCCGAGATTCGTGATGCTTGTATTTCAGTGCGTTATTGTTCCTCAAACTGACCACGGACACAAACACACAAACAGCAGGGGAGGGGCGGGTGCGTTGCTTAAGGACACAACAACAGGACAGTTGGAGGGACTCAGGGATTTTTCTGAAGACGCAGGAGCCCAAAAGTGTCAACAAGGAAATTCCACGTAAAAAGAACTAAAGCTCCTCCCACACTGGTTAAACCGTTGGGAGAGTCAGAATAACTCTGTCGGAGAGTAAAAGTGAGACTGTTGTTCACCTGCGGAAGTCGAGCAGAGTGCGGCTGTTGTCCGGTGCCCCCGAGCTCAGCCAGGTGAGGAAGTGGAACTGTGTGACGGTGCGAGTTTCGTTGGTTTGCATGTTCTTCAGGTAGAAGCTCCGGACCAGGAAGTCATCGCACCAGATGTGCTCGGACACCAGGTTCACCTGAGGAGGACACGAGGAGTTTAACGTCTGTGGATGTGATTATCATTAAAGCCCTTTTGTTGACAGGTGCTGGTCCTGCCCCAGGGCGGCTGTGGCTACAGGCACTGAGTGAATAACACATGAATAATACAAACGTGACTCTGTCCAGAGTCTGTGGCCCTCACTCGTCCAGCTTCTTGTGTGTGAACAGGCTGTAGGTGTGAACAGCTTGTAAGTGTGAACAGGTTGTAGGTGTGAACAGGTTGTAGGTGTGAACAGGTTGTAGGTGTGAACAGGTTGTAGGTGTGGTTGTAGGTGTGAACAGGTTGTAGGTGTGAACAGGTTGTAGGTGTGAACAGGTTGTAGGAGTGAACAGGTTGTAGGTGTGAACAGGTTGTAGGTGTGGTTGTAGGTGTGAACAGGTTGTAGGTGTGGTACAGGTTGTAGGTGTGAACAGGTTGTAGGTGTGGTACAGGTTGTAGGTGTGAACAGGTTGTAGGTGTGAACAGGTTGTAGGTGTGAACAGGTTGTAGGTGTGAACAGGCTGTAGGTGTGAACAGGTTGTAGATGTGGTTGTAGGTGTGAACGGGTTGTAGGTGTGAACAGGTTGTAGATGTGGTACAGGTTGTAGGTGTGAACAGGTTGTAGGTGTGAACAGGTTGTAGGTGTGAACAGGTTGTAGGTGTGAACAGGTTGTAGGTGTGAACAGGTTGTAGGTGTGGTTGTAGGTGTGTGTACAGGTTGTAGGTGTGAACAGGTTGTAGGTGTGTACAGGTTGTAGGTGTGAACAGGTTGTAGGTGTGGTACAGGTTGTAGGTGTGAACAGGTTGTAGGTGTGGTACAGGTTGTAGGTGTGAACAGGTTGTAGGTGTGAACAGGTTGTAGGTGTGAACAGGTTGTAGGTGTGAACAGGTTGTAGGTGTGAACAGGTTGTAGGTGTGAACAGGTTGTAGGTGTGAACAGGCTGTAGGTGTGAACAGGTTGTAGGTGTGAACAGGTTGTAGGTGTGATCACCTCGTAGATGTGGTACAGGTTGTAGGTGTGAACAGGTTGTAGGTGTGAACAGGTTGTAGATGTGGTACAGGTTGTAGGTGTGAACAGGTTGTAGGTGTGATCACCTCGTAGATGTGGTACAGGTTGTAGGTGTTAACAGGTTGTAGGTGTGAACAGGTTGTAGGTGTGAACAGGTTGTAGGTGTGAACAGGCTGTAGGTGTGATCACCTCGTAGATGTGGTACAGGTTGTAGGTGTTGAACAGGTTGTAGGTGTGAACAGGTTGTAGGTGTGAACAGGTTGTAGGTGTGAACAGGTTGTAGGTGTGATCACCTCGTAGATGTGGTACAGGTTGTAGGTGTTAACAGGTTGTAGGTGTGAACAGGTTGTAGGTGTTAACAGGTTGTAGGTGTGAACAGGTTGTAGGTGTGAACAGGTGTAGGTGTGGTACAGGTTGTAGGTGTAACAGGTTGTAGGTGTTAACAGGTTGTAGGTGTGAACAGGTTGTAGGTGTGGTAACAGGTTGTAGGTGTTAACAGGTTGTAGGTGTGAACAGGTTGTAGGTGTGAACAGGCTGTAGGTGTGATCACCTCGTAGATGTGGTACAGGTTGGATCCTTCGTCGGGCCAGTAGTGGTAACACTGTTTGACTCCACTCTCCACCAGAGGAGTGAGCATCACGATCACCACACAGCCGTTCTCCCACACCATCTGAAACACATGCAGAGGTGTGAACATACCATCTGAAACACACACACAAAGGTGTGAACATAAGACTACACCATCTGAAACACACACGCACAGGTGTGAACACACCATCTGAAACACACACGCAGAGGTGTGAACACACCATCTGACACACACACAGAGGTGTGAACATACCATCTGAAACACACGCAGAGGTGTGAACATACCATCTGAAACACACACGCAGAGGTGTGAACACACCATCTGAAACACACACGCAAAGGTGTGAACACACCATCTGACACACACACAGAGGTGTGAACATACCATCTGAAACACACGCAGAGGTGTGAACATACCATCTGAAACACACACGCAGAGGTGTGAACATAAGACTACACCATCTGAAACACACACGCAGAGGTGTGAACATAGGTCTACACCATCTGAAACAACGCAAAGGTGTGAACACACCATCTGAAACACACGCAGAGGTGTGAACATAAGACTACACCATCTGAAACACACACGCAGAGGTGTGAACATACCATCTGAAACACACATGCAGAGGTGTGAACATACCATCTGAAACACACGCAGAGGTGTGAACACACCATCTGAAACAACGCAAAGGTGTGAACACACCATCTGAAACACATGCAGAGGTGTGAACACACCATCTGAAACACATGCAGAGGTGTGAACACACCATCTGAAACACATGGACGACACCATCTGAGGCGCCGTCCACACAACAAAGTTTTTTGGTCAAAACGTTCGGTCAAGTTTGTATTTGTTTTTGTCTTTCGTCCACACAGAGACGCACATTTTTCAAAGGTGTGAACAAAAGACAACACTATATGAAACACACACATGCAGAGGTGTGAACATTAGACCAGTAAGACCACCCTGTGTACGTCCTCACACGGTCGGTGTGATCTTGGCGTTATGAAAGAATGAAAGAGATCATTAAAACTACTCCAGAAAATCACAGTTTTATTTCTGCCTGAATCAGAGCAGTGTTTGAGGAGGAGGAGTGGTGGAGAGGCGCTCAGTGCCTTGGCGGAGGTCCTGCGTGAACTCTTCGTTCTCAGTCTGACCCTGGTTCTCTCAGACTTTGTTCGGTCTTTTGTTCAGACGGTGGATTCTAAATTAAACCCGGTGTCACACATTTGGAGATTTAACCTTTACCAGAGCCGGGGCCACTCTCGCTTCTTTAAACTTTCGCTGTTCTTAAGTTGAGTTCGGAGTTAATTATTGAAGTTTTGGGCAGTTTTCTCCACACTCTCAGAGAAACGTGTGAACGGCTCCTCTCTCCCACGCGCCGCCGACACCCGACACCCGACACCTGGACGGCAGCACCACGACCACAGCATCATTAGTGCAGCTTAAAGGGACGGTACGATTTCCCCGAGTGTCTGAGCAGAACGTGACTCTCCACAGCGCAGATCTATCGTACGAGCCGCTCTCCGTGTCCTGTCTGCATCTGATCATGAAGAGTTTTATTATCCCAGAAGCAGGAAGTGCACTGTTATCATGCTAGCTGTTGTCTGGTCTCTGAGAGTTGTGGAAAGTGTTTATAAACTCATCGTGGTGAATAATTCGGACGCTCTGAACGCAGAAGAGACAGAAGAGAAACTGTCGGTGCCTTTAAAGATGGAATTAAAGCTGCACTGTGTAACTTTTCTGGGTAGCGTTTGTGCTCGTCTCTGTTGAAAAGTTACCGCTTTGCCTGGAATGTTCCACAATATGCATTAATAATTTTTTTTTCCCTTTCTTTGTTTCTCATCAGCAGACAGATTTGTTTTAATACAGACAGACCAAGAGTGTCTGTGATTGGCTAATCCACCTGTCAATCACACTCATCTGAACTCAGGACTCAGCGGTGACCACACTCAACTTAATTGTGTTAAAGCTTATATATTACTTATAGTGCTGTCAAGAGATTAAAAAATTTTAGAGATTAATTAAATATGATCTGTAATTAATCAATCTAATGAATCTCTTTTTCAGTCTCAGGTAAAAATTGCTGAGAAAAGCTTCAACTTGAGCTATTTTCATTAAAATTCATTATTACTTTATTGTGGCTAGGGATGGGCATGATTAGTCGATTAATTGATAATTGATCATTAAGAATTTCATCGATTACGTTCATTTTAATGGACAAACTGAATGTATGTTTGTGTGTCGTGACCAAACAGGTGTGTACATGTGTCTCTGCATCAGAAGGAGCGAGACACAAACAGTGGGTCAGTCTGTAACGAACCGAAGCACAAATGTGGATTTAACCAGGATTTGGACAAGAAATTCCACACTTTCCGTTGCGTTGGGACAAGTGTGAGTCCATGTGCACAGTGGATAAAGCAGAACATATGTTTCTGTGTCCAGTGGGAAAAAGTTTTTCCAGGTGAGAGTCGCTCAATGTCGAAAATCTGGTCACACTGACCTGTATTCACCTGAGTCATGTCTTTTAATCCAACACAAGTTGAACCACATCAGCGACACAAGAGCTGGAGTTTTATCTTCACTTAGTTTATGTAAATTAGTGATGTGGTTTTAAGTTTTGTTTCTGTGAGATTTGAACAAAACTGAATTAAACACATTATAATGTCAAACAGCTGATGTGGATCTAGAGTCGTTATGTTTATATGTCGTAAAGTTGAATTTATTTATGCAGATTAGTGCAGATAGTAATAATAATGATGATCATTTTAATATAAAAACGTTAATGATGAATCGATAATCGATCGTTAATTCTTCCGACGATCGATTAAGAAAATTTCATCGAATGCCCGTCCCTAATTGTGGCAGATCAAAAGACGGATATAGAACAAAAAAAGTGACTTTATAAAGTCATTTATTGTTTAACAAACTTTAAACTTTTATCATTATTATTACTGTTACTAATCTGCAGAAATAAATTCAACTTTACGACATATAAACATAACGACTCTAGATCCACATCAGCTGTTTGACATTATCATGTGTTTAATGCAGGTTTGCACACGTCTCACAGAAACAAAACTTAAAACCACATGACTCATTTGCATAAACTAAGTGGAGAAAAAAAAACAAAAAAAAACGCTGATGCGGTTCAACTTCTACTGGACTAAAGGCCACAGTGACTCAGTGGAATATGAGTGTTCTCTCTGTGTTCTCTCTGTGTTCTCTCTGTGTTCTCTCTGTGTTCTCTCTGTGTTCTCTCTGTGTTCTCTCTGTGTTCTCTCTGTGTTCTCTCTGTGTTCTCTCTGTGTTCTCTCTGTGTTCTCTCTGTGTTCTCTCTGTGTTCTGCTGATGGTGAGTCTGTTCTGTGTTTGTGTCGTGATGTTTTCAGATCAGACGTGTGCAGGTTTATCACAGATGCAGCGAGAACGGGAATGAAAACTACATTTCTTTGCAGGAGCGATGTGTTGTCGTCCCAACAACATAAAAACAGATTTTATAATAAGACAACTCACGTACAGAAACAGTAAAGTTGGAGATTAAAAATGAGATTAACGCGATTAAAAAACATAACGTGCTAAATATGACTGTAATTAATTCATCGCAATTAACGTGATAATTTGACACCCCTAGTTATTTATCTAAATATTTTATTTTAATCTTTATCTTAAGATTTTAAGGTTTGATTTAATTTCATTATTTTATAAAATCTTGATAAATTTGTTCTTCATTTGTTTGTTTGTTTGTCTGTGTGCTGTATGTCTTTATAATGTTCTGTTGGTGACATCACAACATTCTATACGTCAATAATATTTAACACAGACAAGCGGGAAGCTAAAATTCAGATTTTTGTTGTAATCCAGTGACATCTTGGGTCTTTTCATTCATAGAAATGATCAGATCCAATATTTGTGACTTTACCTCTTGAATATTTCATGGAAAAGAACAATGGGTCTCATTCACGAAACGTTCTTACAGACAAATTTGTACTTCAAGTCCAACTTGCACAACAAATCTTTCTCACAAACATTTTTGGCATTTACAAAACTTTCTCTTAACTGAAAATGTTCTTCTGCAAGAACAAATCCTACGAACAGTCAGGGACACTTGAGAGAATGAGTGATCCTGAAAGAAAAAAATTCTACAGTTTTAGAATATTATTACTCTGATAATGCAACGAAAAAATTCTAATTCCTCCATAATTGTAAGTGATGTATTTTCTTAAATTATTTCCTATAAACATATGTCTGTGTGACCCAGTAACATTAATGAGGAGCTTTCTCCAGGCTGCAGTGAGTCTCAGTCTGTCCCAGCCCCAATGCCTCCAATGACCCCCCTGACCAGAGCGCACCCCAACCCCAGCCCCCCTCCCTCGCTGTTTATCACAGGTCCAGGAATCACACAAAGTGCAATAAATACGTAATAAATACGTAATAAATATGTAAATAAAGCGTCCGCTTATTCCAACAAGTATCTGACTTAAATATTCCTTCATTCAGTGTGGTTCATGTGAGTTTGGACATTTGAAATCACCGCTGAAGCTGTAAAACCCCTGACCTCCTCTTCACTCTCTCCTCACACTTTCACATCCTTAAACCAAACTGATATTGGACATATTTGAACGTTCAGAGGGCGTTTCGAGCTAAATACATATTAACTTTCTACGTAAATGAAATGTAAATAAGTGCTGAGGTGTTCGTAGCTCAGTGTTGGTGAATTTGGCGCGACGGTCACTTAAGAAGGACTTTTCTTGCTTCTCTCAGCATCTTCTTAAAGTGGAAATCAGGTTATTTTTTAAAGAAATGATTCATGAGTGAAGCCCAGTGTGATCAAGATAAAAATCTGGCTCCATGTAGAAGCACGACACCATCACAATCTAGAATCTGAAATCCTCCGATGGACCACGTGTGTCCGAAGTCAAGATCTGAAGATGATTCATTATTTCAGGTTTCGTTTTTTCTCAACAAATACAAAGTAAGAGGAGTAATTTTATTTTTAGCTCCACTCCCATCGTGACCCCCCAGGCCTCGCGCCGCCGTGCCCGGACCCAGAGCACTTTTCTGGGTCAGAGTCCATCGGGGAGCTGCCCCACTGCTGCTGCTCTGTGAATATTCTGTGTAAACTGCAGCTGTAATGGAGCCATCAAACACACATTATGGTCCAGAGACGAGACGGACGGTGGACTCGGTGTGGACTCTGCAGGCTCCGCTTCAGTCACAGTTTTCTGATTTTTGTTGCATCTAATGTCGTTTCTTCGTCACAAACGGAACCTGGAGCTGTGTTTTGTCTCGTTCACACATCATCACGCTTCATGAAAACTACCGCTTTTTGGCCACGTTTACATGATGTTTTTTAATTCAAATTATTCTGAATTAATTTGGAATTAAATTATTCTCCTTCAAGTTTACATGGAAATAATAATTCCGAATTAAGGTTTACATGGAAAACACGTCAAATCGTCTTTATTTAATTGGGCACGTCTGGCGGTGGGGGAGGATCTGATTGGACAGAAACACCAACGGATTTACTTCGACCGGAAGAAAACGCACACAATCCATGTATCATTCGTTCATTAGTTTTTCAATATAAAACCAAAAATAAGAAAACAAAAAAACAACTGTTTTCTTCATTATTTGTCTCCAAAACCAAAATTTAAAAAACGGATAACGATTTGTTTTTTCAGTTTTTGATTTGAAAAATGGAAAAAACTGATATCGGCCGTTTACGTGACTTCCATGACTGTGATGCTGGATTTTGCACCGTGAACGGACTGAACCAGGACTGATCCAGGTCCGAGACCAGACCGGGACCAGAGCGGAACTGAGACCGAGACCAGTGGTCCGAGTGGTTCTGTGTCATCGTCTGTGCGCTGGTTCTGTGCGGGGAAAGTGAGAATGTTCTGTGGACTACAGGTTGAGCTGCTCCGGTCCTCCACACTCAAGAAGGCTGGAACCGAGGTGGAGCAAAGCATCAAACTGACGCTTTCACACCAACGAAAACGAACTGAACTAAGAGCTTTGGGTTCAAATGGACCAGGTCCGGGACCAGACCGGGACCAAGGTGCTACTGAGACTGGGACCAGACCAGGACCAGACCGGAGGCTCAGAGCCCATAGCAGGGTCGGACCTCGAAGCTGAGGCTCGGAGTCAAAGCTCGGAGTCCGCCCTGGTCCCAGTTTGGTCCCAGTCTGGTCTCGGACCTGGATCAGTCCTGGTTCAGTCCGTACGCAGTGCAAAAGTCCGGCATCACAGTCACAGAATCACGTAAACAGGATCTGTTTTTTCCATTTTTCATTTAAACACAAAATCGAAAACTGAAAAAACGAATCGTTATCTGTTTTTTCATTTTGGTATAATGAAGAAAACTGTTGTTTTTTTGTTTTCTTATTTTTGGTTTTATATTGAAAAATGAATGAACGAACGATACATGGATTCACACCCTTCAGCTGCTTCTGGCTTTTCTGTCATCTCGGTTTGTTGTTTCGCGTGGGGATGTACCGCTGTTCTCCCGCTAGGGCTGGTATCATTAAGAAGTTGCCCGATACGATACATACCTCGATACACAGGCCACGATACGATACATATCTCAATACACTGCACTTTCGATTCAATATGATATATTTCCAATCGATTGGATACGGTTCAATAAAAAATAAAGTCTAAAGCGTGTTTGTGACACTAAAAGTCTTTGTTAAACGATTTCTTCTTGTGCAAATTTCATATGAAACACAAACATTTTAATCATCAAAACAGTAAAAATGTCAAATGTGTCGCATAATTTAGTAAAAACACACCTAAAAATACTCTTGGTGATAGATCGATACAGTAGCCCACGATATCGATACTGTATCATCACATTAAATGATACGATATATCGATATTCCGATATTTTTGCACAGCCCTATCTCCCGCCCACACAAACTGGAGAACAGCGATCCAAAACCCAGAGTCCTGACCCAGCGGGAGCAGCTCCGGGTCGGGCCCAGAGGAGCTGGAGCGGGGAGTGACGTCAGGAACCTCGACCTGAGAAGAAGTTTTCCACGAACAAGAAAGTGCAGCTCAGTCTGTTTGTCTTCTGCTCCTCTGCATTAACAAACCGGATTTTGTTTTGTCGTGGCTCCACATACAAAATGTTTTCCTTTTTGGTTCTTCCTGTGGATCAATCCTGCCCATCACCTTCACCTTTCACTATTTTTCAATTCCGTTGAGAAGAGAAACAGTTTGAACAGAGGTTTGAGTCACACACATCTGATTCACTTTTGCATTTATGAAGTTCACAAACACATTTCTTGAGTCGTTTTCCGCTGTTTGGATCCAACAACCACAACAATTAACGATGTCTGAATCCCAAAACTAAAACATGACTGTTTCAGCCCCAGGCCTTAGTTCCAATTTGTTTGTGTGATTTTTGCCAAGTTCTCCTAATTCCTGCTGCAGGAGTCCTGGTCCGTGATTGGTGGAGCAGGTCGACGCCCACCTCACCTGCAGCCACGCCCCCTATTTAAGGAGATGACCAGCACCAGAGTGACACCAAGGCTGTTGGCCTTGGTGTCACTCTGCCATTTTGTGTTTGTGTGTGTACTACGTAGTGAAGTCGGGGGAGGGGAGGGGGCATTTGTTGTGAAGGCGGTCGCTCTAACTATAAAGCGCTGCGGGAAACACTGCGCCAATCACGGACGAGTTCACTCATGAATGTTGAAGAGTCGAGTCTCGGTGTAGCTGCACGTGTAGTGGAGGAAAATAAACACAAACAAACTGCACCAACGCACAGACCTGCACCGAACCGAACGTCCCGAACACGAAAACCTGCACCGTGACACCTCCACTACTTCGTCTACGTTCAGACTTTAGCCTGAAGTGACACAAATCAGATTTTTTTTCTCCCGTGTGCTCCTGTATCTGATCTTTTAATGACAATCTGAACCAAACGTGACCTGGAAGTTGCACAAATATTCAGCGCGGCGCTTCCAGATGTTGTGAAAAAGGTTTGAATTCTCCGCTTCTGACTCATTTCGTTTTTGAGAGATTCAGAGTCTGTACCTGCCAGAAGTCGGCGACGGTGGAGGGCAGGGGGCCCTGGGTGGCGATGTAGGCGGGGCTCCTGGGGTCGTGGTCCATCTGAAACACAAGATTTAGATTATAATTTTATATTTGACGTTTCAGAGTCAGAAAAGAGCGATTTTCTTCTCAAACAACAACTGTTCTCTTCTGTCTGACAAAACAGCTCAAGATCAGAAATGTTGTTTATCATTAGAACCTGAAACTGACTCTGATCTGGTTTAGTCCTGTTTTAGTCCTGGTTTAGACCTGGTTTAGTCCTAGACCTGGTTTAGTCCTGTTTAGTCCTGGTTTAGTCCTTGTTTAGTCCTGGTTTAGTTCTTGTTTAGTCCTGGTTTAGTCCTGTTTAGTCCTGGTTAGTCCTTGTTTTAGTCCTGGTTTAGTTCTTGTTTAGTCCTGGTTTAGTCCTAGACCTGGTTTAGTCCTTGTTTAGTCCTGGTTTATTCCTTGTTTAGTTCTGGTTTAGTTCTTGTTTAGTCCTGGTTTAGTCCTTGTTTAGTCCTTGTTTAGTTCTGGTTTAGTCTTAGTTTAGTCTTGTTTAGTTCTTGTTTAGTCCTGTTTAGTCCTTGTTTAGTCCTTAGTCCTGGTTTAGTCCTTGTTTAGTCCTTGTTTAGTTCTGGTTTAGTCCTTGTTTAGTCCTGGTTTAGTTCTTGTTTAGTCCTGGTTTAGTCTGGTTTTATTCCTTGTTTAGTCCTGGTTTAGTTCTTGTTTAGTCCTGGTTTAGTCCTTGTTTAGTCTTGTTTAGTCCTGGTTTAGTTCTTGTTTAGTCCTTTAGTCCTGTTTAGTCCTTGTTTAGTCCTTGTTTAGTCCTGGTTTAGTCTAGACCTGGTTTAGTCCTTGTTTAGTCCTGGTTTATTCCTTAGTTTAGTCCTGTTTGTTTAGTTCTTTTAGTCCTGGTTTAGTTTTGTTTAGTCCTGGTTTAGTTCTTGTTTAGTCCTGGTTTAGTTCTTGTTTAGTCCTGGTTTAGTCCTTGTTTAGTCCTTGTTTAGTCCTGGTTTAGTCCTTGTTTAGTCCTTGTTTAGTCCTGGTTTAGTCCTGGTTTATTCCTTGTTTAGTCCTGGTTTAGTCCTGGTTTAGTCCTGGTTTAGTCCTGGTTTAGTCCTTGTTTAGTCCTGGTTTAGTCCTTGTTTAGTCCTGTTTAGTCCTTAGTTTAGTCCTGTTGTTTAGTCCTGTTTAGTCCTGGTTAGTTTAGTCCTGGTTTAGTCTGGTTTAGTCCTTGTTTAGTCCTGGTTTAGTTCTTGTTTAGTCCTGTTTAGTCCTTGTTTAGTCCTGGTTTAGTCCTGGTTAGTCCTGGTTTAGTCCTTGTTTAGTCCTTGTTTAGTCCTGGTTTAGTCCTGGTTTAGTCCTGGTTTAGTCCTGTTTAGTCCTGGTTTAGTCCTGGTTTAGTCCTTGTTTAGTCCTTGTTTAGTCCTGGTTTAGTCCTGGTTTAGTCCTGGTTTAGTCCTTGTTTAGTCCTGGTTTAGTCCTGGTTTAGTCCTGTTTAGTCCTTGTTTAGTCCTTGTTTAGTCCTGGTTTAGTCCTGGTTTAGTCCTGGTTTAGTCCCGGGTCAGGCTCAGACACAGAGGTTTGTTTCTCGTGTGGGAGTCAGAAAGTGACAGACAGAACCGCTTTAATATGCAAATGAGAAAATTACTCTACGAAGAACTAAACCAGGACTAAACCAGGACTAAACCAGGACTAAACCAAGATTAAACCAGGACTAAACCAGGACTAAACCAGGACTAAACCAGGACTAAACCAGGACTAAACCAGGACTAAACCAGGACTAAACCAGGACTAAACCAGGACTAAACTTGGACTAAACCAGGACTAAACTTGGACTAAACCAGGACTAAACCAGGACTAAACCAGGACTAAACCAGGACTAAACCAGGACTAAACCAGGACTAAACCAGGACTAAACTTGGACTAAACCAGGACTAAACCAGGACTAACCAGGACTAAACCAGGACTAAACCAGGACTAAACCAGGACTAAACCAGGACTAAACTTGGACTAAACCAGGACTAAACCAGGATTGAATCAGGAGGGAAAACAGCAATAAAAACTGTACTAATTTAGAACTAAACCAGGACTAAAGCAAAACTAAAATGAGTCTAAACCAGGACTAAAGCAGAAATAAACCAGGACTAAAATGGGTCTACACCAGGACTAAACCTGGACTAAACCAGATCTGAATCAAGAGGGAAAACAGCAATAAAAACTGTACTAATTTAGAACTAAACCAGGACTAAAGCAGGACTAAAATGGGTCTAATCGAGGACTAAAACAGGACTAAAATGGGTCTAAACCAGGACTAAAACAGAACTAAATCAGGACTAAAATGGGTCTAAAGCAGGACTAAAACAGGACTAAAATGGGTCTAAACCAGGACTAAAACAGGACTAAAATGGGTCTAAACCAGGACTAAACCAGGACTGAACCAGGACTAAACCAAGACTGAACCAGGACTAAACCAGGACTAAAACAGGACTAAAATGGGTCTAAACCAGGACTAAAACAGGACTAAAAGTCTAAACCAGGACTAAAAGGACTAAAACCAGGACTAAAGCAGGACTAAAATGGGTCTAAACCAGGACTAAACCAGGACTGAACCAGGACTAAACCAGGACTAAAACAGAACTAAAATGGGTCTAAACCAGGACTAAACCAGATCTGAATCAGGAGGGAAAACAGCAATCAAAACTGTAATAATTTAGAACTAAACCAGGACTAAATCAAGATTAAACCAGGACTAAACCAAGACTAGACCAGGACTAAACCAGGCTTCAGTAGTCCCGTCTGAACCCGGTCCGGACTCACGATGGGGCTGGCGTTGATGTAGTCCGAGTTGGCCTGGCTGGTCTCGGCTCTCAGGCAGATTCTGGAGTGATCGTCTGAAAACACAAAACGTTCACGGCTCAGAAACGTTTCCCTCGCGTTTTCAAAAACAAAAACGTGAAAAAAGCGGCGGGCGGGCACTGACAGGCGACCACGGCGGGCGAGCGGTTCTTCTTGGCGTTCCCGTCCCTCAGCCCGACGGTGGCGCCGCTGGGCTCGGCCTGGTACGCGCACAGAGCCTCCCACTCCTGCTCCAGACGGTCCTTGTTCTTCAGGTGGTCCTCCATGTAGGCCTGGGGGAGACCAACGACAGGGTTAAGACCAGAAAAAAAAACACCAACAAAACACAAACCGCACTCTGGAACCTGCACGTTTCTATGGAGACGACACCGCTCCGTCTGGAAGGTTCCGCGGTGTGACTTTAAACAGATCTAAACGAGGACAGATCTAAACGAGGACTAAACAAAGACTAAACAAGGACTAAACCAGGGCTAAACTAGGACTAAACCAGGAATAAACAAGGACTAAACCAGGACTAAAAAAAAGACTAAATCGAGACTAAACCAGGACTTAAACCAGGACTAAAACCAGGACTGAACCAGGACTAAACAAGGACTAGACAAAGACTAAACCAGGACTGAACCAGGTCTAAATAAAAAGACTAAATCGAGACTAAACCAAGACTAAACCAGGACTAAAACCAGGACAAAACCAGGACTGAACCAGGACTAAAACAGAACTAAAACAGGACTAAACCAGGACTAAACAAAAGACTAAATCGAGATTAAACCAAGACTAAACCAGGACTGAACCAGGACTAAACCAGGACTAAACAAGGACTAGACAAAGACTAAACCAGGACTGAACCAGGTCTAAATAAAAAAAAGACTAAATCGAGACTAAACCAAGACTAAACCAGGACTGAACCAGGACTAAAAAAAGACAAAATCGAGACTAAACCAAGACTAAACCAGGACTTAAACCAGGACTAAAACCAGGACTGAACCAGGACTAAACCAGGACTAAAACCAGGACTGAACCAGGACTAAAACAGGACTAAACAAGGACTAGACAAAGACTAAACCAGGACTGAACCAGGTCTAAAAAAAAGACTAAATCGAGACTAAACCAGGACTGAACCAGGTCTAAACAAGGACTAAACCAGGACTAAACAAGGACTAAAAAAAAAGACTAAATCGAGACTAAACCAAGACTAAACCAGGACTGAACAAGGACTAAACCAGGACTAAAAAAGGACTAAAAAAAAAGACTAAATCGAGACTAAACCAAGACTAAACCAGGACTGAACCAGGACTAAACCAGGACTAAACAAGGACTAGACAAAGACTAAACCAGGACTGAACCAGGTCTAAAAAAAAGACTAAATCGAGACTAAACCAGGACCGAACCAGGTCTAAAACCAGGACTGAACCAGGACTAAAAAAAAAGACTAAATTGAGACTAAACCAAAACTAAACCAGGACTCAACTAGGACTAAAAAATGGCTAAACCAGGACAAAAAAATACTAAATTGAGACTAAACCAAGACTAAATTAGGACTAAAACCAGGACTAAACCAGGACTATCACTCACACAATGCACCTTTAGTCTTATATTTGTGAGTCTCTGCTTTGCGACACCACGAGGCCAAGTCACAGGTCGGGTCTGTGGAGCGGCGAGGTGTTTCGAGGTATTAAAATATCTGTGACCGTGAGCAGATTTCACATGTTTGACGCTCAGTTTAGAAAAAAAAAAAAAAGAGGAACACAGAACGGTGGGCGGGGACAGGGGGGCGGGACAGGGGGGGGGACGGGGACAGGGGGCGGGGACAGATTTAAAGCCGTACAGCGGGACATTTTAGGAATCGAGAGGAGACTTTGACACTTGTCTCTGTTCTTGTGTAAAGTCAGAGTGAGTTCAGCACCACGGACAGCTCCACAGACTCTCCAGGACTAAACCAAGACTAAAACAGGACTAGATCAGGACCAAACCAGAACTAAACCAGGACTAAACCAGGAGTAAACCAGGAATAAAAAATAACTAAATTAGGATTTAACCAGGGACTAAAACTGGGACTAAAACCAAGACTAAACCAAAATTAAACCAGGACTAAACTAGGATTAAAAAAGGACTAAACCAGAACTAAAACAAGGACTAAACAAGGACTAAACCAGGACTAAAGTAGGATTTAACAAGGACCAAACCAGGACTAAACCAGGACAAAATTAGGACTGAACCAGGACTAAACCAGGACTAAGTTAGGACTAAAAAAGGACCAAATCAGGATAAAACCAAAACTAAACCAGGAATAAATCAGGATTAAACCAGGGCTAAACCAAGACTAAAACACGACTAAACCAAGACTAAAACAGGACTAGATCGGGGCTAAATCAGGACTAAATCAGGACCAAACCAGAACTAACCCAGGACTAAACCAGGATTAAACCAGGAATAAAAAATGACTAAATTAGGATTTAACCAGGGACTAAAACTGGGACTAAAACCAAGACTAAACCAAAATTAAACCAGGACTAAACTAGGATTAAAAAAGGACTAAACCAGAACTAAATCAGGAATAAAAAAGGACTAAATCAGGACTAAAACAAGGACTAAACCAGGACTAAATTAGGACTTAACAAGGACTAAACCAGGACTAAAACCAAGACTAAACCAAACTCAAACCAGGACAAAACCAGGATTAAATTAGAACTAAACCAGGATCAAAAAAGGGCTAAACCAGAACTAAAACCAGGACTGAACCAAAATTAAATCAGGACTAAACCAGAACTAAACCAGGAATAAATCAGGATTAAACCAGGACTAAACCAAGACTAAATTAGGACTAAAAAAGGACTAAAAAATGACCAAATCAGGATAAAACCAGGAATAAATCAGGAATAAAAAAGTACAAAATCAGGACTAAAACAAGACTAAACAAGGACTAAACCAGGATTAAATCAGGATTAAACCAGAAATAAAAAATGACAAAATTAGGATTTAACCAGGACTAAAACCAAGACTAAACCAAACTCAAACCAGGACAAAACTAGGACTAAATCAGGACAAAACCAGGATTAAATTAGAACTAAACCAGGATCAAACCAGGGCTAAACTAGGACTAAATCAGGACTAAACCAGGACTAAACCAAGACTAAATTAGGACTAAAAAAGGACCAAATCAGGATAAAACCAGGACTAAACCAGGAATAAATCAGGATTAAACCAGGGCTAAACCAAGACTAAACCGGAACTAAACCAGAACTAAACCAGGACTAAACCAAGACTAAATTAGGACTAAAAAGGGACCAAATCAGGACCAAACCAGGCCTAAAGCAGCACTGAACTAGGACTAAACCAGGACTAAATCAGAAATAGAGCATGACAAAACTACGGTGCATTCACATTTGTACATGTCGCATCTAAACTGGGACTAAACCAGGAAAAGACAAAAAACTGGACCTAAACTAGACCAGGATTAAAGCAGGACCAAACCAGGACCAAACCAGGGTTAGACCAGGTCAGGTTCTTGTTTGGTCCCTGTGGTCTCCCTCAGAGTCTGATCTGGATGAAGAGGATCATCTTCTGAAGCTCTCGGATCTGAGGCTTTATTAACCTGAGTGCTCCAATCCGCTTAGACCCAACCCAGAACTAAACCTGGACCAAGACACGGACCCCAGAGACCGACCAAGAAGACTAAACCTAAGGACCCCAGAGACCGACCAAGACCAGGACTAAACCCCAAGACACGGACCCCAGAGACCGACCAAGACCAGGACTAAACCTGGACCAAGACACGGACTGACCCCAGGGACCAACCAAGACCGGGACTAAACCTGGACCAAGACACCAACTCCAGAGACCGACCAAGACCGGGAATAAACCTGGACCAAGACATGGACCCCAGGGACCGACCAAGACCGGGACTAAACCTGGACCAAGACACGGACCCCAGGGACCGACCAAGACCGGGACTAAACCTGGACCAAGACTCCGGACCAAGACCGGGAAAAACCGGACCAAACGGACCCCAGGGACCGACCAAGACCGGGACTAAACCTGGACCAAGACATGGACCCCAGGGACCGACCAAGACCGGGACTAAACCTGGACCAAACACGGACCCCAGGGACCGACCAAGACCGGGACTAAACTTGGACCAAGACATGGACCCCAGGGACCGACCAAGACCGGGACTAAACCTGGACCAAGACACGGACCCCAGGGACCGACCAAGACCGGGACTAAACCTGGACCAAGACATGGACCCCAGGGACCGACCAAGACCGGGACTAAACCTGGACCAAGATACCAACTCCAGAGACCGACCAAGACCGGGAATAAACCTGGACCAAGACATGGACCCCAGGGACCGACCAAGACGGGACTAAACCTGGACCAAGACACGGACCCCAGGGACCGACCAAGACCGGGACTAAACCTGGACCAAAACACGGACCCCAGGGACCGACCAAGACCGGACTAAACGGACAAGACTGGACCCCAGGACCGACCAAACCGGGACTAACCTGGACCAAGACACGGACCCAGGGACCGACCAGACCGGGACTAAACCTGGACCAAGACTGGACCCCAGGGACCGACCAAGACCGGGACTAAACCTGGACCAAGACACCAACTCCAGAGACCGACCAAGACCGGGACTAAACCTGGACCAAGACATGGACCCCAGGGACCGACCAAGACCGGGACTAAACCTGGACCAAGACACGGACCCCAGGGACCGACCAAGACCGGGACTAAACCTGGACCAAAACACGGACCCCAGGGACCGACCAAGACCGGGACTAAACTTGGACCAAGACATGGACCCCAGGGACCGACCAAGACGGGACTAAACCTGGACCAAGACACGGACCCCAGGGACCGACCAAGACCGGGACTAAACCTGGACCAAGACATGGACCCCAGGGACCGACCAAGACCGGGTCTAAACCTGGACCAAGACACAAACCACAGGGACCAACCACGGCTCTAAGACCAGGACTAAACCTGGACCAGAACTGGACTAAACTTTGACCTAGACACCCGACGTTGCCATTTTCCAGCCCTGAATTCAGCAGATTTGTTTCTTTTATTTATATCTAAGTTGTTTTAGATGAACATTGAGATTTAAAACGTCAAAATTATGACAAAATCAAAACATCACAGACACAAAAGCACAGGAAACGATAATAAGAGAGTAAACTTGTGTAAACTTGTGTGTGTAAAGTCGTGTGTAACGTCGTGTGCGTAAAGTCATGTGTGTAAACTTGTGTGTGTAAACTCGTGTGTGTAAAGTCGTGTGTATAAAGTCGTGTGTGTAAACTGGTCTGTGTAAAGTCGTGTGTAAACTTGTGTGTAAACGCGTGTGTGTAAGGTGTGTGTGTAAAGTCGTATGTGTAAAGATGTGTGTGTAAAGTCGTGTATAAAGTTGTGTGTACAGTCGTGTGTGTAAAGATGTCTGTGTAAAGTCGTGTGTAAAGTCGCATGTGTAAAGTCGTGTGTGTAAAGTCGCATGTGTAAAGTCGTGTGTAAAGTTGTGTGTGTAAACTCGTGTGCGTAAAGTCGCATGTGTAAAGGTGCGTGTAAACTTGTGTGTGTAAAGTCGTGTGTATAAACTCGTGTGTGTAAAGTCGTGTGTATAGTCGTGTGTGTAAAGTGTGTGTAAAGTCGTGCGTGTAAACTCGCATGTGTAAAGTCATGTGTGTAAAGTCATGTGTGTAAAGTCGCGTGTGTAAAGTCGTGTGTAAAGTTGTGTGTAAAGTTGTGTGTGTAAACTCGTGTGCGTAAAGTCGCATGTGTAAAGGTGCGCGTAAACTTGTGTGTGTAAAGTCGTGTGTATAAATAAACGTGTAAAGTCGTGTGTGTAAAGTCGTGCGTGTAAAGTCGTGTGTGTAAAGTCGTGTGTGTAAAGTCGCGTGTGTGTAAAGGCCCGTGTGTACCAGGATCATGTGTCCGGTGGAGATGTCCAGGCTGGAGGCGGCCGGCTCTTCGCTCCACGAGGACAGACTGGCTCGACCCGAGGGGCTGCTCAGAGCCGCCGCTCCGTCCGAAAACTGAGACGAGACGCTGTTGATGCGAGACGACAGCGGCTCCGAGCGCTCGGGGGGTTTGACCGACATGCGCTGGCGGCACAGCTCCTGCAGGGGGCGACACACAGACACAGGGTCAGTCTGACACTCATGTTTCTGAAAACATGTAATTAAGTAAAAGTATCTTTGCTTTACTTAATTCCTACTAGTCTTGGGCAGTATCCAAATTTTTATACAGTTAAACCTTTTCAGGATTTTAGTGGAGTTTACAGTATCACCGTATTACCAAAATGTTTTAGTACGACTTTAGTAAATTACAAAGCCGCACCACTGTATGATCTGAGTGTACGACCCGCAGACTTATAATCTCTGAAAAGTTTAACATGAACCATCTCCAACACGACTGGTTCAGTCCTGTTTTAGTCCTGGTTTGGTCCTTGTTTAGTCCTTTTTTAGTGCTTGTTTAGTCCTGGTCCAGTCCTGTTTTAGTCCTTGTTTAGTCCTTGTTTCGTCCGTGTTTAATCCGTGTTTAGTCCTTGTTTAGTCCTGGTCCAGTCCTGTTTCAGTCCTGGTTTAGTTCTTGTTTAGTCCTTGTTTAGTCCTGTTTCAGTCCTAGTTTAGTCCTTGTTTAGTCCGTGTTTAGTTCTTGTTTAGTCCTTGTTTAGTCCTGTTTCAGTCCTTGTTTAGACCTTGTTTAGTAATTGATTAATCCTGTTTTAGTCTGTTTTTAGTCCTTGTTTAGTCCGTGTTTAGTCCTGTTTTAGTCCATATTTAGTCCTTGTTTAGTCCTGGTCCAGTTTTAGTCCTGGATCAGTCCTCGTTTAAATCCTGATTTAGTCCTGTTTCAGTCCTTGTTTAGACCTGTTTCAATCCTTGTTTAGTCCTTGTTTAGTCCTGGTCCAGTCCTGTTTTAGTCCTGGTTTAGTCCTTGTTCAGTCCTGTTTCAATCCTTGTTTAGTCCTTGTTTAGTATTGTTTTAGTTCTAGTTTAGTCCTGGTCCAGTCCTGTTTCAGTCCTGGTTTAGTTCTTGTTTAGTCCTTGTTTAGTCCTGTTTCAGTCCTAGTTTAGTCCTTGTTTAGTCCGTGTTTAGTTCTTGTTTAGTCCTTGTTTAGTCCTGTTTCAGTCCTTGTTTAGACCTTGTTTAGTAATTGATTAATCCTGTTTTAGTCTGTGTTTAGTCCTTGTTTAGTCTGTGTTTAGTCCTGTTTTAGTCCATGTTTAGTCCTTGTTTAGTCCTGGTCCAGTTTTAGTCCTGGATCAGTCCTCGTTTAAATCTTGATTTAGTCCTGGTTCAGTCCTTGTTTAGTCCTGGTTTAGTCCTTGTTTAGTCCTTGTTTAGTCCTGTCCTGTTTCAGTCCTTGTTTAGTCCTTGTTTAGTCCTGGTCCAGTCCTGTTTTGGTCCTGTTTTAGTCCTGTTTCAGTCCTGGTTTAGTCCTGGTTTAGTCCTTGTTCAGTCCTGTTTCAATCCTTGTTTAGTCCTTGTTTAGTATTGTTTTAGTTCTAGTTTAGTCCTGGTTTAGTCCTGTTTCAGTCCTGTTTTAGTCTGTCTTTAGTCCTTGTTTAGTCCGTGTTTAGTCCTGTTTTAGTCCATGTTTAGTCCTTGTTTAGTCCTGGTCCAGTTTTAGTCCTGGATCAGTCCTCGTTTAAATCCTGATTTAGTCTTGGTTCAGTCCTGGTTTAGTCCTGTTTAGTCCTTGTTTAGTCCTTGTTTAGTCCTGGTCCAGTCCTGTTTTGGTCCTGTTTTAGTCCTGTTTCAGTCCTGGTTTAGTCCTGGTTAGTCCTTGTTTCAGTCCTGTTTTCAATCCTGTTTAGTCCTTGTTTAGTCTTGTTTTAGTCCTGGTTTAGTCCTGGTCCAGTCCTGTTTTAGTCCTGGTTTGGTCTTCAGCTGTACCCGGTCTCTCGTCGTGGGCGCTGTGCCAGGCTCTGGACTTGGCACGGTGCCCCCCCCCCTTGTTAAAGTGGGCGGGGCGAGCGAGCCGAGACAATAGTCCGGAGAGAAAGAGAGGCGTGTGGAGGACATGAACCTGTGACCGCGCCGTTCAGACCCACGCACCGACCGCCGCTCCACCACAAAGCCCGGGCTAATGAGGCGCTCGTTAAGACCCTCGTTAGGACCATAATTAAGACACGACGTCTGTTTCTCCTGCGTCAAACAAACACTGCACCAGACACTTTCACAACCACTCAACCACAACTCAACAGCGACGGTTCTGAGCCTCATTTAAACTGTTCCTCTTCAGCCCACGGAGACGGAGAAAGTGGAGTTTGTTTGCAGAGGAAGTCCAAAAAGACGTATTGAAATATCCTCAAATTTTCACAGAAAGTACAGAAACAGATCAGGGTTTTATTTTTGTCCTGTTGTCTTCGTCAGACCGGGACCTGCAGCTCTGGGGCGGTTTGACCCGAGTGTGAAGCGTCTGGGGTGAAGATCGGTTCCTCCAAAATCCGAGGTCGTTGGTTCTCGAGCGGAAAAAAAGGCGTCTTGTCGTCTCCGGGCGGGTGGAGAATCTCTGCCTCAAGTGGAGGAGTTCAAGTGTGTCTTGTCGGGGTCTTGTTCTGGAGTGAGGGGAGGATGGAGCGTGAGATTGACAGGTGGACAGGTGGACAGGTGGACAGGTGGACAGGTGCAGCGTGGGCAGTGATGCGGTCGTTGTATCGGACCGTTGTGGTGAAGAGGAGCTGAGTCTGGATTTAGCGTCAGTCTCTGTTCCTCACCTCTGGTCATGAGCTCTGGGTAAAGACTGAAAGGACCAGATCCACGATACAAATGACACAAATGAGTTTCCTCCACAGGGCGTCCGGGCGTCTCCCTTAGAGACAGAGTGAGGAGCTCGGAGTAGAGCCGCTGCTCCTCCACGTGGAGAGGAGCGTCTGAGGGGAGGACATGTGTTCTGATCTTATGTCCCACTGGGAGGAGGCCCCACAAAAGACCCAGGACACACTGGAGGAACTATGTCTCCGGTAGAGTAAGTAAGTCTTTATTTATAAAGCACTTTTCACAGACATTTTCTGTCCCCTATGACACTTTACACAGCATTATTCATCATGATTCACACAGCATTTTTCATTCACTCTATGGTCATGGTAAGATACTATTGTAGCCAGAGCTGCCCTGGGGCACACTGACAGAAACTGCCATGCCACTCGGCGCCATCAGTCCCTCCGACCACCACCATCACTCACACACACCACTTTCATACTAGGCAATGTGGGTGAAGTGTCTTGCTTAAGGACACAATGATTGAATTGACTGTATTTAATTGACCTTGACTATCAACTTTTCCAGAGACCTGTAACATGTTCTGTGTTGATGGGGGAAACCAGAGCACCCAGAGGAAACCCATCCAGACACGGGGAGAAACATGCAAACTCCACACAGAAAGGCCCGGGCGACCCGGGGATCGAACCCAGAACCTTCTTGCTGTGTGTCAGTGGGCGGGGTTAGGTGTCAGTGGGCGGGGTTAAGTGTAGGTGTCAGGATGAGGTTAGGTTGTTGGACAGGTTAGGTGAGTGGGCAGGGTTAGGCATCAGTGGGCGGGGTTAGGTGTCAGCGGGCAGGGTTAGGTGTTATTAGGTGTGAGTGGGCAGGGTTAGGCATCAGTGGGCGGGGTTAGGTGTCAGTGGGCAGGGTTAGGTGTCAGCGGATGAGGTTAGGTGTCAGTGGACAGGGTTAGGTGTTATTAGGTGTGAGTGGGTGGGATTAGGTGTGAGTGGGCGGGGTTAGGTGTGAGTGGATAGTGGTGCGGGGTTAGGTGTTATTAGGTGTGAGGGGCGTGGGCGGGGTTAGGCATCAGCAGGTGGGGTTAGGTGTGAGTGGGCGGGGTTAGGTGTCATTAGGTGTCAGTGGGCAGTGTTAGGTGTCAGTGGGCGGGGTTGGGCGGGGTCAGGTGGCGTTACCTGGTAGGTGGAGGTGGGGTCAGGTGGTGTTACCTGGTAGGTGGAGGCGGGTCAGGTGGCGTTACCTGGTAGGTGGAGGGTCAGGTGGGTCTGTAGGTGGCAGGTGGTGTTCTGGTAGGTGGAGGCGGGGTCAGGTGGTGTTACCTGGTAGGTGGAGCTGGGGTCAGGTGGTGTTACCTGGTAGGTGGAGGCGGGGTCAGGTGGTGTTACCTGGTAGGTGGAGGCGGGGTCAGGTGGTGTTACCTGGTAGGTGGAGGCGGGGTCAGGTGGCGTTACCTGGTAGGTGGAGGCGGGGGGGGTGTGTTACCTGGTAGTGGGGGGGGTGGGGTGGGGTCAGGTGTGTTACTGGTAGGTGGAGGCGGGGTCAGTGTGTTACCTGGTAGGTGGAGGCGGGGTCAGGTGGTGTTACCTGGTAGGTGGAGGCGGGGTCAGGTGGTGTTACCTGGTAGGTGGAGGTGGGGTCGGCGCTCTCCTGGCCCAGCGTGCTGAGCTTCTCCTTGAGCTTGTGGTGGGAGCGGTTCCTCAGGCAGTAAATCACCGTGGAGCCCAGAAGAACCAGGACGATGCACAGAATGGAGACGACCGTCAGGATCAGGAACTTGGTGGACTCGGCCTGACTGTACTTCGTCGGGATCTGGTTTATCTGAGTCTCCTGGAACAGAAACAGACAGAAGAAGAGAAAGAGATGTGTGGTTAGATTTCAGAAACATCATCAGTGCAGTGGAACTTCAGGTTCAGAAACGCTCTTTGACCACAGCCAGTATTTTCCACATGAAAGCAAAAAAAAAATCTACAAAAAATACAAATAAAATCCATTTGCGAAAAAGTTTTAGAAAAAATACTTCATTTTCGGAGCGTCAACATTTGAGAGAAACAGAAATCCAAACTTTAAACTCATCCAAAGATCCCAGGTCTTTCAGAAAACGTTTACAGACAGATTAACAGATTTATTCATTTATTTGTTTGTTTGTTTATTTCATTCATAAAGTTTAAAAAGACATTACAGGATGTCCCCGGATTTGACTCCCCCAAATTTAAGACTTTTTAAAGACCTTTTTAAGACCATTTTAATGAAAATTTAGGGCGTTTTCACATCGTTAGTTCGATTATTTGGTCACACCAGGCAATAAAATGATGATTCTGTAGCAGATACAGTCCAGTGTGGAGTTTATCTCACACGACAAACGAAACAAAACTGGTCCGACTGACGTGTCTCTGTTTCCCGGGAGAACAGTGATACCTCCAGTTATCAACACTGATGTTCCTGTTCAGACCACGAACCGTCCTCATCTCAACT
>NW_026571095.1:37241182-37243682 GCF_026225935.1 Boleophthalmus pectinirostris | reverse complement strand
CTCGTTCAGACAAACTCACGGATCCTTTACAAAGAAACTGGATTAAAACGTAATTTTATCGAACAAACTGTCCAGACAGAAAGAGAAAAAACACGACCACACGAGCGTCGAGTCTGGAGGAAAAACAGAAGCAAAACAGGTTGGAAAATCAGCACAAAACTGGAATCTGATTTTTTTTTTATTTTTTTTCATGTATTTTTAAAACTGGATAAACGCAAAGTCACAGAGAACAGATATTTAACTCACATTTTAAAAAAATATTATTTCTAATTAATTGAAGAGTTTTATTCTGGTTTAGTCCTGGTTTAGTCCTGGTTTAGTCTGGTTTAGTCCTGGTTTAGTCCTGTTTAGACCTGGTTTAGTCCTGGTTTAGTCCTTGTTTAGTCCTGTTTAGTTTAGACCTGGTTTAGTCCTGGTTTAGTCCTGGTTTAGTCCTGGTTTAGTTTAGACCTGGTTTAGTCCTGGTTTAGTCCTTGTTTAGTTCTGGTTTAGTCCTGGATTAGTCCTGGTTTAGTTTAGTCCTGGTTTAGATTTGGTTTAGTCCTTGTTTAGTCCTGGTTTAGACCTGGTTTAGACCTGGTTTAATCCTGGTTTAGACCTGGTTTAGTTTAGTCCTGGTTTAGTCCTGGTTTAGACCTGGTTTAGACCTGGTTTAGACCTGGTTTAGTTTCGTCCTGGTTTAGTCTCGTTTTAGTCCTCATTTAGTACTGGTTCAGTCCTGGTTTAGAACCTGGTTTAGACCTGGTTTAGACCTGGTTTAGTCCTTTAGTCCTGGTTTAGTTCTGGTTCAGACCTGGTTTAGACCTGGTTTAGTCCTGGTTTAGTCCTGGTTTAGTACCTGGTTTAGTCCTGGTTCAGTCCTGGTTTAGTCCTGGTTTAGTTTCGTCCTGGTTTAGTCTCGTTTTAGTCCTGGTTTAGTCCTGGTTTAGTCCTGGTTTAGTCCTGGTTTAGTCCTGGTTTAGACCTGGTTTAGTCCTGGTTTAGACCTGGTTTAGACCTGGTTTAGACCTGGTTTAGTCCTGGTTTAGACCTGGTTTAGTCCTGGTTTAGTCCTGGTTTAGTCCTGGTTTAGACCTGGTTTAGACCTGGTTTAGTCCTGGTTCAGTCCTGGTTTAGTCCTGGTTTAGTTTCGTCCTGGTTTAGTCCTGGTTCAGTCCTGGTTTAGTCCTGGTTTAGACCTGGTTTAGTCCTGGTTTAGACCTGGTTTAGACCTGGTTTAGACCTGGTTTAGACCTGGTTTGTTTGTTTGATTCTAAAGTCTTCTGGTCGTGTTTTAAAGTCGTTTTCTCGTCAGAATCGGAGCTGGATTTGTGTTTTGTTTCATTCACATTTGTTTGAGTAAATCTTTATTATTACTCAAAGCTCAAAACGCTCTGTTCCACTTTATGATGTCATCAAGTGGTCGTTTTCAGGTGAACAGCTCATTTTATTTTTTAGTAAATAAACTCCAGCGCTGAAATGATCCGAACGATTCCAGTGAAAGTCTGTGGAGTTTAAAAACACAGAGGAGCACTTCCTGTATCGCCACATGATGACGTCACAAGGTGGAACAGAGTGTTTTCAGTTTGAGAGAAGAAGTCCAGAGTCTAAATGTGCAGGTTTGTGTGTTAAACGTGTGAATGAAACAAAAAAACAAAAACAAACACAACTCCAGGTTTGTTTGCGACGAGACTAAAAATCTAAAATCTGAATCTGTCGTCTCGAAACAGAAATAAAAGTTTTCATCAAACGTCAAACAAACACGAGAAAGAACCAGAGGAAAACAGAAGGACACGAACAGACTCGACGAATCGAAAATCAGACACGAATCGAGACTAAAACTAAAAT
Organism: Boleophthalmus pectinirostris; assembly: GCF_026225935.1. Taxonomy (NCBI): domain Eukaryota; kingdom Metazoa; phylum Chordata; class Actinopteri; order Gobiiformes; family Gobiidae; genus Boleophthalmus; species Boleophthalmus pectinirostris. The sequence continues at coordinate 37,241,855 of NW_026571095.1, read as the reverse complement.
CGAAACTACATCCACGTTTTCCGCAGGTTTCGATACGAAAAAAAAAAAAAAGTTAAATTTTCAGAACAGAAACGGAAAGTAGTCCTTGTTTAGTCTTGGTTTAGTCCAGGTTTAGTCCTGGTTTAGTCCTTGTTTAGACTTGGTTTAGTCCTGGTTTATTCCTGGTTTAGTCTTGGGTTAGACCTGGTTTAGACCAGGTTTAGTCCTGGTTTAGTCCTGGTTTAGTCCTGGTTTAGTCCTGGTTTAGTCCTGGTTTAACCTGGTTTAGTCCTGTTTAGTCCTGGTTCAGTCCTGGTTTAGTCTCGTTTTAGTCCTGGTTTAGTCCTGGTTTAATCGTGATTTAGTCCTGGTTTAGTCCTAATTTAGTCCTGGTTTAGTCCTGGTTTAGTCCTGGTTTAGTCCTGGTTTAGTCCTGGTTTTAGTCCTTAGACCTGGTTTAGACCTGGTTTTAGACCTGGTTTAGTCCTGGTTTAGTCCTGGTCCTGGTTTAGTCCTGGTTTAGAGTCCTGGTTTAGTCCTGGTTTAGTCCTGGTTTAGTCCTGGTTTAGTCCTGGTTCAGTCCTGGTTTAGTCTCGTTTTAGTCCTCATTTAGTCCTGGTTTAGTCCTGGTTTAGTCCTGGTTTAGTCCTGGTTTAGTCCGGGGTCCTGGTTCAGTCCTGGTTTAGTCCTGGTT
>NW_026571095.1:37221182-37236182 GCF_026225935.1 Boleophthalmus pectinirostris | reverse complement strand
CGGAGGCTCAGAGCCCACAGCAGGGCCGGAGCTCGAAGCTGAGGCTCAGAGTCAAAGCTCGGGTCCTGGTCTGGTTCCGGTCTGGTCCTGGACCTGGATCAGTCCTGGTTCAGTCCGGCATCGCAGTCACGGACGTCACTTAAACGGGAAACGGTCGTTATCCGTTTTTTCCATTTTTCATTTAAACACAAAATCGAAAACTGAAAAAACAAATCAATATTTGTTTTTTCATGTTTGTTTTGAGACAAATAATGAAGAAAACTGATTTTTTTTTTTTTCTTATTTTTGGTTTTATATTTAAAAATGGATGAACAAATGATACTCGGACCTGACGGGTTTGGTCGGACTCTGACACATCGGCACAATACGACTTTTGAAAACAGTTTAAAGCCCGACACACACTGCTGGATTTTTTGGTCTTAAATGATTTTTAAACATGTGATTTTAAATGTCTGAGGTGGATCCTGGTCCTGCAGATCACAGCCCCGACACGACCACAGTCTGAGTCTCTAACAGGAGGGTTCACATCAGAACGTCACACTCTGTCTGTCATGAGCTCAGAGCGCCGAAGAAGAACAAGATCTTATTATAGATCCATACTGAAGAGTCTAGAATCATCTCCCTCACGCTGCGCTCACACTTTATAGTTTAGTCAAAGTCTTACGCCCGACACACACTACAGGATTTTTCGGTCTTAAACGATTTTTAAACGTGAAAAAAGCGCAAACCACAGACCCGAGGAGAATCTGACGAGATTTTAAATCTGTGCTCTGACAGTCTGCAGTGGGATCTGTGTGTGGATCAGGAGATAAACATGTGAGTCTGTGATGACGTCAGATGTTTCCTGTCTCCAGTCGCTCTGAGACTCTCAAGTGTCAAAGATCAGATCAAGTCAAAACTGTGTTGTTATTATTATTACCTCCACCAAGGAGGTTATGTTTATGCCGGCGTTTGTCTGTTTGTTTGTTTGTTTGTTTGTTTGTTTGTCTGTTTGTTTGTTTGTCTGTTTGTTTGTCTGTTAGCAACATAACTCAAAAAGTTATGGACCAATTTTCAGGATTTTTGGAAATGTGAAAAGGAAACTGATTTCACTGATTTCATTTCCTGGATTCTGGATCACTTTGAAATTTTAGTTAACATTGTGGTAAATGGGGCCAAAAATGTTTGTTTCTCAATATCTGGGTTAATTATTGACCAAACCCCATGAAGTTTGACTAAGGGATGGACAATGGGATCCTCTTTCATATTCCAAATTGAAAGATACGAGACAAATATTTATGGAAAACACAATTAATATGAGGGGGACTGTAGTCCTTGGCGGAGGTCTGCGCTCTCTGACTGCTTTTCTAGTTTGTGAAATGTGGAGCCGAGTGTGAAGCGGCTGGGATGAAGATCAGCTCTTCTAAGTCCGAGGTTCTTGACCGGAAAAAGGCGTCTTGTTGTCTCCGGGTGGAGAGTCTCTGCCTCAAGTGGAGGAGTTCAAGTATCTCGGGGTCTTGTTCACGAGTGAGGGGAGGATGGAGCGTGAGATTGACAGGTGGACAGGTGCAGCGTCTGCAGTGATGCGGTCGCTGTATCGGACCGTTGTGGTGAAGAGGAGCTGAGTCGAAAGGCGAAGCTCTCGATTTACCGGTCAGTCTTCGTTCCTACTCTCACCTCTGGTCATGAGCTCTGGGTAGTGACCGAAAGGACGAGATCGCAGATACAAGCGCTCGAAATGAGTTTCCTCCGCAGGGCGTCTGGGCGTCTCCCTTAGAGACAGAGTGAGGAGCTCAGTCACACGGGAGGAGCTCGGAGTAGAGCTGCTGCTCCTCCACGTCGAGAGGAGCCAGTTGAGGCTCGGGCATCTGTTCTGATGCCTCCTGGACGTCTCCCTCAGGAGGTGTTCATGTCCCACGGGAGGAGGCCCCGGGGAAGACCCAGGACACACTGGAGGGACTATGTCTCTGGACTGGCCTGGGAACACCTCGGGATTCCCCTGGAAGAGCTGGAGGACGTGTGTGTGGAGAGGGAAGTCTGGGAGTCCCTCCTCAGACTGTTGCCCCCGCGACCCGACCCCGGATAAACGGAAGAAAATGGATGGATGGAGCAAAACTTCAGATACAGGATTTTTAAAACATAAAAGATTGGAGTTAAAATCCACAGGAAGTAGAATCACTGTGGAGAATCTGCAGCTTCAGCTCGATCCGTAAACAGACACACGAGAGGAACTACTCCCACCTTTTTACTTTTAAAGAACGACTCAAACTGAATTTTTAGCGCTGTTTTGTGGACTGGAGTCATTATTTGCGGAGGATAAATTCTATGGATAATGTGGATGAGGAAAAATTAAGAATAAAAATAATTCAAACATGTTTTTTCAGAGTTAAAAAAATCAAATTGAGAAAAACAACGGCGTTTAAAATTCAAAATCTGATGAAAAATAAAATAATCTTCCATAAAAGAGCTGAACTTTTAGCGGAAACAAAAAACTGAGCCCAGCAAAAACTTTAGACGAGGAACAGTTCGATTCAAAGTTACGACTCAAAATGTTAAACTTACAACGGTGGTTCATCAAATCTGCCGCGCACACACACACACAGACCCCCCTCCCTCCCTCCCGCTCACACAGAGCCTCGCCGCGGGGGCTGGACTCGGTCTCTGGAAACCAGGACTCCTGGACTCTGGACTCTCTGGAACAAACCAGGACTAAACCAGGACTCTGAACCAGGACTAAACCAGGACTAAACCAGGAACCAGGACTAAACCAGGACTAAACCAGGACTCTAAACCAGGACTAAACCAGGACTAAACCAGGACTAAACCAGGACTCTAAACCAGGACTCTAAACCAGGGAACCAGGACTAAACCAGGACTAAACCAGGACTAAACCAGGACTACTAACCAGGACTAAACCAGGACTAAACCAGGACTAAACCAGGACTACTAAACCAGGACTAAACCAGGACTAAACCAGGACTAAACCAGGACTAAACCAGGACTAAACCAGGACTAAACCAGGACTAAACCAGGACTAAACCAGGACTAAACCAGGACTAAACCAGGACTAAACCAGGACTAAACCAGGACTAAACCAGGACTAAACCAGGACTAAACCAGGACTAAACCAGGACTAAACCAGGACTAAACCAGGACTAAACCAGGACTAAACCAGGAACCAGGACTAAACCAGGACTAAACCAGGACTAAACCAGGACTAAACCAGGACTAAACCAGGACTAAACCAGGACTAAACCAGGACTAAACCAGGACTAAACCAGGACTAAACCAGGACTAAACCAGGACTAAACCAGGACTAAACCAGGACTAAACCAGGACTAAACCAGGACTAAACCAGGACTAAACGATTGGTTAAAAAATGATTCATGTTTGATGCATTAAACAAAATCTGAGGGAAAATATTTTTGTGAAGTTATAATTTTGTAAAAATTTCTCGAGTAAATCCACACGTCCCTGTCAGAGTCCGAGTCTGAATCCGAGTCTGAGTCTGTGACGAGTCCCTGAAGTCTGACAGACGAGTGTTTCATTTACACCTCCTCCAAAAAAAAAAGCTGTACCTGGACATGAGACCAGGAGAGAGAAAGAGAGAAAAGATGGAGGTAGAGAGAGAGACAGACCCTGTCCTCTGAACCTGCTGAAGATTATTACCAGAGCTCGACCGATATGGATTTTGCTGTGGCCGATATGAAACCGATATAATGGGAGTTGGAGCTGCCGATATAATCACTGATTTATTTAGTGATGTAAAAATTCACTGTAAATGTTGAATTGTTTAAAAAACTTAGGTTTGGCTCTGGTGGATTTTAAATTGTGTTTATTTAGGCAACATTTATTGTTATTCTGCCTCTTTACATCATATTTACAGACAGTAGGTTGGATTAATGGTATTTTTTGCATCACATTCTAGACACTCGTGATGGGGATTCCAGTTCTTTTTAGAGAACCGGCTCTTTTGGCTCGGCTCACTAAAAGCTGCTGGTTCTTTTGGCTCCCAAGCGACTCTTCAGATTGTTTTGTTGCAAGCAGGACTAAAGCAGGACTGAAAAAGGACTAAACCGGGACTTATTTATTTTATGCTAAACTACAGCCAAATATGCTCGTTTTTTGTTTTTTTAAACTCTCCTATGCACGCAAATTTCTCAAAGTTTCGTTTTGAGCCGCTGTCGCTGTCAAACCGACGAGTCTGCACGCGGCGTGAAGAGAAAAAAAGTGAGAGAAAGAGAAAACACGGCTCCCAATAAGGATCAGGCTCCCGTTCGTTCGCTTCAAAGAGCCGGATCTAAGAGCCGCATTGATCGCGACCGACCATCACTAGTAAAGAAAATAGCGCTATTAGCCTTTAGCCGTAAATGCTGCGCACCGCAGTAATTAATTATATGTGCAAATGTCATAATTCACACGTCTGTTCACAGCTCATTTACATCAATACAGGTTCAGTAACAAATATAAAGACAATATAATCAATTTACAACAGACCAATAGAAAACAGACTGTTTATGTGTGAGAGACACAGCAGATCATCAACAATAACAAACAGCCAAAACCAGCTTCAAAGTCGACATATTTCCAACACTCAGCCTCACACAGGCTCCTCCCACATCACACAGGCTCCTCCCACATCACAAGTCTGAACTAATAAATGTCCTTTTAATCCAGACTCAAACCGATTGTCCGTAAAAAGAAAATAATCTCAGTGTTTGGATCTGTGTGTGTGAGTGTAAACAAACACACATGTGTGACGTGACTCTGTGGTGTGTTCAGGGACAGTACGGACACACACACAGACAAATGACACCGCAGATAAATACTGACGCAGAGCCACATATTTGGACATTTATCTGTAAATTGGATTAAATGAACAGAATGTACAGAGTCTAAGATTTTTAACGACGTATCACATGCCCACGGGAAATATCGGCCCATATACCGCCATGTGCCCATATCAGCCGATATATCGGTCGGGCTCTAATTATTACTGTAGCCACAGCTGCCCTGGGACAAACTGCTGAAAGTGAGTGCTCCCAGCACTACCAACACACACATACACAGACCAGACAAGGCGGGTGAAGTGTCTTGCTCAAGGACTGAGCTGGGATTGAACCTCAGACTCTCAGGTTTGGTTTGTAAACGTCTGTGCTGCGGTTTAATGTTTCAGAGAAAATAAAAAGACAAACTCACATCAGCGACTCCGGCCTCCAGGATCTTAAACTTGGTCTCTCGCTCCAGAGTCTCTTTCTGATCCACTGAAAGAAAAAACAAACAGATGAACACAAGAAGAAGAAGAAGAAGTACAAGTAGAAGTACAAGCAGAAGTACAAGCAGAAGTACAAGTAGAAGTACAAGCAGAAGTACAAGCAGAAGTACAAGTAGAAGTACAAGTAGAAGTAAAGTACAAGCAGAAGTACAAGCAGAAGTACAAGTAGAAGTACAAGTAGAAGTACAAGTAGAAGTACAAGTAGTAGAAGTAGAAGAAGCAGAAGTAGAAGAAGTAGTAGAAGAAGTAGAAGTAATAGAAGTAGAAGTAGTAGATGAAGTAGAAGAAGAAGACAACACATGTGACGTGATGTCCTGGTTTAGTCCTGGTTTTAGTCCTGGTTTAGTCCTGGTTTAGTCCTGGTTTTAGTCCTGGTTTAGTCCTGGTTTAGTCCTGGTTTAGTCCTGGTTTAGTCCTGGTTTAGTCTGGTTTTAGTCCTGGTTTAGTCCTGGTTTAGTCCTGGTTTAGTCCTGGTTTTAGTCCTGTTTTAGTCCTGGTTCCGTCCTGGTTTAGTACTGGTTTAGTCCTGGTTTTAGTCCTGGTTTAGTCCTGGTTCAGACCTGGTTTTAGTCCTTGTTTAGTCCTGGTTTAGTCCTGGTTTAGACCTGGTTTAGTCCTGGTTTAGTCCTGGTTTAGTCCTGGTTTTAGTCCTGGTTTAGTCCTGGTTTAGTCCTGGTTTAGTCCTGGTTTAGTCCTGGTTCCTGGTTTTAGTCCTTGTTTAGTCCTGGTTTAGTCCTGGTTCAGACCTGGTTCAGTCCCTGTTCTGGGGCCCTGGTCTCTGTTGGAGTTTCATTTGTCACTCGGTCGTGGGTTTTATGTAAACTCGGAGAGGGAGGCGCCGCCAGGGGGGTCCCACACACACTGCTATGGTCCAAACACGCCTCATTTTTCAGCCGTGACAGGGACGCCCCTGCCCCCAGCGCACCTCATCTTCAAACCCACTTTTACTCCGTGGCTTTTAACACCGCGGGAGTCGTACGCTCCTCTGGGTCTTTTATTTATTTATTTATTTTATTTTTATTTTTTTCATTTTTAGTTTTATGCATTTTAATTTATTTTTTATTTATGATTTACTTTGTGATCTTTTTTTGTGTTTATTTGGAAACTTTCCTTCATCAAAAACCTTTCTGAAGAGGTTTAAGAGCCATCCATGCATGTTTGAGTAATATAGTGATCTCTCCTGGGCCCTATTCAAACCCTCCTAACGGTTTTGTACGAGGCTCCGCCCACAAGTGTCCGTCACTCACGCTCCCACACGACAACTCTACATAAATGTACAAAAACATGACGCAAAACTGAAGACGGCAAAAAACAACAACAGCAAAGCGCTCTGAAGGGGGAGTGATTCAGCGCGGGGAGCAAATAGAGAAAAACTCAGAGCATCAAAATCAAAAATGAAACTCACTGAACATTCACACTGTAGATTTTTCTGATCTGGTCAAAATTTTAAAACTAATTTCAGGTTATTCATCTTGTTTTCAAATTTACTCAAATTGACTCTCACAGAATTTATTTTATTTTTATTATATTTTATTTTTTTATTTAATTTTTATGTTTTGTTTTTTTAATTTTTATTTTAATTTATTAACTCAGAGTTTATATGAGTCCAATCTGTTCTAGAGTTAATTTAACATTTTTGAAAACACTGGACCAAAGTTCCTGTTTAACCCCAAAATCCAGAGTTATATGAACGTTTTGAGAGTTAAACTGATAACACTTTGTAGAGTTATCCTGATTTCATTAAACAACACACAGACATGTTTTATTTTTACACTTTATTTGAGTTAATTTAAGATCAAATTATGAACAAAACTGGTTCAAACTGGTTCTACTCTCGCCGGAGTTTGAAATGGAGGTGGGAGGAGACAAACTAACACTAAGAGAAGTTGAATTAACACTAGAGGAAGTTGAATTAAAACTAATGGAAGTTGAATTAACACTAGAGGAAGTTGAATTAACACTAATGAAAGTTGAATTAACACTAATGAAAGTTGAATTAACACTAAGTAAAGTTGAATTAACACTAAGAGGAAGTTGAATTAACTAAGGAAGTTGAATTAACACTAAGGAAGTTGAAATTAACACTAAGGAAAGTTGAATTAACACTAAGGGAAGTTGAATTAACACTAGAGAAAGTTGAATTAACACTAATGAAAGTTGAATTTAAACACTAAGGGAAGTTGAATTAACACTAAGGAAGTTGAATTAACACTAGAGGAAGTTGAATTAACACTAAGGAAGTTGAATTAACACTAAGGAAGTTGAATTAAACACTAAGAGGAAGTTGAATTAACACTAATGAAAGTTGAATTAACACTAAGGAAAGTTGAATTAACACTAAGGGAAGTTGAATTAACACTAATGAAAGTTGAATTAACACTAATGAAAGTTGAATTAACACTAAAGGTAAGTTGAATTGACACCAGAGGAAGTTGAATTCACTTCAACCATATCAACTCTGGCAAATAACCCCAACTCAAACACTCATTTAACTTTCAAATAGTTAAAAAAAACAATTTCTGTGTTAAGAACAACTCAATCAACAAATATTTTACCCTAAAATTTTAACCCTCCAGTCTAGAGGTCGTTTATTTTAAGAGAAATTGTCCAGTAAAATGTTCATTTCAACACTTTCAAGTCGTTTTCTGACAGATTTAAGTGTTTATATTTTACATTTTACGTTGTTTTGGAGCATTTTTAAAACACAAAAAAAGAACATTGTGATGTAAATATGTGATGTTTTACAGTTAATGCCCCAGAGAAGTAAAGCACCTCCTGTTCAAGCTTTTTAAATGTCTCTCTCGGATTCAGCTGAAGCGTGTTTCTGTTTTGAACACTTCAGATCTGAATCGTGAACGTTCGTCTCTGTCACGTTCGAGTTTATTTTCCATCGGGGCTTTTGTTAAACGCGGCGTCGACCTCGGCACAAACCTCTGGCCTCCGCTCAGCGCCGCTCCGGGCCTAATGCACCTCGAGTGGATTCATTTACACAAACATCACAAAACAACAACCAAAAACTCAATAAATACACGACAATTAACAAAGTGTAACATGTTTCAAGGATTTTTAAAAAGGACCTGGAGTTGTGTTTTGTTTCATTTACACGTTTAACACACAAACTCAAAGCACATTTAGGCTTTAGCGTTTTGAGCTTAGGAGATGTAAACAGAAATAGTATAAAGAGTTACTCAAACATTTAAATGAAACAAAACACAAGTCCAGCTCTGTTTTTGACGAGGAAACAACATTAGAACACGACTTAAAACTCACAAGAGTCAAGTTTTGTGTGATATAAAACCTTTAAATCCTTCAAGACCTAAGGGCACTTTTAGTACATTTGTCTTTGCCTGGATTTTATTCTTAATTTTGGTGAGGAGAAAATTCTGAAAAGTCTGAAACTACGACATGATCACGTGCCAGAAGACGCCTGTCGGATCTTTTAAATTTCCCTTTTTTTAACTCCTGCCCTTGTGTTTTTCTCGTGTGCGGAGCTCAGCCGAGGCCGGAGTCTGGGCCCGTGGGAGGGCATCTGGTGTAAACCCCTCAGCAGCAGCAGCAGGTCTGTTTTGGCCCGAGGAGCGGTGAGTCACGTCCTCCTCCATCTCCACCGCTCGGCACGGAGTTCAGTTTGGACCGAAAAGCCGCGCTGTGGGACTTTCTCTCAGAGTTTGTGCTCAAATATCAGAACACGACGAGTTCAGAGGCAGAAATATGTAAATGAGATCAGACGACCAATCAGAGGAGAGCGAGTGACATGTGGAAGCATCGTGTTTAAAACTCTGGACCTGATTTTTACGGTTTTAAAAATCGTGAAAAACAGAATTAGTTGATTATAAACCGTCTGCAGAGCTTCACAGTTCTTCATGATTCACCACGATGAGTTTAAAAACACTTTTCACTCTCACAGACCAGAGCGGAGTGATGGTAAAGATAACAACTAGCATGTTAACACACACTTCCTGATTCTCGGGCATTAAAAATTCTTTCTAATTTGAGGCAAGACACGTTTGGCTTAAATGACTGGGAAAAAAATAGGCTACAGGCCCTTTAAAGACTCCAAGTTTAAAATGTAAAATAAATAAATGTGTTACTTGGTTAATCAATAATTATATATTTTTTATTTCAAAATGTAACACAGATTTCACAGCGACAGCAGTTGGTGCACCAAACCTTCCACTGGAACCAGGAGCTCTTAGTTCGGTTGGTTTTCGTTGGTGTGAAAGATTCAATCACACTCAGATCCTCACGAAATCAAAGGACCAAGACTGAAAAAACGAGCTGGTCTCAGTCACATGATTTAGTGACTCTGCACCAAACGCCAAACTCTGGTCGGTTCCTCTGGTGACAACATGAACTCAGGTCCAGACCAGAGACAGAAGGTCCAGAGCACGGATCTGTTAAAATAACTGGATACAGTTTTGGTGCTTGTAGCTGCCTCCAGTTCACGTAGTGACTCTTTCTGGTTCTACAGGGGAAAAAGTAACATGGGCCGAGAGAAGATTTTTCTCATAGAGTCAAGTGTGATCATAAACTGCTCATGTTCGTCTGACAGGGACCTTCAACTTTCAAAAATGTTAGATTTTGTGGCAATTTTTACTTATTTTTAGATCATAAACTTTTTCTCAGCTCAAAATCCTTCAGTCGTCTTAAAAAACACTTTATAATCGTTCGCTTCGGCTCCACTCTGCTCCTCTGTAACTCCTCTCGCTCTGATTGGTCAAAGCGATCACATGATACATGAGCCCGGGCTCCGTGCGTTGGCGAGCGTTGGCGTGCGTTGGCGTGCGTTGGCGTGCGTTGCGTTGGCGTGCGTTGGCGTGCGTTGGCGTGCGTTGGCGTGCGTTGGCGTGCGTTGGCGTGCGTTGGCGTGCGTTGCGTGCGTTGGCGTGCGTTGGCGTGCGTTGGCGTGCGTTGCGTTGGCGTGCGTTGGCGTGCGTTGGCGAGCGTTGGCGTTGCGTTGGCGTGCGTTGGCGTGCGGCGTTGCGTGGCGGCGTGCGTTGGCTGGTGGCGCCCGTGGGAGAAAAGAACACTACTGCCACATGCTCGGTGGCTCATGCTCAGCCACATGGAAGAACCTCGCCAGTGGCTAAAGGCTGAATCTGGGATCATGAGCGCTCACGAGATTAAGCCTCTGCTGGGCTCGTCTCTGGAGTCGTGCAGTGGAATGGTAACTGGCGACATCGACCATTGTGGAAACCTACAGAAGAACAGCAGATCAACTTGAAAGCGCTCACTGAAACGAACAAAAGCCTAAATATCCATGAATGAACAATGTCATGTGAACATGGGGACCACTAATGATGGGCTCGACATTGAGCTACTCTCACCTTACAACCTGTGCACATGACCTCACACTTGTCTCGACCGGGACGGAAAACGGGGAATTTCTTGTACAAGTCATTGTTAAATGCACAATTATGCTTCTGACCGACTGTTTGTGTCTCGCTCCTTCTGAGTCACAGACGCTACGAGAGACGCTCAGTTTAATGACCCAGTGAACGGAAATGAAAACCTGGACATTTGCATCACTTTAAAAAATAAAAACCCGGACGCTCAGGACAGGATGCAAAAAACAGACATGTCGGGGGAAAAATGTACGTTTGGTCTCCCTAACCATGATCATTTTAGAAGCAAAATTTTAAAAGACATATTCTGTCGTTTGGGGAATATTTCATTAATATAAAACTACAGACACTTTGCAGAGACATCACACTGGGGGAGCTCTACATGTGACCCGGTCAAACAGAAGTAAACAACAAGGCCAAAAACTTCAAGTGAATTCATCTGATATAAAAATGTATTGAACAGATACATATGTGCTCTAGTTTATCAAACTGTTGACCTTTTTTCTGTTCCATTTTTGGTTCTAAAGTTCCATCTGTTTTAAACAGACCATGTATGAAACATGGAACAAAAATTATTTCCCAAATTTCAAAGACCTGAAAATCATGTAAAATAAATGGTTTGTATTTCATCATATCTTGTGTTTATTCCATCTTTGAACTGTTGATGAAGGACAGGATTAAAAAAAAAAAAAAAAAGTATTTAAAATGATAAAAATGTTCTTGGAAGGACTGACATATTTTATAGAAATAGTTTCTTTCATTTTGAAGTAATATTAAAGTTTTCAGAAGAAAAAAGTGACAAATGATGTAAAATCCTGCACCTTCTACTTGTTTGTACAATTTTCCCTCCGTTACTTTTCCCTCCGTTACCATGAACTTTCTTAATAAAAAATCTCATGAGTCAAAAAGTCAGAGGTTTTTCAACCTAATCTTGTACCATATGGTAGAAAACTATATGAAGCAAATATTCAAACCAGTTTGTTAAGGATATGTAAGTGAGAACCAAGAGTTATCACTGTTTGGATTTATTGACCAAAAAGTGCTGCATATTTCATTCCCTCCGTTTACCGACATGAGTTTTTTTAATTTTTTGTCTTGAACTTGAAAGAATCTCACAGGTTTAACTTGACCCTGTTGGAGTGTAACTCTTTCCTACATTCTGATACTTTACTTATTTCAATAGTTCCTCTAGTTTCTGAATAAGAGACATTTGAATGTCAAAAATCTGACCCTGTTTCCCTCTGTTACTTGACCAGACACATGTATGTCTGTGGCAGTATGTTGTGCAGTTACCATGGTGACACACAACTGCACAACAGAGGCAAAAAAAAGTTTAAGATGGTCTGAAAACTCAAGAAAAATACAAAAGTGATTTAAAGCTCAGACTGTGTTCAAACAAAACTCAAGAGTAAAGTTCAGACAGAGCAGGTGCCCCTGGTTAGCATCACGAGTATCAGTAACACTCACAGATCAGTACTGTGTGTCCTTGTGCCGCGGGCGGGTGTGGAATAACCCGCAGCGTGGCTTTAAAAGAGCAGGTTTAATATTCGGCTCAGGCTCTTATCTGTTTAATTAGAGTCGGAGCCATCGATCCAAAACAACGAGCCCCGACGAAGCGACACTTTAACCACATCTGAGAGGACAGGGCGGGCAGGTGCGGGCAGGAGCGGGCAGGAGCGGGCAGGGCGGGCAGGTGCAGGCAGGTGCAGGCAGGAGCAGGTCTTTATCATGAAAAGCAGGAGCAGGTGACTCAGGAAATTACAGAGAGACTGAGAGAAAAACAACCAGGACAAACCAACGTGTAAGAGTTTTATTTTGAAATGATACGGACTGGGTTTAGTCCTGGTTTAGTCCTGGTTTTGACCTGGTTTAGTCCTGGTTTAGTCCTGGTTTAGTCCTGGGTTTAGTCCTGGTTTAGTCCTGGTTTTCCTCTCTCTTCTTCCTCTTCAGTTGTAATCAAGACTCTAAACTGAGGCACAATCAGAGCAGAGTCTGTGGGCACTTATCATCAACTCAAGATGGATAAAAGCTCTGGTCCTGGTCTAGTCCTGGTCTAGTCCTGGTCTAGTCCTGGTCTAGTCCTGGTCTGGTCCTGGTCTGGTCCTGGTCTGGTCCTGGTCCTGGTCTGGTCCTGATTTTAACCTTGTCCTTCAGAACAAATAAAAGTAAATTGTTGGTATTTCAGCACAGTAAGAATGGAAATGAAAACAGAAAACCAGGACTAAACAAGGACTAAACCAGGACTAAACCAGGACTAAACCAGGACTAAACCAGGTCTAAACCAGGACTAAACCAGGTCTAAACAAGGACTAAACCAGGACTAAACCAGATCTAAACCAGGTCTAAAAAAGGACTAAACCAGGACTACTAAAAAGGACTAAACCAGGACTAAACCAGATCTAAAAAAGGACTAAACCAGGTCTAAAAAAGGACTAAACCAGGACTAAGCTTGTCCAGTCAGTGTGTCTGTCTGTCCCAGTGTCTGTTGTACTAGAACAGGTGTCGGCAACCCGCGACCCGGAGCTGCATGCGGCTCTTTAGCACCCCCCTAGTGGCTCCCTGGAGCTTTTTGTTTTTTTGGTTGTAGTTTTAATCTGGTTTCTTTAGGGGTAAAACCCTCGTTCATCTCTGGTCATGGATCTGATCCATCAGCTGTGAAACACATGAAAAGTGTTTCAGCAGAACAAATAGATGAGCTGAAGCAGGGGTGGTGTCCGGTGCCTCCACCTGAGAAGAACTTTCCCCGAAAAAAAAACAACAAAAAAACACATGCGCGGACGGATGCTCAGAACAACATATAACGAACCAAACGGGATTCACGCTTCTGTTCGGATGCTGCACCACATCAGAACCAGACCAGAGCACCCGGACCTGTGGTCCACAGCACATTCTCACTTTTCCTGCACGGAACCAGCGCACAGATGACGACACTGAAGCACTGGACCCAGTCCTTTGTGCGCTGGTCTTGCTCGCCCCCGTCTGGAACCAGGACATGGAGGACGAAGCCTCCGGACCATCTGACCAACACTGGACCCACAGCCCCGTCTTGAGGAGCTGCTCTGACTGCTCCAGGTGTTTGGCGCTGCTGCTGAGCTCAGAGCTTCTGCTCCGAGCTGATGTGGTGTGGTGAGTTTGTACAAAGTTCTACATGCTGTTGTTTTCTGAGTGCTCCTGCATGATCAGAAGAAATGCGACTGCTGCTCTGATGCTTCCATCATCGTCGTCATAGCAACAGGTAAACGTCGGTTGCACTTTCGGCGCGTCAGCTCCTAAAACTCCGTTTATCTCAGTTTACACACAAACGTGAAACCGGACTTTTTGGAGAATCTCCACTCTAGCTGGATTATTTTTTATTTTTTTAGAAAGATTCGTTTTCAGAGGCGTTTGTGTGTAAACGATGTGAACAAACAAAGGGAAATGTCTCCGTTTTTAAAAATACCCGTGTACGTGTAAACGGGGCCTAAATGACAAAGGAATAAACACTAACCACCCGAGTTCAGTGGCTGTTCAGTTCAGTATGAGAGGGTCGCAAAAGGGGTTTGTGTATCATGATGCTCATTTTGTATTTGTATCCGACTTAGTCATTTTAATAGTCGGCTTATACAGCTAATATACTGACAGCCTGTGTTGCCTTCATATTAGGCTTATATAAGACTTTAAATTTTTTGCGGCTCCAGGCAGGTTTGGTTTTAGTTTTTTTGGGCCAATATGGCTCTTTGAACATTTTGCGTTGCCGACCCCTGATCTAGAGACTCACTCACACTGGGACTTTTGGGTCGTGTGGTGCTCAGACGCTGTTACCTGTGGTTCTGTGGTTCTGTGGTTCTGTGGTTTTGTGGTTCTGTGGTTTTGTGGTTCTGTGGTTTTGTGGTTCTGCGGTTTTGTGGTTCTGTGGTTCTGTGGTTTTCTGTGGTTTTGTGGTTCTGTGGTTCTGTGTTCTGTGGGTTTTGTGGTTCTGTGGTTTTGTGGTTCTGTGTTTTTGTGGTTCTGTGTTTTGTGGTTCTGTGGTTTTGTGGTTTTGTGTTTTGTGGTTCTGTGGTTCTGTGGTTCTGTGGTTTTGTGGTTCTGTGGTTCTGTGGTTCTGTGTTTCTGTGGTTTTGTGGTTCTGTGGTTTTGTGGTTCTGTGGTTCTGTGGTTCTGTGGTTTTGTGGTTCTGTGGTTCTGTGGTTCATGTTCACACCTGCGCGGTCGATGGCGTCGTCACGCGGTGCTGTTTGTTTGCATGTTGCACACGGAGTCGGTGCTTTTGGCAGGAGGGTGGGAAAAGCGGTGGGACTGATGTTGCGGTCGCGCTTCGTGGTGAGTTTGTGGATGTGGTGTTGGTGCGCGGGACAGAGGCTGTGGAGCTTCTGTCACCTCCTTTTTATTTGTCCAGATTTTATATTATTTGGATTTCATAGA
>NW_026571095.1:37213682-37216182 GCF_026225935.1 Boleophthalmus pectinirostris | reverse complement strand
CGTTCCACCGGAGCCAGACGTTCTTAGTTCGGTTTGGCTTTCGTTGGTGTGAAAGCTTCGGTCGCACTCGGATCTGCACTGAGGCGACGTTTACGCGATGACGGTCTGAGCAGAAGACGCAAAAGTGGCGTCGGGTTTTCTTCTTTTATTCCGCGTTTAGTCGAGAGTTTTCAGGAGTAAATCTGCTGCACACGGCGACGCAAAAGTGTGTGGAGTTGGATTGTGTTTGTTTGTACTTAAAGCAACAAGAGCGTCTTTGGACATACGGACGTTATCACAACATGTACTTTCATCAGCTCCTCCTTCCATAAAGTCGTCCCACCGTCGACTGCTTCTCCAGGTCTCGTCCAGATCCGTCTGACTCGACTGAGACGACCTGGTGCGTCCAGAATCTGACAGAGGTGATTGCAGATCCTTCTCTGTTCACTAACAGTGTCTCTGCACATTCAACACATTTGTTGTTTTGCCTCCTGTAAGTTTATTCGAGCTGGAAATGATCCACACGTTTGTTTCTGTGTCCTGTTTGTTTGTGACGTAAATGCGTACACGACCTGAGCACATCTGACCAGAGTTTTGCGTCAACTTTTACACTCTGGTTCAGATTCAGATTTTTGCGTTTTTAAGCAATAAAAAACGGCATCAATGTCTAAACAAAAGACACTTCCCATAAAATATTTTGTCGCTTTTACCCGCAAGTGTTCTCGTGTAAACAGGCCGTCAGAAAGATCTCAGAGAAGAGGAGGTCTCGGTCGCTCTGCACCAAACGCCAAACTGCGGTGCGATCCCTCTGGTCAGGTGCCAACTCAGGTCCAAACCAGAGACAGTTGGTCCAAAACAACTATTCCAGATGCATCATGGGAGGGGAGGGTTACACTCCTGAATTGCAAGTGCCAACCCCAACCCCCGAGCGTGCCCCCCCGGTTAAAGGGTGAGATGGGGGCCGAGGTTGGGTCGGTGGGTTTACAAGTCCGAGCTCTCTTGGCCCGGAGAGAATGGCGCATCTCGGCCTCACTTCTGAGAGGTCTAATGTACGCGAGCCTCAGAGTCCCCCAAGCCAAGTGCAGTAGAACCCCCTGTGTGCAGAGGAGCCTTGGATAAACATCAATCAGACCAGGTTTGTTTGGTTTGCAGGTGTAAAAGGACCAAACTGGAGTCTATAACACAGAAGAACTTTTTATTGCCTGGTGCAAAACAAATAATCAGACTAGCGGAGTGAAAGTGCCTGAAACAAAAAAAACTAACTGAAAACGGCACCGACATAAGCTCCTCAGATTATGACCGACCCACAAACGAGTCGAGAACGGACGATATTACTCACTGTTTCTTCTCACAATTTTATTTACATCGACCGTCACAGCCCGAGTTTGTCCCAGTTTGGAATTTTATAAATCTTGTTCCAGTTCGGATCCATCGAATAAGCAGCTCTTCAGGTCAAAATAAAACCTCTGTGTTCAGTCTGTGGCGAAATATCAAGTGTTTTACTGCATGATGATTAGGAAGTGCGCTGTTAGCATGCTGGTTGTTGTTAGTTCGTCATTAAAACTCCGCTCTGGTCTGTGAAAGTTGTGAAAAATGCTCAGAATGTGTAAGGTGAGAGAGAATAAATGTGCTCCTGTCTGCTCCTCCTTGCTCCTGCTGCTCCTGTCTGCTCCTCCTTGCTCCTGTCTGCTCCTGTCTGCTCCTGTCTGCTCCTCCTTACTCCTGTCTGCTCCTGTCTGCTCCTCCTTGCTCCTGTCTGCTCCTGTCTGCTCCTCCTTGCTCCTGCCTGCTGCTCCTCCTTGCTCCTGTCTGCTCCTGCCTGCTCCTCCTTGCTCCTGTCTGCTCCTCCTTGCTCCTGTCTGCTCCTGTCTGCTCCTCCTTGCTCCTGTCTGCTCCTGTCTGCTCCTGTCTGCTCCTCCTTGCTCCTGTCTGCTCCTGTCTGCTCCTGTCTGCTCTTTCCCTGTGGTCCAAACAAAACACTTGTATTTGTCATTAATCTGGTGTCTTTTCAGCGTGTCTCCACAGGGGGCGCCGCAGCGACTCCTCACACTCAATAAACCCCGTTTGAGTGGGAGGGCGGAGCCTGTGCCGCTCGACGGGAGATTCACCGTTCAGAAAGAAAATCTACAAACTTCTGACGCACAAACGTTTCTGCTCCTCGTACTTTAATCTACTGATGTAGAAGTCCAGGACTAAACCAGGACTAAACCAGGACTAAACCAGGACTAAACCAGACTAAACCAGGACTAAACCAGGAACTAAACCAGGCTAAACCAGAACTAAACCAAACTAAACCAGGACTAAACCAGGACTAAACCAGGAACTAAACCAGACTAAACCAGGACTAAACCAGGACTAAACCAGGAACTAAACCAGGACTAAACCAGGAACTAAACCAGACTAAACCCTAAACCAGGACTAACCAGGACTAACCAAAACTAAACAACTAAAACTAAACCAGGACTAAACCAGGGCTAAACCAGGACTAAACCAGGACTAAACCAGGACTACTAAACCTAAA
>NW_026571095.1:37201182-37208682 GCF_026225935.1 Boleophthalmus pectinirostris | reverse complement strand
GTTGGTCCTCACGTCCAGCTCCAGCTCTGGGACCTGGACCGCTTTCCCTCGCGGTGGTGGTTCTCCTCCTCCTCCTCCTCGTCGTGGTTCTCCTTGACGTTCTCCGTAGAGCAGAGCGGCAGGAGCGGGCTGGACCTCCTTCACCCAGCCCAGCACCTCGGACAGCTCCTCCACGGACTGAGTGTCCTTCTTCTGCACGGACACGGCCGCTTCTCTGGTCCTGCTCTGAACGCTCTCCAACCCCACGGCCCGGCCCCCCACCGAGGAACCCACCGAGGAACCCACCGAGGAACCAACCGAGGAGCCCACAGAGTCCAGGGGTTTAGGACCGGGCCTGGACTGGTCCGTGTCCAGGACGGAGGTCTGGTCCAGGTAGGCCAGGAGCTTGTTCAGCAGCTGTTCTCCTTCAGGCTGCAAAGAAACAAAACTTTTAAAGATCCAACATCACACTTTATAATAACTACACCTTATTTAACCTTAATAAAGCATGAACAAAGACTTAATTAATAATGAACAAAGACTTAATTAATAATGATTCACGCTTAGTAACTACTTAATTACTACCTTAATTAGCACTTGCACTTAATTTGTCTGTGCTGTAAATAGTTACTCATAATTATTTCATACTTAATTACTCATGAACTAACCATTTGAGCATTTATTAATGATTAATAAGCGATGAGAGAATGATTTACTAATAATGCAATACAATGATCATTCAGGCAGCTGTTATCTGTTAGTTAAGTCTTTTTGAGAGATTTTCTAAAGTGAAGACGAATTATCCTTTATTAAACATTTACTAAGCGTGAATCATTATTAATAAAGTCTTTGTTCATTATTAATGAAGTCTTTGTTCATGCTTTATTAAGGCGAGTGAGGTGTAGTTATAAAGTGTTACCCACAAAAATGATACTGTGAGTTCTAATTCATGTTCTGATGTTTTTACGTCGTCACACACAGAGCTGGACTTGTGTTTTGTTTCATTCGCGTCTTTGAGTGAATCTTTATCAGTGTTGGGGAAGTTCATTTAGAAAAGTCGTGTTTGCTCTTTACTCTCTCGAAAGGTTCGTTCACACCAGAGCGTCAAAGTGTCCAGTTTCTATGTAAAGTCGATGTGGACGCGACTACAGCGTCCTGCGTTTTTGCGGCGACGCTCTAGACGCGCGTCCAAGGCGTCAGCGTCAAGAAGTTGAAAATGCTGAACTTTTCGCGTCAGACGAGCCGCGTCGACCAATCAGGGACGAGTATCCAGAGACGCAGCGACGTTATTATCAAGAAGAAAAACCCCAGAACCAGAACCACAAACATGAACATAAATATATACACCACAATCACCGAGACGATCGTGAGGACTACACCAGGACTACACCAGGACCAGACCAGGACTACACCAGGACTACACCAGGACCAGACCAGGACTACACCAGGACTACACCAGGACCAGACCAGGACTACACCAGGACTACACCAGGACCAGACCAGGACTACACCAAGACTAAACCAGGACTACACCAGTACTAGACTAGGACTACACCAGGACTACACCAGGACCGGACCAGGACTGGACCAGGACTAAACCAGGACTACACCAGTACAAGACTAGGACTACACCAGGACTACACCAGGACCGGACCAGGACTAAACCAGGACTAGACTAGGACTACACCAGGACTAGACTAGGACTACACCAGGACTAGACTAGGACTACACCAGGACTAGACTAGGACTATACCAGGACTAGACTAGGACTACACCAGGACTAGACTAGGACAACACCAGAACTAGACTAGGACTACACCAGGACTAGACCAGGACTAAACCAGGACTAGACCGGGACTAGACCGGGACTAGACCGGGACTAGACCGGGACTAAGCAAGGACTAGACCAGGACTAAACCAGGACTAGACCGGGACTAGACCGGGACTAGACCGGGACTAGACCGGGACTAAGCAAGGACTAGACCGGGACTAAACAAGGAATAGACCCTGAAAAGACCCTGTGTGAACGGCCCTTACGTCTTTAGTTCAGCAGAGATTGGAAACTCCAGGACTGGTTCTAGTGAAGGTTTGTGGAGTTTAAAAACACAGTGGAGCACTTCCTGTTTTACCACGTGACATCACAAGGTGGAACAGTGTGAATGAAACAAAACACAGCTCCAGGTCTGAGGAAACATTTTAACAGAGACTAGAAAACAGTGAAGTCAGAGTTTTCAGGCAGAATCAGAACAGAAGTGTCAATCAAACATCTGCTCTGCTGGTTTTTTGTTCAATTAAAAAATTATTCATAATTTATTTTTTTTTTTTTTTTTTATTAATGAAAAGTTCCGAAGTACCTTCACACTCTGCTCCTGGTCTTCAGCGCGGCGCTCTGTGGAGAAAAAACAGAACTGAACCAGGACTAAACCAGGACTAAACCAGGACTAAACCAGATCTACCAGGGTCCCACAAGCAAATCTAAACCAGGACTAAACCAGGACTAAACCAGGACTATGAGAATCCTAATTAGGACTAATACCAAGACCAAAACCAAACCAGGACAAATCCAGGTTTAAACCAGGTCTAAACCTGGTCTAATCCAAATCCAGGACTAAACCAGGACTAAGACAAAATCAAACCAGGTCTAAACCAGGACTAAACCAAATCCAGGTCTAAACCAGGTCTAAACCAGGTCTAAACCAGGACCAAAGCAGAAGTATTCAAGGACTAAAACAGAATTCTAACCAGGTTTAACACACAGAACTAAACCATGAGTAAATCAGGACTACGTCAGGTCTAAAACAGGTCTAAACCAGGTCTAATCCAAGACTAAACCAGGACTAAACCAGAACTAATCCAAGACTAAACCAGGTCTAATCCAAGACTAAACCAGGTCTAATCCAAGACTAAACCAGGTCTAATCCAAGACTAAACCAGGTCTAAACCAGGTCTAAACCAGGACTAAACCAGGACTAAACCAGGTCTAATCCAAGACTAAACCAGGTCTAAACCAGGTCTAAACCAGGTCTAAACCAAGACTAAACCAGGACTAAACCAGGTCTAATCCAAGACTAAACCAGGTCTAATCCAAGACTAAACCAGGTCTAATCCAAGACTAAACCAGGACTAAACCAGGTCTAAACCAGGACTAAACCAGGACTAAACCAGGTCTAATCCAAGACTAAACCAGGTCTAAACCAGGTCTAAACCAGGTCTAAACCAGGTCTAAACCAAGACTAAACCAGGACTAAACCAGGTCTAATCCAAGACTAAACCAGGTCTAATCCAAGACTAAACCAGGACTAAACCAGGACTAAACCAGGACTAAACCAGGTCTAAACCAGGACTAAACCAGGACTAAACCAGGACTAAACCAGGACTTCTCGTCACCTTCTTGTGTGGTTGGAGTTTCTGTGCTCCTCTTTGGTTCTTCTTGCGTCTCTGGCTCCGGGTCTCTGGGTTCTGGTCCGGTCTGTCCCTCGCTCTGTTCCCGGCTCAGATCCCGGCTCTGGACTTGGCTCCGGTCTTGGTTCCGGTCCGGGCTCCGGTCCCGGTCGACCAGCTGCAGGGCGTCGGCGATGAAGGCGGAGAGCTGGTCCACGTCGTGAGGAGACAGAGAGTCCACGTCCACGTTCTCCCGCCCGATGTTCCTCAGGACGCCCTGGATGAAACGCTCTGGAACAACCGCACGGAACAGAACCACGGACTTAAAGCTCACTGACGGACTTTTACACACGAGGGTCAGACGCCTGCAGGTTTCCATGGAGACGATACTGATCCAAAACCCACTTCTGTACATTAACCAGAACCTCAGTGAAGACCAGGACTAAACCAGGACTAAACCAGGACTAAACCAGGACTGAACCAGGACTAAACCAGGACTAAACCAGGACTAAACCAGGACTAAACCAGGACTGAACCAGGACTAAAACAGGACTAAAACAGGACTAAAACAGGATTAAAACAGGACTAAACCAGGACTGAACCAGGTCTAAACCAGGACTAAAACAGGACTAAACCAGGACTAAAACAGGACTAAACCAGGTCTAAACCAGGTCTAAACCAGGACTAAAACAGGACTGAACCAGGACTAAACCAGGACTAAAACAGGACTAAAACAGGATTAAAACAGGACTAAACCAGGACTGAACCAGGACTAAAACAGGACTAAACCAGGTCTAAACCAGGACTAAACCAGGACTAAAACAGGACTGAACAGGACTAAACAGGACTGAACCAGGACTAAACCAGGACTAAAACAGGACTAAAACAGGATTAAAACAGGACTAAACCAGGACTGAACCAGGACAAAACAGGACTAAACCAGGTCTAAACCAGGACTAAACCAGGACTAAACCAGGACTAAAACAGGACTAAACCAGGTCTAAACCAGGACAAAACAGGACTAAACCAGGACTAAACCAGGACTAAAACAGGACTAAACCAGGATTAAAACAGGACTAAACCAGGACTGAACCAGGACTAAAACAGGACTAAACCAGGTCTAAAACCAGGACTAAACCAGGACTAAACCAGGACTAAAACAGGACTAAACCAGGTCTAAACCAGGACTAAAACAGGACTGAACCAGGACTAAACCAGGACTGAACCAGTTCTAGTTCAGTCCTGGTTTAGTCCTGGTTCAGTCCTGTTTTAGTCCGTGCTGTGTGCAGTGCAAAAGTTTGATATAATCTCGGGTTAACAGACGGGTGTGGACAGGTGTGGACAGGTGTGGGCAGGTGTGGGCGGGTGTGGACGGGTGGTGGACAGGTGTGGGCAGTGTGGGCAGGTGTGGACAGGTGTGGCGGGTGTGGACGGGTGTGGACAGGTGTGGGCAGGTGTGGGCGGGTGTGGACGGGTGTGGACAGGTGTGGACAGGTGTGGCAGGTGTGGACAGGTGTGGACAGGTGTGGGCAGGTGTGGGCAGGTGTGGGCAGGTGTGGGCGGGTGTGGGCGGGTGTGGACGGGTGTGGACAGGTGTGGACAGGTGTGGACAGGTGTGGCAGGTGTGGGGGTGTGGACAGGTGTGGGCAGGTGTGGGCGGGTGTGGGCGGGTGTGGGCAGGTGTGGGCAGGTGTGGCAGGTGTGGACAGGTGTGGACAGGGTGGTGGACAGGTGTGGGCAGGTGTGGGCGGGTGTGGACAGGTGTGGGCAGGTGTGGGCGGGTGTGTGGCAGGTGTGGGCGGGTGTGGGACGGGTGTGGACAGGTGTGGCAGGTGTGGGCAGGGTGTGGGCAGGGTGTGGACAGGTGTGGACAGGGTGTGTGGCGGGTGTGGACAGGTGTGGGCAGGTGTGGGCAGGTGTGGACAGGTGTGGACAGGTGTGGACAGGTGTGGGCAGGTGTGGACAGGTGTGGGCAGGTGTGGGCAGGTGTGGACAGGTGTGGAGGTGTGGGCAGGTGTGGGCAGGTGTGGACAGGTGTGGACAGGTGTGGGCAGGTGTGGACAGGTGTGGACAGGTGTGGGCAGGTGCGGTCCTGTACTGCGCAGGTGTGAGTTGGAATAAATGAATCTTCAGTTCGTTACATAAAAAAGGAGGAAAATAAGAAAAAAAACGACAGCAGCGAGAAGTTTAAAGTGTGAGAAAAGTGAATAAAGTTTGTGCTGAGGTTTTACAGACTTAAAACAGATAGAATCAATGTAAAATATAAAGTTTACAATGATCCACTTCGTCACGGGTTGTTTTTTTTTTACGTAAACTCTCGCGGTAAACGAGGGAACACTGTATTTGGTGTTTTAAAAGTATTTTCTGCTGTTCGATACTTTTACTCGAGTACAGATGGGGTGTGTGTCATGTGACTCACCGTCCACAGAGCTGAGGGGGGCTCGTGCTCCGGCTCTGCTCCCGCCCGAGGAGGGACGAGGACGGGCAGGAGGAACCTCTCTGCCCACGTCCACGTCCTGAGACGCCCCCGAGGAGAAGAGCCGCCTCAGAGCGTCCACCAGGAGGCGCTCGTCTGTGTCCTGACAACAACAACGAGAAGAACGAGAAGAACGAGAAGAACGAGAAGAACGAGAAGAGTAAACACGTGATCTAGATCCATATCAGTCCAACACTGAACTGATCTGGTGTTACCTGTGAGATCTTCTGTGGGAGCAGAGGAGGCTTCACTGGAGCTGAAGGCTGGAGACGACTGACCTGAAAACACAACAAAACACAGAGGATTATGTCAGATGCCCTCCCCGTGTCTCCATGAAGTCCTATTCTGTGTAAAAACTGCTGACTCTGTAGTTTAGACAGATGGTCCCAGTCAAACAGAAGTAAACAACAAGGTCAAAACTTCAAGTTAATTCATCTGATATAAAAATGTATTGAACAGATACATATGTGCTCTAGTTTATCAAACTGTTCACCTTTTTTCTGTTCCATTTTTGGTTCTAAAGTTCCATATGTTTTAAACAGACCATGTATGAAACATGGAACAAAAATTATTTCCCAAATTTCAAAGACCTGAAAATCATGTAAATAAATGGATGTATTTCATCATATCTTGTGTTATTCCATCTTTGAACTGTTGATGAAGGGACAGGATTAAAAATAAATAAATAAATTATTTAAAATTATAAAAATGTTCTTGGAAGGACTGACATATTTTATAGAAATAGTTTCCTTTCATTTTGAAGTAATATTAAAGTATTCAGAAGAAAAAAGTGACAAATGATGTAAAATCCTGCACCTTCTACTTGTTTGTACAATTTTCCCTCCGTTACTTTTCCCTCCGTTACCATGAACTTTCTTAATAAAAAATCTCATGAGTCAAAAAGTCAGAGGTTTTTCAACCTAATCTTGTACCATATGGTAGAAAACTATATGAAGCAAATATTCAAACCAGTTTGTTAAGGATATGTAAGTGAGAACCAAGAGTTATCACTGTTTGGATTTATTGACCAAAAAGTGCTGCATATTTCATTCCCTCCGTTACCGACATGAGTTTTTACATTTTTTGTCTTGAACTTGAAAGAATCTCACAGGTTTAACTTGACCCTGTTGGAGTGTAACTCTTTCCTACATTCTGATACTTTACTTATTTCAATAGTTCCTCTAGTTTCTGAATAAGACACATTTGAATGTCAAAAATCTGACCCTGTTTCCCTCCGTTACTTGACCAGACTCATGTGTAACTCTGTGGATTCAAATCTCCAAACTTCTGCTCCTCAGATGTTTCTCTTTCTCTTTCTGTGTTTGGAATCAGCTCCACAACTCGTCATATTCATCTTCTGGTGTAAAGTTTCCTCTCTCCTCTTTGTTTATTCTTCTAAGATTTCTCTCTCACCTTCTCCCCCGTCGTTCATCCTCCTCTCTTTTCTCCTCTCCTGTCATTTATCCTCCTCTCCTCTCTCTCTCTCTCATCATTTATTCTCTCTTTCCTCCCTCCTGTCGTTTGTTATTCTCTCTCTCTTGTGTGACTCACTTGTGGAGATGTTCTGGGCAGGAGTCCGAGTCTCTGGAGATAAACCTGCAGGTTCCTCCTCAGTTCCTGCTCCACCGGCTGCACCACCTGAGCCCGGCCTTCGGGGCTGTAGA
>NW_026571095.1:37143682-37193682 GCF_026225935.1 Boleophthalmus pectinirostris | reverse complement strand
CTCTTTAAAAAAACGTGAAAAACGGAAGAGTCGCAGTGAAACTAACAACAACTAGTATGCTAACTGTGCACTTCCTGATTCACTGACAGTAAAACGCTTCATAATAAAACACAGACTGAACACAGACGGTTTATTTTGACCCCAGGAGATGTTTTTATAAAATATATATGAAGAAACATCAGACACAGTGATTAAACTCCACTTCCCATGATGCACCTGGTCCAGTGTAAACACAGAGTCACCTCCAGAAACACGACGCACTGACCCAACAAACACAAACCAGCCCAGACCACAGACCTGGACTAGACCTGGACTAGACTTGGACTAGACCTGGACTAGACCTGGACCAGACCTGGACTAGACCTGGACTACAGGCCTGGACTAGACCTGGACTAGACCTGGACTAGACCTGGACTAGACCCGGACTAGACCTGGACTACAGGCCTGGACTAGACCTGGACTAGACCTGGACTAGACCTGGACCACAGACCCAGACTAGACCTGGACTAGACCTGGACTAGACCTGGACTAGACCTGGACTACAGGCCCGGACTACACCTGGACTAGACCTGGACTAGACCTGGACTACAGACCTGGACTAGACCTGGACTACAGGCCTGGACGAGACCTGGACTAGACCTGGACTAGACCTGGACTAGACCTGACAGACCTGGACTAGACCTGGACTAGACCTGGACTACAGGCCTGGACTAGACCTGGACTAGACCTGGACTACAGGCCTGGACTACAGGCCTGGACTAGACCTGGACTAGACCTGGACTACACCTGGACTAGACCTGGACTAGACCTGGACTAGAGGCCTGGACTAGACCTGGACTAGACCTGGACAACAGGCCCGGACTACACCTGGACTAGACCTGGACTAGACCTGGACTACACCTGGACTAGACCTGGACTAGACCTGGACTGGATCTGAACTGTACCTGAACTGGACCTGGACTGGACTAGACCAAGACTAGACCTGGACTATCTGAACTGGACCTGGACTGGACCTGGTCTGGACCTAGTTTAGACCTGGACTAGTTCTGGTTTAATCCTGGTTTAGTCTTGATTCAGTTTTGGTTTAGTCCTGGTTTAATCCCGGTTTAGTCCTGGTTGAGACCTTGTTTAAACCTGGTTTAGTCCTGGTTTAATCCTGGTTTAGTCCTGGTTTAGTCCTGGTTTAGACCTGGTTTAGTCCTGGTTTAGACTTGGTTTAGTCCGGGTTTAGACTTGGTTTAATCCTGGTTTAGACCTGGTTTAGTCCTGATTCAGTCTTGGTTTAGTCCTGTTTAGTCCTGATTCAGTCTTGGTTTAGTCCTGTTTTAGACCTGGTTTAGTTCTGGTTTAGTCCTGGTTTTTCCACTTTTGTTTTGTTCAGACTTGACTTCAGACCTGGCCCTGGCCCTGGCCCTGGTCTGGTTCATGTGATGTTCCAGAGTGGAGCTTTAATAGAAACAGTGTGTTGTTGAGGAGTTTGTGAGCTCAGTGAGGACACGCTCTGACTCAGACTCACTTCCTTTAAACTCTGAGTCTCTAATCAGAACTTTCCCTGTTTACACAAAACCAGGATCAAATCTGAACTGAACACAAGACTGAGTCACGGTGTTATCAGGATCTGTGTCATTGGCTCATGGGCACCAATCAGAGCGCGGCGTGGAGCGTTCGGACCAATCAGAGCAAGAGGTGAATCGTTTGAGGTGAACTGTTTGCGGTGAATCGTTTGAGATGAATCGTTTGCGCTGAATCGTTTGAGGTGAATCGTTTGTGGTGAATCGTTTGAGATGAATCATTTGAGGTGAATCGTCTGAGGTGAATCGTTTGAGGTGAATCGTTTGAGATGAATCGTTTGAGGTGAATCGTCTGAGGTGAATCGTTTGAGGTGAATCGTCTGAGGTGAATCGTTTGCAGTGAATCGTTTGAGGTGAATCGTTTGAGGTGAATCACTTGAGGTGAATCGTTTGAGATGAATCGTTTGCGGTGAATCGTTTGAGGTGAATCGTCTGAGGTGAATCGTTTGAGGTGAATCGTTTGAGATGAATCGTTTGAGGTGAATCGTCTGAGGTGAATCGTTTGAGGTGAATCGTTTGAGATGAATCGTTTGAGGTGAATCGTTTGCTCTTCGTCTGAACCTGGAGACATGAAAACACGGAGTCTGTGCGTTATGTAACAGAGAGAGAGAGAGAAAAGAGAGGGGGAGGGGGGTGGAGGAAAGAGAAAGAGAGACGAGGCAGAGGGAGAAAGAGAGGAGGGGAGATGAAGAGAGAGAGAAGAGGAAAGAGGGAGGGGAAGAGAGAGAAAGAGGAAAAAGAAGGAGGGAGGGATAAGAGAAAGGAGATAGAAAGAGGAGGGGAGATGAAGGAAGGGAGGAAGCAAAAGAGAAGAAGCGAGAGGCGAGGAAGGAGCGTAGACGACGGAGGGAGAGTGAGAAAGACGGAGAGAAACGAGGGACGGAGGGATGGAGAGAGAGAGAGAGGTGGTTACCCCGGGAAACCCTCCTGTCTCCAGATGAAAAGTGCAGATTAAAAAAAAAAATAAACAAAACAACAAAACACTGGAACATTTTCTCTACACGACTCCGACTTCAGAAACAAAAAACAAAACAAAACAAAAACACTTTAAAAATCATTATTTATCAAAACAACAAAAACACAGAAACATTTTAACTGGAGAAATTTGAACAACTTGGCAAATCTACTTAAAGAAATTCAACAATAACTTCATTTTACCACAAGTTACACAGAAGCAGCAGCAGTAGTAGTAGTAGTAGTAGTAGGGCTGGGTATCATTAAGAAGTTGCCGATACGATACACACCTCGATACACAGGCCACGATACGATACACGCCTCGATACACAGGCCACGATACGATACACGCCTCGATACACAGGCCACGATACGATACACATCTCGATACACAGGCCACGATACGATAAACACTTCGATACACAGGCCACGATACGATACACACCTCGATACACAGGCCACGATACGATAAACACCTCGATACACAGGCCACGATACGATACACACCTCGATACACAGGCCACGATACGATACACACCTCGATACACAGGCCACGATACGATACACACCTCGATACACAGGCCACGATACGATACACACACTCGATACACAGGCCACGATACGATACACACTTCGATACACAGGCCACGATACGATACACACCTCGATACACAGGCCACGATACGATACATACCTCGATACACAGGCCACGATACGATAAACACTCGATACACAGGCACGATACGATACACACCGATACACAGGCCACGATACGATACACATCTCGATACACAGGCCACGATACGATACATATACTCGATACACAGGCCACGATACGATACACATCTCGATACATAGGCCACGATACGATACACACCTCGATACACAGGCACACGATACGATACACACCTCGATACACAGGCCACGATACGATACACACCTCGATACACAGGCCACGATACGATACACATTTCGATACACAGGCCACGATACGATACACACCTCGATACACAGGCCACGATACGATACACACCTCGATACACAGGCCACGATACGATACACATCTCGATACACAGGCCACGATACGATACATATCTCGATACAGTGCACTTTCAATTCGATATGATATAAAAAATAAAGTCTAAATCGTGTCTTTGTTAAACGATTTCTTCTTGTGCAAAGTTCATACGAAACACAAACATTTAAATCCTCAAAACAGTAAAAATGTCAAATGTGTCGCATAAATGAGTTTCCTTTTACTCCACAAGCAACAAAACTGTAGCTGTAACAAAATAATTTAGTAAAACACACTTAAAAATACTCTTGGTGATAGATCGATACTGTATCATCACATTAAACGATGTGCATTAATACGATATATCGATATTCCGATATTTTTGCACAGCCCTAAGTAATAGTAGTAGTAACAATAGTCAATTTTAAGAGTATTTTAAGAGTATTTTGTTGTTACATTTGTTCTATAAAATGATATCGAAATGAAACGAGCTCTTATATCGATGGAAATGAACAAATGTGATTAAATCTGAGCTTCGTTTCTTTCAAACACAAACAAAATTAAAAATAAAACACAAATAGAAACACAAACACACAATGGGAATGATGAGGAGAGGAAATGGAGGTAATAACAGGTCTGGGGGAGAAGCGCTGGTAAACACCGAGGAGCTAACGAGGCCTAAAAGACGCGCGCGTGACGGTTTGATCTCATTTTATCCACACAAAAAAAAAAAAACAAACAAAAAAAAACGATCCTGTTTTTGTTTTTCTTTTTAATAAACGCGTTAATGTCCCGTGAGGCTGAAGCTGCGTGAATCAGACTCCGCCACAGGTGAAGCTGCGGGCGCCTGGAGCTTTTCTGGAAGTGTGGACAGAAAAAAAGCACCGACAGCCCCGAGTCCCGAGTCCCCGAGCCGCGGTGAGGCCCGGAGCCGCGGACACACTCACCGTACGTGGGGTCCGCCGCCGCCGCCCGGAGGAAGCGCAGGGCGGCGGGGAGCAGCAGGAGCAGGTGGAGCGGGCGGAGAGGAGCCATGGCCGCGCGTCAAAAAACCCACTGGAACCGAACAGACACCGCGCTACAAGGCCATGGTCCGCGCGCGCGAAGAGGAGCCGCCAAAGGAGCCGCCAAAGGAGCCGCCGAGGAGCCGCGGAAGGGTCCCGGGGCTGGAGGAGGATGTAGGCGGGGAGGAGACAGCGGAGGAGGAGAGAGGATGGAGCCGAGCGGAGGCGGCGGGGCGCGGGGACGATGGGCGTGATCTGCCGCTCCAGCAGCTGCGCGGCGGAAACAGCGCGCGCACTTTCACAATAAAACACGAACGGCGCGGACAGTTTCAAAGTAAAACACGACATGAACAGAATCTGCACCAACGAAAGATAAAAGAACATTTATATAAAACATTAAACATTTCAGAGTTTTATTTGTTTTTTATTCTGATTTTAAATAATTCTAAAAATGCAGATTATATTTAAAGATAAATGTAAAACACAGTGTAGTGGAGTAACAGATTACATGTACTGGAGTAATCAGAGTACAAATGATGAGTAACTGTATTCAGTTACAGTTACTGTTTCAGTGAGTGGTAATTGGATTACAGTTACTTTACTGAAATAAATGGATTACATGGTGCCATTTTCCTGTTTTCACATTTTGGGCTATATCACTTTTTTTTTTTTTTTTTTTCCTCGGTAATTCTACTTATTGAATCTAAACCAGGACTAAACCAGGACTAAACCAGGACTAAACCAGGACTAAAACAAGACTAAATCAGGACTAAACCAGGACTAAATCAGAACTAAGCCAGAACTAAACCAGAACTAAACCAGGACTAACAAGACTAAAGGGGGTCTAAACAAAGACTAAACCAGGACTAAAACAAGACTAAACCAGGTCTAAACCAGGACTAAAACAAGGACTAAACCAGGACTAAACCAGGACTAAACCAGGACTAAACCAGGACTAAACCAGGTCTAAACCAGGACTAAACCAGAACTAAACCAGGACTAAACCAGGACTAAACCAGAACTAAACCAGGACTAAAACCAGGTCTAAACCAGGTCTAAACCAGGACTAAACCAGGACTAAACCAGGTCTAAACCAGGTCTAAACCCAGGACTAAACCAGGACTAAACCAGGTCTAAAACCAGGGACTAAACCAGGACTAAACCAGGTCTAAACCAGGACTAACAAAAACCACAAAAGTCCAGGTTTTGTTTTTGAGGAGGAAGCGACGTCAGGACCTGATTTAAACGTCACAGGAGTCAGATTTGTGTCATTTTAAAACCTTTAAAAACACACTTTTTTCTTGTTTTAGTTTTTTTTGCAGTTTGAGAATAAAGAGACACAGAGTGAAGTTGCGTAGCTGAACAAAGCTCTTTTAATGAAAATACAATGAAAATACAATTCAAATAAAGAGGTGCAGTGACGGGACAGTGGAATTCCTCTGGGTTTGTCAGTTTAAGGCACGAGTTGAACAGAAGCGTCGTCCCAGAGGCGAAGCGGCGACACAAACACCACTTCACACACACAGACCTTTACACACACAGACCTTTACACATTTATATCACCACACGTTATTCCACTTGGATTTTTATTACGTTTCATCTTTATGAAGCTCCACGTCCCGAGAATCTGCCCACGACGAGACTCAGGACGAGACCGAGATCAGGATTTAAACAAACAAACAAACAAACAAACAAAGAGTCTGATGTTTGGACAAAAACTGAAGAAACTGAAGTGGAATAAAAATCTGAGTCGTTACGAGAAACAAGATGTTTAAAAACAATAAAAGGTGTTTAAAGCAACGAAGAGCCAAAACATTATGACCACTTTAAAACACGACTGAACCAGGTCTAAACCAAGACTAAACCAAGACTAAACCAGGACTAAACCAGGACTAAACCAGGTCTAAACCAGGTCTAAACCAGGACTAAACCAGGACTAAACCAGGACTAAACCAGGTCTAAACCAGGACTAAACCAGGACTAAACCAGGACTAAACCAAGGTCTAAACCAGGACAAGGACTAAACCAGGACTAAACCAGGTCTAAACCAGGACTAAACCAGGACTAAACCAGGACTAAACCAGGTCTAAACCAGGTCTAAACAAGACTAAACCAGGACTAAACCAGGACTAAACCAGGTCTAAACCAGGTCTAAACCAGGACTAAACCAGGACTAAACCAGGACTAAACCAGGTCTAAACCAGGACTAAACCAGGTCTAAACCAGGACTAAACCAGGTCTAAACCAGGACTAAACCAGGACTAAACCAGGACTAAACCAGGACTCTAAACCAGGACTAAACCAGGTCTAAACAGGTCTAAACCAGGACTAAACCAGGACTAAACCAGGTCTAAACCAGGACTAAACCAGGACTAAACCAGGACTAAACCAGGACTAAACCAGGACTAAACCAGGACTAAACCAGAACTAAATCAGGACTCTAAACCAGGTCTAAACCAGATCTAAATCAGGTCTAACCCAAGCGTAAACAAGGACTAAACCAGGACTAAACCAGGTCTAAACCAGGGGTCTAAACAAGGTCTAAACCAGGACTAAACCAGGACTAAACCAGGTCTAAACTAAATCTAAAAGATGTAAAACAAAGGTTTTATCCAAGACTAAAACTGGTCTAAGATACAGTAGGTCCAAGATAAGTCCAACCCAAAACTAAACCTGGTCTAGGCCAAGTCTAAACCAGGTCTAAACCAGGTCTAGACCACGTCTAAACCAGGTCTAAACAAGTCTAAACCAGGTCTAAACCAGACCAGGTCTAAACCACTAAACCAGGTCTAAACCAGGTCTAAACCAGGAACTAAACCAAGGTCTAAACCAGGACTAAAACCAGGACTAAACCAGGTCTAAACCAGGACTAAACCAGGTCTAAACCAGGACTAAACCAGGTCTAAACCAGGTCTAAACCAGGTCTAAACCAGGTCTAAACCAGGTCTAAACCAGGACTAACAAAAAACCACAAAAGTCCAGGTTTGTTTTTGAGGAGGAAGCGACGTCAGGACCTGATTTAAACGTCACAGGAGTCAGATTTGTGTCATTTTAAAACCTTTAAAAACACACTTTTTTCTTGTTTTAGTTTTTTTTGCAGTTTGAGAATAAAGAGACACAGAGTGAAGTTGCGTAGCTGAACAAAGCTCTTTTAATGAAAATACAATGAAAATACAATTCAAATAAAGAGGTGCAGTGACGGGACAGTGGAATTCCTCTGGGTTTGTCAGTTTAAGGCACGAGTTGAACAGAAGCGTCGTCCCAGAGGCGAAGCGGCGACACAAACACCACTTCACACACACAGACCTTTACACACACAGACCTTTACACATTTATATCACCACACGTTATTCCACTTGGATTTTTATTACGTTTCATCTTTATGAAGCTCCACGTCCCGAGAATCTGCCCACGACGAGACTCAGGACGAGACCGAGATCAGGATTTAAACAAACAAACAAACAAACAAACAAAGAGTCTGATGTTTGGACAAAAACTGAAGAAACTGAAGTGGAATAAAAATCTGAGTCGTTACGAGAAACAAGATCTTTAAAAACAATAAAAGGTGTTTAAAGCAACGAAGAGCCAAAACATTATGACCACTTTAAAACACGACTGAACCAGGTCTAAACCAAGACTAAACCCTAAACCAGGTCTAAACCAGGTCTAAACCAGGACTAAACCAGGTCTAAACCAGGACTAAACCAGGTCTAAACCAGGACTAAACTAAACCAGGACTAAACCAGGACTAAACCAGGACTAAACCAGGTCTAAACCAGGACTAAACCAGGACTAAACCAGGACTAAACCAGGTCTAAACCAGGACTAAAGGTCAAGGACTAAACCAAGGACTAAACCAAGGTCTAAACCAGGACTAAACCAGGACTAAACCAGGTCTAAACCAAGACTAAACCAAGGACTAAACCAGGACTAAAAGACTAAACCAGGTCTAAACCAGGACTAACTAAACCAGGACTAAACCAAGACTAAACCAGGTCTAAACCCTAACCAAGGACTAAACCAGGTCTAAACCAGGACTAAACCAGGACTAAACCAGGTCTAAACCAGGACTAAACCAGGACTAAACAAGGAACTAAACCAGGTCTAAACCAGGACTAAACCACCAGGACTAAACCAGGACTAAACCAGGACTAAACCAGGTCTAAACCAGGTCTTAAACCAAGACTAAACCAGGTCTAAACCAGGTCTAAACC
Organism: Boleophthalmus pectinirostris; assembly: GCF_026225935.1. NCBI lineage: Eukaryota > Metazoa > Chordata > Actinopteri > Gobiiformes > Gobiidae > Boleophthalmus > Boleophthalmus pectinirostris. The sequence goes on along the minus strand of NW_026571095.1, from coordinate 37,184,924 downwards.
AGGTCTAAACAAGGACTAAACAAGGACTAAACCAGGACTCTAAAACCAGGACTAAACCAGGACTAAACCAGGACTAAACCAGGTCTAAACCAAGACTAAACCAGGACTAAACCAAGACTAAACCAGGACTAAACCAGGTCTAAACCAGGTCTAAACCAGGACTAAACCAGGACTAAACCAGGACTAAACCAGGTCTAAACCAGGTCTAAACCTAAACCAGGACTAAAACAACCAGGTCTAAACCAGGACTAAACCAGGACTAAACCAGGACTAAACCAGGACTTAAACCAGGTAACCAGGACTAAACCAAAGAACCAGGACTAAACCAGGACTAAACCAGGACTAAACCAGGTCTAAACCAGGTACTAAACCAGGACTAAACCAGGTCTAAACCAGGACTAAAACCAGACTAAACCAGGGACTAAACCAGGACTAAACCAGGTCTAAACCAGGTCTAAACCAGGACTAAACCAGGTCTAAACCAGGTCTAAACCCAGGACTAAAAACTAAACCAGGACTAAACCAGGACTAAAACCAGGTCTAAACCAGACTAAACCAGGACTAAACCAGGACTAAACCAGGACTAAACCTCTAAACCAGGACTAAAAAAACCAGGACTAAACCCAGACTAAACCAGGTCTAAACCAGGTCTAAACCAGGACTAAACCAGGACTAAACCAGGACTAAACCAGGACTAAACCAGGGACTAAACCAGGACTAAACCAGGAGGTCTAAAACCAGTCTAAACCAGGACTAAACCAGACTAAACCAGGACTAAACAAACCTAAACCAGGACTAAACCAGGTCTAAACCAGGTCTAAACCAGGACTAAACCAGGACTAAACCAGGTCTAAACCAGGTCTAAACCAGGACTAAACCAGGACTAAACCAGGTCTAAACCTAAACCAGGACTAAACCTCTAAACCAGGACTAAACCAGGACTAAACCAGAACTAAAACCAACTAAACAGGACTAAACCAGGACTAAACCAGGTCTAAACCAGGACTAAACCAGGACTAAAAACCAGGTCTAAGGACCAGGACTAAACCAGGTCACTAAACCAGGGACTAAACCAGGGACTAAACCAGGACTAAACCAGGACTAAACCAGGACTAAACCAGGAGTCTAAACCAGGTCTAAACCAGGACTAAAACCAGGGACTAAACCACTAAACCAGACTAAACCAGACTAAACCAGGACTAAACCAGGTCTAAACCAAGGACTAAACCAGGACTAAACCAGGACTAAACCAGGTAACTAAACCAGGACTACTAAACCAGGACTACTAACCAGGAACTAAACCCTAAACCAGGACTAAAACCAGGACTAAACCAGGTCTAAACCAGGACTAAACCAGGACTAAACCAGGATCTAAACCAGGACTAAACCAGGACTAAACCAGGACTAAACCAGGTCTAAACCAGGACTAAACCAGGACTAAACAGGCAGGTCTAAAAACTAAACCAGGAACTAAAATAAACCAGGACTAAACCAGGTCTAAACCAGGACTAAACCAGGACTAAAACCGACTAAACCAGGTCTAAACCAGGTCTAAACCAGGAGGACTAAACCAGAGGGACTAACCAGGTCTAAACCAGGTCTAAACCAGGACTAAACCAGGTCTAAACCAGGGACTAAACCAGGACTAAACAGGGACTAAACCAGGTCTAAACCAGGGTCTAAACCAGGACTAAACCAGGACTAAACCAGGACTAAACCAGGTCTAAACAAAAGGACTAAACCAGGACTTAAACCAGGTCTAAAACAGGGACTAAACCAGGACTAAACCAGGACTAAACCAGGTCTAAACCAGGACTAAACCAGTCTAAACCAGACTAAACCAGGACTAAACCCAAGACTAAAACCAGGACTAAACCAGGACCAAGACTAAACCAGACTAAACCAGGACTAAACCAGGACTAAAACTAAACCAGGGACTAAACCACTAAACCACAGGACTAAACCAGGACTAAACCAGGTCTAAAACCTAGGGACTCTAAACCAGGACTAAAAACGTCTAAACCAGGACTAAACCAGTCTAAACCAGGACTAAACCAGGACTAAACCAGGTCTAAACCAGACTAAACCAGGACTAAACCAGGTTCTCTAAACCAGGACTAAACCAGGACTAAACCAGGACTAAACCAGGACTAAACCAGGAACCTCCAGGACTAAACCAGGTCTAAACCAGGACTAAAAACACGAGACTAAACCAGGACTAAACCAGGACTCTAAACCAGGTCTAAACCAGGACTAAAACCAGGACTAAACCAGGACTCTAAACCAGGACTAAACCAGGAACTAAACCAGGTCTAAACCAGGTCTAAACCAGGACTAAACCAAGACTAAACCAGGTCTAACCAGGACTAAACCAGGACTAAACCAGGACTAAACCAGGACTAAACCAAACTAAACCAGGACTAAAACTAAACCAGGACTAAACCAGGACTAAACCAGGTCTAAACCAAGACTAAACCAGGACTAAACCAGGACTAAACCAGGTCTAAACCAGGACTAAACCAGGACTAAACCAGGTCTAAAACCAAAGACTAAACCAGGACTAAACCAGGTCTAAAACCAGAACTAACCAGGGTCTAAACCAGGACTAAACCAAGACTAAACCAGGACTAAACCAGGACTAAACCAGGTCTAAACCAGGACTAAACCAGGACTAAACCAGGACTAAACCAGGACTAAACTAAACCAGGACTAAAACCAGGTCTAAACCAGGACTAAACCAGGACTAAACCAGGTCTAAACCAGGACTAAACCAGGACTAAAACCAAGGACTAAACCAGGTCTAAACCAGGACTAAACCAGGACTAAACCAGGCCAAGTCTAAACCAGTCTAAACCAGGACTAAACCAGGTCTAAACCAGGTCTAAACCAGAACTAAACCAGGACTAAACCTGGTCTAAACCCAGACTAACCAGAACTAAAAGGTTAAATAAACAAAACTAAAAAGGTCTAAAACCAGGAAACAACTCAAGACCAACCCAAAACTAAACCTGGTCTAACCCTGGTAAACCAGAACTAAACCAAACCTGGACTAAAACCAGTCTAAACCAGGACTAAACCAGGACTAAAACCAGGACTAAAACAGGTCCAAAAAAAGGACTAAACAGACCCAAAAAACCCAAAAAAAGACCAACCAACAAAAACCAACCAGGACTAAACCAGGTCTAAACCAGGTCTAAACCCAAGTCTAAACCAGGTCTAACCCAAGACTAAACCAAGACTAAACCAGGACTAAACCAAATCTCTCAGGATCATGTTTAGTTTATGTGCAGGATCTTTTTAATTTTAACATTTATTTGACAAGAAAAACAAGCTTGAAATAAATTACAAAATGGATCAAAACAAGTAAAAAAAATAATAATTATATTAAAGAATTTTAACATTTTAAAGACAATTTTAAAAAAATATTTAAAACTGGATTTATTAAAGAAACGACTTCAGACTCAGAGTTTGTGTAATTTTGACTCTTGTACGTCGTCGAGTTTTTTTTGCAGTGCAGCCGCTCGCAGACGTTAAAGCCGCACTCCGTCACTTTTCTGGAGTCTGCGCTGGAATGTCCCACAGTCTCCTATTTCTCTTTATCTCCATGGAAACGGGTCAGAGCTGCGGAGAGGCGAGCCCACGCACAGCAAAGAGCAAAGATTTCAAGTGATAAAAAAAGTAAAATAATTTTTTTTTTTTAAAAAGCAAGATTGATATTTTTTATGCACTTTGGGACTTTCCAGGTTAAGCTATAATATCACCATGGTAACAAGCAAGAAAAGTGACTCAGCGCAGCTTTAAAGTGAAATAAAAAAGTAAAAAAATAATAAAAAATGCGTGAAATACTTGTGATTTCTTTGGCATGTTTCAGCGTCTTTGGAATTGTACAAGTTTAAGAAAAAAAAAAAACGTAAAACGAAAACCGGGGTCTGAGCGTTTGTACAAATGTGTCGATAAAAAGAATAAAATAAAAGGCGGAGTCAGGCGCCCGCCCCTTTAACCTGCGCCGTCTTAAAGGGGAGGCGACCGTGATGGGGGCGTGTCTGTGTGTGTGTGTGTTTGCCGTAGTAAATAAAGTGAATTAAAGGTGCGCGGAGCTGGTCATGTGACGAGGTCATGTGACGAGGTCATGTGACGAGGTCATGTGACGACGACATGTGACGACGACATGTGACGACGACATGTGACGACGACATGTGACGACGACATGTGACGAGGTCTAAAGCGACATCAGCGGCGGTTTGTTCAGCCCGTCCTCGCTCAGCTCATACCTGAAACACACAACAAACACACACAATTAAACACACAACACACACAATTAAACACACAACAACACACAATTAAACACACAATTAAACACACACACACACACACAACACACAATTAAACACACAACAAACACACACAATTAAACACACAACAAACACACAAAATATAAAACACAAACAACACACACACAACAAAACACACAAAAACGCACAAAATAAAACACACACAATTAAACACACAAACAACGCACAAAATATAAAACACACAAAAAACACACACAATTAAACGCACACAAACAACGCACAATTAAACACACAAACAACGCACAAAATCAAACGCACACAATAAAACACACAAACTAAAACACACAAATACACAAAATCACACACACAAATTCACAGAATATAAAACACACACAAACAACGCATAAAATCAAACACACAAAACGCACAAAATCAAACACACAAAATAAACCACACACAACGCACAAAATCACACACAATCTAAATTTGTGTGTTGTGTGTGTGTGTGTGTGTGTGTTGTGTGTGTGTGTGTGTGTGTGTGTGTGTTTGTGTGTGTGTGTGTGTGTGTTGTGTGTTTGTGTGTTTGTGTGTTTGTGTGTGTGTGTTTGTGTGTTTGTGTGTTTGTGTGTGTGTGTGTTTGTGTGTGTTTGTGTGTGTGTTGTGTGTTTGTGTGTTTGTGTGTTGTGTGTTTGTGTGTTTGTGTGTTTGTGTGTTTGTGTGTTGTGTTTGTGTTGTTTGTGTTTGTGTGTTTGTGTGTTTTGTGTGTTTTGTGTGTTTGTGTGTTGTGTGTGTTGTGTTGTGTGTGTTTGTGTGTTGTGTGTTTGTGTGTTTGTGTGTTTGTGTGTTGTGTGTTTGTGTGTCTGTGTGTTTGTGTGTCTGTGTTTGTGTGTTTTTGTGTTTGTGTGTGTTTGTGTGTCTGTGTGTTTGTGTGTCTGTGTTTGTGTGTGTTTGTGTGTGTTTGTGTGTTGTGTTTTTGTGTGTTTGTGTGTTGTGTGTGTGTGTGTGTTTGTGTGTCTGTGTGTGTGTGTGTTTGTGTGTGTGTGTGTGTTTGTGTTGTGTGTTTGTGTGTGTGTGTGTTTGTGTGTCTGTGTTTGTGTGTTTGTGTGTCGTGTTGTGTGTTTGTGTGTCGTGTTGTGTGTTTGTGTGTCGTGTTGTGTGTTTGTGTGTCGTGTTGTGTGTTTGTGTGTCGTGTTGTGTGTTTGTGTGTCTGTGTTTGTGTGTGTTTGTTTGTGTCTGTGTGTGTGTTTGTGTGTCGTGTTTGTGTGTTTGTGTGTGTGTGTGTTTGTGTGTCGTGTTGTGTTTGTGTTTGTGTGTTTGTGTGTCTGTGTGTGTTGTGTCTGTGTGTCTGTGTTGTGTGTGTTGTGTGTTGTGTGTGTTGTGTGTTGTGTGTTGTGTGTTGTGTGTCTGTGTGTTTGTGTGTTTGTGTGTTGTGTTGTGTGTCTGTGTTTGTGTTTGTGTGTTTGTGTGTCTGTGTTTGTGTGTTTGTGTGTTGTGTTTGTGTGTGTGTGTGTGTGTGTGTGTGTGTGTGTGTTTGTGTTTGTGTGTGTGTGTGTGTGTGTGTGTGTGTGTGTGTGTGTGTGTGTTTGTGTTTGTGTGTGTGTGTTTGTGTGTGTGTGTGTGTGTGTGTGTGTGTGTGTGTGTGTGTGTGTGTTTGTGTGTTTGTGTGTCTGAGTCACTCACCACTGTGTCCATCCTTTAGTGATGTCGTCATGAGTCAGATCCACCAGAACCTGAAACAGAAACAGAAACAAAACATCATCGTCTGAACTGAAACGGGTTTAAAAACGCTCAGGTCTGAAGAAGAGGAGCATGTTTCAGGTGTGGAGCATGTTTCAGGTGTGGAGCAGGTTTCAGGTGTGGAGCAGGTTTCAGGTGTGGAGTATGTTTCAGGTGTGGAGCAGGTTTCAGGTGTGGAGCATGTTTCAGGTGTGGAGCATGTTTCAGGTGTGGAGTATGTTTCAGGTGTGGAGCAGGTTTCAGGTGTGGAGCATGTTTCAGGTGTGGAGTATGTTTCAGGTGTGGAGCAGGTTTCAGGTGTGGAGTATGTTTCAGGTGTGGAGTATGTTTCAGGTGTGGAGCAGGTTTCAGTGTGGAGCAGGTTTCAGGTGTGGAGCAGGTTTCAGGTGTGGAGGCAGGTGTGTTTCAGGTGTGGAGCAATGTTTCAGGTGTGGAGTATGTTTCAGGTGTGGAGTTTCAGGTGTGGTTTCAGGTGTGGAGCATGTTTCAGGTGTGGAGCATGTTTCAGGTGTGGTTTCAGCATGTTTCAGGTGTGAGCAGGTTTCAGGTGTGGAAGGTTTTCAGGTGTGGAGCATGTTTATGTTTCAGGTGTGGAGAGGTTTCAGGTGTGGAGTATGTTTCAGGTGTGGAGTATGTTTCAGGTGTGGAGTATGTTTCAGGTGTGGAGCAGGTTTCAGGTGTGGAGCAGGTTTCAGGTGTGGAGTATGTTTCAGGTGTGGAGCAGGTTTCAGGTGTGGAGCAGGTTTCAGGTGTGGAGCAGGTTTCAGGTGTGGAGCATGTTTCAGGTGTGGAGCATGTTTCAGGTGTGGAGCAGGTTTCAGGTGTGGAGTATGTTTCAGGTGTGGAGCATGTTTCAGGTGTGGAGCAGGTTTCAGGTGTGGTTTCAGGTTTCAGGTGTGGAGCAGTTTCAGGTGTGGAGCAGGTTTCAGGTGTGGAGCAGTTTTCAGGTGTGAGATGTTTCAGGTGTGGAGCAGGTTTCAGGTGTGGAGTATGTTTCAGGTGTGGAGCAGGTTTCAGGTGTGGAGCAGGTTTCAGGTGTGGAGCAGGTTTCAGGTGTGGAGCAGGTTTCAGGAGGACGTACCTTCCCCAGGAGACCCTTGTGTTTGGACAGGAGACTTCCTCCGTTCTTCACGGCCACGTCCAGAGTTCGTCTGTGCAGCTCCACCAAGGACACGCTGAACTCAAACCTGACACACACACAAAAGATCACACACAAAGATCACACACAAAGATCACACACACAAAGATCACACACAAAGATCACACACACAAAGATCACACACACACACAAAGATCACACACACACACAAAGATCACACACAAAAGATCACACACAAAGATCACACACAAAGCACACACAAAGATCACACACAAAGATCACACACAAAAGAGATCACACACAAAAGATCACACACACACACAAAGATCACACACACACAAAGATCACACACACACAAAGAGATCACAACACACACAAAGATCACACAAAGATCACACACACAACACACACACACACAAAGATCACACACACAAAGATCACACACACACACAAAGATCACACACAAAGACACACAAGATCACACACAAAGATCACACACACACAAAGATCACACACAACAAAGATCACACACACAAAGATCACACACACACACACAAAGATCACACACACACAAAGATCACACACACAAAGATCACACACAAAGATCACACACAAAGATACACACAAAAGATCACACACACAAAGATCACACACACAAAGATCACACACAAAGATCACACAAAAGAGATCACACACAAAGATCACACACCACACACAAAAGATCAACACACACACACAAAGATCACACACACACACAAAGATCACACACACAAAGATCACACACAAAAATCAAAGATCACACACAAAGATCACACACAAAGATCACACACAAAGATCACACACACACACACAAAGATCACACACACAAAGATCACACACACAAGATCACACACAAAAGATCACACACACAAAGATCACACACACAAAGATCACACAAGATCACACACAAAGATCACACACAAAAGATCACACACACAAAGATCACACAAAGATCACACACAGGATTTAAACACACACACAGGAAATAAACACACAGAGTTTAAAGAGGCACACAGAGACACATAAAGATCACACACAAACACACACGGGGTTTAAGACACACACAGAGAAAATAATGACACACACACAGGCACACAAAGATCACACACAAACATACACACAGGAAACAAAGACACACAGAGAAAACAAACACACACAAGGTTTAAACACACACACACAGATACACAAAGATCAACACAAACACAGGAAAAAAAAAACACACAAACAGATACACAAACACACAAGGTTTAAACACACACACAGACGCACAAAGACACACAAAGGGTTTAAACACACACACAGACACACACACAAAAATCACACAGGATTTAAACACACACACACAGATACACAAAAATCACACACAAACACACAGGAAAAAAACACACACACACAGATACACAAACACACACAGGGTTTAAAGACACACACGGATTTTAAACACACACACACACACACGCGGGTCATAAGTGTACCCAACACACACATGCACCAAAACCTCACTTGTCGACTGTCGTGTCGTGTCGTGTGGGTGACGGAGGCTTGTGGGCGGAGCCTTGTACAGACTTCGTACTGCTAACTGTAGGAGGGTTTGAATAGAGCCCGGGAGAGATCACTAGATTACTCAAACATGCCTGGATGATTCTAAAACCTCTTCAGACTGTTTTTTGGTCAGGTTTTACACAATTCCACCTTTAAAAACCAAACGGCAAACGTGTTTCAGTTTCCGTCGTAGTGAGTATTTATTTAGGCCACGCCCCCAAGGAAGAAAAAAAAAACTTCTCGCGTCCCTCGACTCTAAACCGCCGAGATTATAAACAGTATCATTTATATTCTCAATATCTTTAAGTGATGCTGTAGTTTATTTGTCTTCGTGTTGTCCTCTGCCAACATTTTCCGACGCAGTAAACATTCCGGTCTGTCCTCGTTTCCCGTCGAGCGCTACAAACGCTTCGTCACATTTCCTCGTCTCGTGTAAAATCCCTCGGTCGTTCAGGTAGAATCCACGACAAAAGGAGAAATTCTATTTGTCAACTGGACACATTTTATTTGGTTGAAGGTGTTTCTCAGCTCATCCAAGCTGCTTCTTCAGTTCTGGTCAAAATGCAAATGTGTGTGTGAGTTTCAGAGGAGTTTCAGTGTAGTTAGCTCCTCCTTCAGGTAGAGATAAGGAAGTGTCACCAACGTCTGAGCAGAACTGAAGAAGCAGCTTGGACGAACTGAGAAATGTTTTTGACTAAATAATAAACCTTTGTCCAGTTCACAAATTGAGTTCCTCGTATTTATTTATTCGTCTTGGACCTCGATACACAGGCCACGATACGATACATATCTCGATACAGTGAACTTTCGATTCGATACGATATATTTCAAATCGATTCGATACGGTTCAATAAAAAGTAAAGTCTAAATCGTGTCTGTGATTCTAAAAGTCTTTGTTAAACCACTTCTTGTGCAAAGTTCATATGAAACACAAACATTTTAATCATCAAAACCGTAAAAATGTCAAATGTGTCGCATAAATGAGTTTCCTTTCACTCCACAAACAACAAAAATGTAGCTGTAACAAAATAATTTAGTAAAACACACCTAAAAATACTCTTGGTGATATATCGTTACAGCCGCCCACGATATCGATACTGTGTCTTCACATTAAATGACACGACATATCGATATTCCGATATTTTTGCACACCCCTAGTACGCTCGGTGCAAAAAAAAAAAACGAGAACACCACTGCCAACTCAAACACAACGGACTCCAGGCAACTCCAAAACAGTAGAAAAAGTGAACACATCGCACGAGGAAAAATAGAGTTAAAAGGTTTGTATTTAAATGACCAAGGCCGACATGTTTGGACCTTAACTGGTCTTCATCAGGGTTTAATTAAAACAGAGCCTGGGCGTGGCCTTCAAGTAGAACACATCAACCAATAACAGGCTGGAGTCGATTGGAGGCAAACAAAACAGGTGCACAGGAACAGGACATGGTACAGGCAAAAAAACAAAACAAAAAAACACAAACACACATCATTACCATTAATGTTTCCATTATTATTGTTACCAATAATGTATTAATATTTATAATTTGTATCATAATTTTTTTTAAATTATGAATTTTTTATTTTATTTTTTTGCCTGTACCATGTCCTGTGCACCTGTTTTGTTTGCCTCCAGTTGACTCCAGTCTGTTATTGGTTGATGTGTTCTACTTGAAGGCCACGCCCAGGCTCTGTTTTAATTAAACCCTGATGAAGACCAGTTAAGGTCCAAACATGTCGGCCTTGGTCATTTAAATACAAACCTTTTAACTCTATTTTTCCTCGTGCGATGTGTTCACTTTTTCTACTGTTTTGGAGTTGCCTGGAGTCCGTTGTGTTTGAGTTTTGATCCTTTTTTCCAAGAGCAACCTCTACTTGCTCCTACTGATTGGAACACCTGCAGCAAACACACACATTTTTGTTCTTTCACCACTGCCAACTACTGTAGTGGATGTGCAACTACACTTTATTCTAGTACGGCAAAAAAAAAAAAAAAAAAAGCGATGTGGTGTGATGCCCTCCACCCGACATCAGGGATTATTTGAGAAGAACTGATGTAAACTGAACTGTTCGTGATTATAAAAGTCTTAAAGTGTGACTGTTGCTCACGTTTGGTCGTAGACGTGTTTTAAACCATATAAACTGTTTGTGTTTATAAAAGTGTGATTGTTGTTCCTCACGTTTGGTCGTAGACGGGGTTGAGCGTCCTCTTGAACGTGCTGGTTTTCCTTCGTCCGGAGCGGCGTTTGTCGGGGAGCAGATACAGACGCACGTACGGGTCTGAGCCGTGATCCGTGAACGCGATCAGGTTTCTGAAAACACAAATACAACTTTAGAGTCAGTCTTTGTTTTCACTCTTTTCTCTTTTTAATATTTTCATTTGCACAGACGTGTGTTTTCCTCCAGGAGGCGCCACAGCGTCAGGTTCTCCTCATTATTTTTACTTCCAGATTAAACCTTCATTTATAAATGTTTATTTGTGGATTGTGTTTGTTACAGTGGAGATGAAAAACTTTCTCCTGCTCCACCTCAGAAGTACAGGTAGTACTTGTAGTAATAGTAGTACTACTATAGTATTAGTTTTTGTAGTGTTACGTGCAGCTGTGTACAACCACAATGAGTCTGTTCCATTTTAGTAGCAGTAGTAGTAGTAGTAGTATATGTAGAAGTAGTAGTAGTGTGTGTAGTTGTAGTAGTAGTAGTGTAGTAGTTGTAGTAGTAGTAGTAGTAGTAGTAGTAGTGTAGTCAGTAGTAGTAGTAGTAGTAGTCGTAGTAGTAAGTAGTAGTAAGTAGTAGTAGTAGTAGTAGTAGTAAGTAAGTGTAGTAGTAGTAGTAGTAGTAGTAGTAGTAGTAGTAGTAGTAGTAGTAGTAGTAGTAGTAGTAGTGTAGTAGTAGTAGTAGTAGTTAGTAGTAGTAGTAGTAGTAGTAGTAGTGTAGTAGTAGTAGTAGTAGTAGTAGTAGTAGTAGTTGTAGTAGTAGTAGTAGTAGTAGTAGTTGTAGTAGTAGTAGTAGTAGTAGTAGTAGTAGTGTAGTAGTAGTAGTAGTAGTAGTAGTAGTAGTAGTAGTAGTAGTAGTAGTAGTAGTAGTAGTAGTAGTAGTAGTAGTGTAGTAGTAGTAGTAGTAGTAGTTAGTAGTAGTAGTAAGTAGTAGTAGTGTAGTAGTAGTAGTAGTAGTAGTAGTAGTAGTAGTAGTAGTAGTAGTAGTAGTGTAGTAGTGTAGTAGTAGTGTAGTAGTAGTAGTAGTAGTAGTAGTAGTAGTAGTAGTAGTAGTAGTAGTAGTAGTAGTAGTAGTAGTAGTGTGTTAGTAGTAGTAGTAGTAGTAGTAGTAGTAGTAGTAGTAGTAGTAGTAGTAGTAGTAGTAGTAGTAGTAGTAGTAGTAGTAGTAGTAGTAGTAGTAGTAGTAGTAGTAGTTAGTAGTAGTAGTAGTAGTAGTAGTTAGTAGTAGTAGTAGTAGTAGTAGTAGTAGTAGTAGTAGTAAGTAGTAGTAGTAGTAGTAGTAGTAGTAGTAGTAGTAGTAGTAGTAGTAGTAGTAGTAGTAAGTAGTAGTAGTATAGTAGTTAGTAGTAGTAGTAGTAGTAGTAGTATAGTAGTAGTTAGTAGTAGTAGTAGTAGTAGTAGTAGTAGTAGTGTAGTAGTAGTTAGTAGTAGTAGTAGTTGTAGTAAGTAGTAGTAGTAGTAGTAGTAGTAGTAGTAGTAGTAGTAGTAGTAGTAGTAGTAGTAGTAGTAGTAGTAGTAGTAGTAGTAGTAGTAGTAGTAGTAGTAGTAGTAGTAGTAGTAGTAGTAGTAAGTAGTAGTAGTAGTAGTAGTATAGTAGTAGTAGTAGTATAGTAGTAGTAGTAGTAGTAGTAGTAGTAAGTAGTAGTAGTAGTAGTAGTAGTAGTAGTAGTAGTAGTAGTATAGTAGTAGTAGTAGTGTAGTAGTAGTAGTAGTAGTAGTAGTAGTAGTAGTAGTAGTAGTAGTAGTAGTAGTATAGTAGTAGTAGTAGTAAGTATAGTAGTAGTAGTAGTAGTAGTAGTAGTAGTGTAGTAGTTAGTATATGTAGTAGTAGTAGCAGTAGCAGTAGTAGTAATATAGTAGTATAGTAGTATAGTAGTAGTTAGTAGTATAGTAGTAGTAGTAGTAGTAGTAGTATTAGTAGTAGTATTAAGTATTAGTAGCAGTATATGTAGTATAAGTATTAGTAGCAGTATGTAGTATAGTAGTAGTATATGTAGTATAAGTATTAGTAGCAGTATATGTAGTATAAGTATTAGTAGCAGTATATGTAGTATAAGTATTAGTAGTAGTATATGTAGTATAAGTATTAGTAGCAGTATATGTAGTATAAGTATTAGTAGTAGTATATGTAGTATAAGTATTAGTAGTAGTATATGTAGTATAAGTATTAGTATAGTAGTAGTATATGTATAGTATATAGTATATATGTAGTATAAGTATATGTAGTATAAGTATTAGTAGCAGTATATGTAGTATAAGTAGTATAGTAGTAGCAGTATATGTAGTATAGTAAGTATAGTAGTAGTAGTATATAGTAGTATAAGTATTAGTAGCAGTATATGTAGTATAAGTATTAGTAGCAGTATATGTAGTATAAGTATTAGTAGTAGTATATGTAGTATAAGTATTAGTAGTAGTATATGTAGTATAAGTATTATTATTACCTGCAGCTGTGTACGACCACGATGAGTCTGTTCCTCTGGGAGCTCAGTCTGATGGTGAGTTGGATCTCACCCCAGAGGAACATGTTCAGAGCCACTGGAGACAGGGACAGACAGGGACAGACAGGGACAGACAGGGACAGGACAGGGACAGACAGGGACAGACAGGGACAGACAGGGACAGGGACAGCAGGGACAGACAGGGACAGACAGGGACAGACAGGGACAGGGACAGACAGGGACAGGGGACAGGGGACAGACAGGGACAGACAGGGACAGACAGGGACAGACAGACAGGGACAGGCAGGGACAGACAGGGACAGACAGGGACAGACAGGGACAGACAGGGACAGGGGACACAGGGACACAGGGACAGACAGGGACAGGCAGGGACAGGGGACAGGACAGGGACAGGACAGGGACAGGACAGGGGACAGGACAGGGACAGGACAGGGACAGGACAGGGACAGACAGGGACAGGACAGGACAGGGTCAGGGACAGGACAGGGACAGGACAGGGTCAGGTCAGACAGGGACAGGTCAGGGACAGGACAGGGACAGGACAGGGACAGGGACAGGGACAGGACAGGGACAGGGACAGACAGGACAGACAGGGGACAGGGACAGACAGGGACAGACAGGGGACAGCAGGGACAGACAGGGACAGGACAGGGACAGGCAGGGACAGGGACAGACAGGGACAGACAGGGACAGGCAGGGACAGACAGGGACAGGGACAGGGACAGACAGGGACAGGGGACAGGGACAGGACAGGGACAGATCAAGGACAGGGACAGGACAGGGACAGGACAGGGACAGACAGGGACAGGGACAGACAGGGACAGACAGGGACAGGCAGGGACAGACAGGGACAGACAGGGACAGACAGGGACAGACAGGGACAGACAGGGACAGACAGGGAGGGACAGACAGGGACAGGCAGGGACAGACAGACAGGACAGGGACAGACAGGACAGACAGGACAGGGACAGGACAGACAGGGACAGGACAGACAGGGACAGACAGGGACAGACAGGGACAGGACAGGGACAGGACAGGGACAGACAGGGGGACAGGGACAGGGACAGACAGGGACAGGACAGACAGGGACAGGACAGGGACAGACAGGGACAGGGACACAGGGACAGGACAGGGACAGACAGGGACAGACAGGGACAGGGACAGGACAGACAGACAGGGACAGGGACAGGGACAGACAGACAGGGACAGGCAGGGACAGGGACAGCAGGGACAGACAGGGACAGACAGACACAGGGACAGGCAGGGACAGGACAGGGACAGGGACAGGGACAGACAGGGACAGGGACAGGGACAGGACAGGGACAGACAGGGACAGGGACAGGCAGGGACACAGGACAGGGACAGACAGGGACAGACAGGGACAGACAGGGACAGACAGGGACAGACAGGGACAAGGTCAGAGAGGAGGACTTTATATAAACATGTTATATTTTATGTATATTTACTGTATACATGAGCGTCTTTTCAACATGTGTTTGTACAAATGAATAAAAACAAACGACTGAAGTGACTCTGTCCCACAGACTGAAAGTACAAATGGACGTGGCTAAACCGTCCTGTTTCAAACAGGAAGTGTTCATGGGGAGATTTCCGGCTCCATTTGAGTTTACAGTGAAAAATGAACTGGTCTCTGTGTATCTGCTGCTGTGTTTTATAGAATCTGTGTCTCTGTGGATGATTCTGTTTTCATCTGGACATTTACAAACATAAAATCTGTCGAAAAACAGGTTTAAAACATTAGTGCTGTTTCAACATGTTGTATTGTATTGTGTTATATTGTGTTGTGTTGTGTTGTGTTATATTATGTTGTTGTATTGTGTTATTTTGTGTTGTTGTGTTGTTGTATTGTGTTGTGTTGTATTGTGTTGTTGTGTTGTGTTGTATTGTGTTGTGTGTTGTGTTGTGTTGTATTGTTGTGTTGTATTGTGTTGTTGTGTTGTATTGTGTTGTGTTGTATTGTGTTGTGTTGTGTTATATTGTGTTGTTGTTGTGTTGTGTTGTGTTGTGTTGTATTTGTGTTGTGTGTTGTGTTTGTTGTGTTGTGTTGTATGTGTTGTGTATTTGTATTGTGTTGTGTTGTGTTGTATATTGTGTTGTTGTATTGTGTTGTTGTGTTGTGTGTTGTATTGTGTTGTGTTGTGTTGTGTTGTGTTGTGTTGTATTGTGTTGTGTTGTTGTGTTGTTGTAGTTGTTGTTGTGTTGTGTTGTGTTGTATTTGTGTTGTGTTGTGTTGTGTTGTTGTTGTGTTTGTTGTTGTATTGTGTTGTATTGTGTTGTGTTGTTGTGCGCTCACTTGTGCAGTTGTGCGAGCCTGTACTGCAGCTCCTGCGCGGCGTACGGGTTTGAAATGTCCGAGGCGATGGAGGGCGTCGGCTCTTTGGCTCCGGCGAGGTTCTGCTGAGACCCGGAGATGGTGAGGCTGGACTGGGTCAGGTTCTTCTTCTCCAGGCCCCCGTTCTGGAGGTTCTGGAGGCTCTGGAGGTTCTGGTTCTGGTTGGGGGCGGAGACGGAGGCGGAGCGCGGGACCCCGTAGTCGGAGGGAGCCTTCAGGCCGCTGTCGGAGGAGATGGAGGGGCGGGGCGTGGAGGCGGAGCTCTTACGCACCTGCACCGAGGAGGGGGCGGAGTCTGAGGAGGCGGAGACGTCTTTCTCCAAACACAAGATCTGACAAAACAAAAGTCTGTGAGTATCTGGAGCAGAGATCTACACACGCATCACGAATTTCAGACTTCCTTCCAGTGGGACGTGTCTAGTGTCAAAGTCGATCTTTTCAAGTCTTTTGAACCATATCACTTTTGTTTCTGGTTCTGATATTGTCATATTTTAGTTTTGGGATTCGGACATCGTTAATTGTGTGGTTGTTGTTTGTTCTAACAGCGGAAAACGACTCGAGAAATGTGTTTGTGAACTTCATAAATGCAAAAGTGAATCAGATGTGTGTGACTCAAACCTCCGTTCAAACTGTTTCTCTTCCCGACGGAATTGAAAAATAGTGAAAGGTGAAGGTGATGGGCAGGATTGATCCACAGGAAGAACGAGCGACGACAAAACTAAATCCCGTTTGTTAATGGAGAGGAGCAGAAGACAAACAGAAGTCCGTGTGTCGTTCGTTCATTCGTTTTTCAAAATAAAACCAAAAATAAGAAAAACGAAAAACCAACAGTTTTCTCCATTATTTGTCTCCAAAACCAAAATGAAAAAAACAGATAATGATTCGTTTTTTCAGTTTTCGATTTTGTGTTTAAATGAAGAATGGAAAAAAAACTGATAACGACCGTTTCCCGTTTATGTGACTTCCGTGACTGCGATGCCGAACTTTTGCGCTGCATACGGACTGAACCAGGACTGATCCAGGTCCGGGACCAGACCGGAAAAATCACAGCGACATCAGCAGCGGTGAAACGACGGAGACGCGCCCACGTAGACCGTCAGGTGACCACGGGCGAAAGAACCAACGCAGAACCAACTGACGCCTGATCGCGCTCGGGGTTCTCTCGGGCAGAACTAGATTCCAAGTTCTAGTCCAAGATTAGTCCTGGTTCAGTCCTTGGTTTAGTCCTGGTTTAGCCTTGGTTTAGTTCTAGTTTAGTCCTGGTTTAGACCTGGTTTCAGTTCTGGTTTTCTGGTTCAGCCCTGGTTTAGTCCTGGTTCAGTTCTGGTTCAGCTCTGGTTTTAGTTTCACCTGGTTCAGTTCTGGTTTAGTCCTGGTTCAGGGTTCTGGTTCAGCTCTGGTTTAGACCTGGTTCAGTTCTGGTTCAGTCCTGGTTTAGTCCTGGTTCAGTCCTGGTTTAGTCCTGGTTTAGTCCTGGTTTAGTCCTGGTTCAGCTCCTGGTTTTAGACCTGGTTCAGTTTTCTGGTTTAGTCCTGGTTTAGACCTGGTTCAGTCCTGGTTTCTGGTTCAGTCCTGGTTCAGTCCTGGTTTCGGTCCTGGTTCTGGTTTAGTCCTGGTTTAGTCCTGGTTTAGTCCTGGTTTCCTGGTTTAGTCCTGGTTTAGACCTGGTCTGGTTTAGTTCCTGGTTTTTAGATCTGGTTTCCAGTCCTGGTTTAGTCCTGGTTTAGTCCTGGTTTAGTCCTGGTTTAGTCCTGGTTTAGTCCTGGTTTCAGTCCTGGTTCAGTTCTGGTTTAGTCCATATACGGCGCAAAAGTTCAGCTTCTTAGTCCGGAATTTACAGCATTTTAATTTCAAAATATTAATTCAGAATTACAAAAAACCTCCTGTAAACGAGGTCAGTGTTCTAGTCTCTTCTGTTCTAGTCCAGACGGTTCTAAACACATTCAGGAAAAGTTCTGCTCGGTGGGACTTCTTTTTTTTAGCATCGATACCTGCGAGAAACGGAGGATCTAGTTCTAGTTTGTGGTCTTCTGTCCTACTCCTCGTTAAAAAGTGGGTCGTGAGCGTTTCTTTCGTGTTCGTGGAGCTCTTACCCTCAGGGCCATCTTCATCTTGAGGCTGCAGCTGGGCCCAGAGCTCCTCAGGCTGAAGCTCTTGTTCATGGTCATGTCTTTGGCCTCCTTCAGCTCCTGCAGAGGAACGGTGAGCGTGCCCAGGGAACACTCGTGCTTCTCGTCCTTCACCTGGACACGGCGAAAACAGCACGGGTCAAGCGAGACGTGTGTGTGTCAGATGCCCTCCCCGTGTGTGTGTCAGAAGCTGTTAACCCCGAAGTTTAGATCTCTGCAAACATTTTTTCTGAGATGCCGGGGGATTCCTGTCAGGAGGAACGTTGTGACTCTTGTTTTAAATGGTTAATCGCTACGGCAACGGTCCTAGTTCTTCATATTTCTGACACCCACACGTTAGTTGATTTTAATAAAAAAAACTTTAGTACATTTCTTAAAAAGTGTACCGTGTTGACTTTTCTGGCAGAGGGTCCGTCACTTCTGTCTGCTCGTTTCTATGGCGATGTCATTGCAGTGCTTGGAATGTTCCGCAGTGTGACATTAAACAGCTCTACTTTACATTTATTCGTTATTCGTGACCAGTTGAAGACTCATTTCACCAAAACACAGGATAAATATTTCTAATTTTTTTCTCCAGTTTGGCTTTTTTTTTTAGGGTTACTTTTTCAGTTCCTGGTTGGAAATCTTTTTTATTTATATATTTTTAATTTTATTTTTCTATTTTATTTATTAGATGTAAGTAAGTAAGTCTTTATTTATATAGCGCTTTCACAGACATTTTCTGTCCCCAAAGACGCTTTACAGCATTATTCATTCACTCTATACCCTGGTGATGGTAAACTACTACTGTAGCCACAGCTGCCCTGGGGCACACTGACAGAAGCGCGGAAGATGTATATATATTTTAAATGTTTCTATGTTATTTTATTATTTTTTATTATTATTTAAATTTTATTTTTCTATGTTATTTATTGAATTTATATAATTTTTTAGATTTTTCTATTTTATTTTTTATTGAGTTTTTTGTATTATATTTAATTTAATTTTTCTATGTTATTTATTGAATTTATCTATTTTTTAGATTTTTCTATTTTATGTTTATTTATTTATTTTCTTTAAAAATTTAATTTATTATTATTATTATTGTTGATATTATTATTATTGTTATTATTTTTTTTTAATTGATTTACCTGGTAAAATATTGATTAAATAAATAAATAAAATATTAAATTCCAGGTGATTTACCTACAAAAACAGACATTGTGACTGTGAGCGGGGTCGCCTCTCCACAGACATGACCTGTAACTTGGTCTGGTTTTGTCTCCATGAATATAGAAAAGTTTAATGCCACACTGCGAAACATTCCAGACAAAGCAATAACATCTCCATGGAGAAAACTGACATGACGGACGTACGTGCGGCGACGTTTCTTTTACTAAAAACTAAAACTTTTCTGTGACGTTCTGTGGTTAATCTGAACTTTGAAATCACAATCTCTGCACTTGTGTTTTTGTTTGAAACGTGTGAAGGGAAAGTGTGAAGAGTCCAAGAGACCTCGACGTCCAGCTGCTGCGTTATTGGATTGTGGACGAGGAAAGTGAAGGCCTCCTCCCACACGGGCTCGTTGGTTTTGTAACGCGTCTGAAACCAAACACACGTCAGTCACAACAGTTTGATATTTAAATGAAACACGTGGACAGGTCAGGGCTCAGGCTCGTCTCACCTTACTCTCAAAACTCCTGTGTCCCACCGTGAACTGCACGAACGGACTCGGGTCGGACGTCACCTTCTTTCCCGTCTGAAGAAGAGCAAACGTTTGGATTTTTATAAACAACCAAAACAACGACGACACGTGAAACCAAACGCTGGCTTTGGAGGATCAGATCGTGCACGTGTGTCACAATAAAACAACACTTCCTCTGCCTAGAATAACTCTGTGTTTTAGATCATTCCAGATTATCGATCCGCAAATAAACGTACTTACTTCATTTAAGTAAAGACGCCTGAAGGAAGTGGACACGACAGATTTAATGTCCAGAAATTAGAAATGAAAAACCGAAATTTGAACACAGAAATCAAGAAAAAACTACGACTAAACTAAACTAAACTAAACTATTTACAACAAAACAAAACAAAACAGAAGTGCACATGTAAAACCCGTGAGTGTGAACAGTGTAAGATTCTTGAGTGTGAACAGTGTAAATTAAGGGTGACCAGTCGTCTCTATTCACCCGGGACAGTTCCAGTTTTGCGCCTGTGTTCCCTGTCCAAGCAGATTTATCCCAGTTTTATACAAGAAATGTCCCAGGTGTCTCTATTTTTGACCAATCTGATCCTGTCGACAGTAAAGACAGACAGAAAATGAGATTAGATTAAGTAAAATTGAGAAAATCTGCTTAAAAATGACCAAAACACAAAGAAAATGTGACACATGTTAGTCATGAATGGGACGAGTGCAGAACTGTTTTTGTTAATTACAAACTCGTTTCAGAATCTTATTATTAAAACCACAGCAGCGTTCAAGTTTTTGATTCTAAAAATCTGGTCACCCTAGAGACAGTGTGTGTGAACAGTGACAGTGTGTGTGTGACAGTGTGTGTGTGAACAGTGACAGTGTGTGTGTGAACAGTGACAGTGTGTGTGTGAACAGTGACAGTGTGTGTGTGAACAGTGACAGTGTGTGTGTGAACAGTGACAGTGTGTGTGTGAACAGTGACAGTGTGTGTGTGACAGTGTGTGTGTGAACAGTGACAGTGTGTGTGTGTGTGAACAGTGACAGTGTGTAAGTGTGAGTTGTAGTTGTGTTCTCCTGGTTCTTTCTGTGGGACGTTTGTTCTGCCTGTGACATCTGTGTGTGTTTGGGTTTTTACCACAGACTCTATAAAGAATATAAACATATAAACATGGACGTTCCAAACAGGAAGTTCACATGTGGCTCTTCCGGCTCCTTCTGACTCTGGCTCCAATTCAGTTTACACTGGAATATTATTAATAATATTAGTAGCTGCTGCTGTGGCCTCTGCATTTTGGTCCTGAAGTGTTCATATTTACCCGCTCTACATGATCCTGGACATTTTATTTGGCTATACAATCGGTTAAATAAATTCCTATTCGTAATATGGAGCCTGGCTCCAAATTCACCCCTGTAAGCCCAGCATCAGTGAGCTTCATTTGACTGGAGCTGAACTTTATGGGTGACGTCACTCTCACTTAAGGTCAATTTACGGTTCAGCGTCAAATCATCTGCGTCACGACACAGAGAGTCTGCGTGGACGTGTACCCCCTACGCAGAGCCTCTGCGTCGACCGACGTGCACCTCCCAAATTTTCTAACTACGCGTTGAAACGCCGCAGACAACAGGGGAAGCGACGCAGACGATAAGAGCTGTGATTGGTCGTCCGTACCACCGCACTACAGACACTTCCTGTACTCGTCTTATACATATACATCGAAAAATTATAATAATGTTCACTGAGAAATAATGTGTTTAATGCAGCTTTGCACATCTGTGTTTACATTTTACAGAAACGACACTTAAAACCGCATGGCTAATTTGCATAAATCAAGCGCTCATAAAACATATCGCTCCTTGTGCCCTGACGCGGTTCAGCTTCTGTCAGACTCTAAAAGGACACGGCTCAGTGGAATATGAGTGTCTTTCTGTGACACAGGGATATTGTACTAATGCTGAGTTTGTTCTGTGCTTTTATCGTGTCGGAGATGGAACTTTTCAGAGATTATACGTCTGCGGGTCACACACACAGACCGTATATATGAATGGACAGATATCGTCGCCCCCTAGTGTTTTGGCAGTGAATCACTTCGTGGTGCACAGACCTCGACGCAGATCCATAAATCAAAAACGGCGGTGACAAGGCGACGGCGGCGGTGCGCGTTGAGTCGACGCAGAACTATACTTCAGCCTTGAGTCCACGTCTTTATACAGTCTGCGGGTTTTACCTGTGGGCTTCATCAAAACAGCAAAGCATCATGGTCCATGTAGTCCCTCTGTGTCTGACTGATGTGAGTGACTGATGTGAGTGACTGATGTGAGTGACTGATGTGAGTGATGTCACAGGCAGAATCCAAACAAACTCCAACATGTGACTAATGTGTGACATGTACAACACACACTGTACACACACACATATACACTGTACACACACACACACACACATATACACACACTGTACACACAAACACACACACACACACATATACACACATATATATACACACATATAACAGAGTGAGTGTGTGAATAAGTCTCCTGTGGTGAAAGTGTGACGGCCTCTCCAGACCAAAGCGATTCTTTATTTGCTGATTTATTCAATATTATGATGTTTTCGTGTTGATATTTGTTGATGTTTTGATACGGACCATCATGCACTGCTCTGATTGGCTAAAGCGCCTGTCAATCACGCCCCTCTGAGCCCAAACCTGGCTCCGTCATCTTCACATGTGTGTAAATTTCAGAAGCAGTGATCGTCAGAGTCTGTCACTGTCACCTGTCTGTCCAGGTGTGCCGCGTGTGGGGGAGGAGCTCGGTGATGTCAGCGTGAGGAGGCGTGGCGAGGGGGCGGAGTCAGTGTGGATTTGGTCTGGAGAGGTCTTTGGCGTTAGCGTGTGTTAGCGTTAGCATGCCGTTACCTTGAGGACCTTACTGACTGTGGCCGTCTTCAGAGGAGTCCAGGTGAGACAGGTGAGACAGGTGCGACAGGTGAAACACGCAGGTTAATACACCAGAGACAGGGACACAGAGAGGGTCCAGTTTATGTCGTATTCACACAAGTGCAAGAGAAACTCAGACGAGAAGGACTTTATCTTTATCTGAGACGACAGCAGCTTTAAGGTGCACGTGACACGCTTTAAAGTGCACGTGACCAGCTTTAAAGTGCACGTGAACTGCTTTAAAGTGCACGTGACCATCTTTAAAGTGCACGTGACCCGCTTTAAAGTGCACGTGACCCGCTTTAAAGTGCATGTGACCACTTTAAAGTGCATGTGACCTCTTTAAAGTGCATGTGAACCACTTTAAAGTGCATGTGACCCACTTTAAAGTGCACGTGACGGCTTTAAAGTGCACGTGACAACTTTAAAGTGCACGTGACCCGCGTGACCGCTTTAAAGTGCACGTGACCAGCTTTAAAGTGCACGTGACCACTTTAAAGTGCACGTGACCGCTTTAAAGTGCACGTGACCACTTTAAAGTGCACGTGACAACTTTAAAGTGCACGTGACCCGCTTTAAAGTGCACGTGACAAGCTTTAAAGTGCACGTGACCCGCTTCTCACTCAAATCACTAAATCAGACTAAAAATTTCACTTTTTTTCTCCAGTTTGGCATTTTTTAGGTTTACATTTTTATTTCCCGGTTGAAAATCATGACATCACACTAGGGAATTCTTTTTATTAATTGTTACAAAGCAATTAATACATAAAACTGTGGGCCAAAACTCCTCTAACAACAAATTACAATAGAAGAAAACACCTTTATCTTGTTGAAATTATGTTTAAAATTGTAAAACGTGCCGAACATTTGGACAGAATTCCCCCGTTGTGATGTCATCAGTGTCTCATTTTCAACAGATTTTCCAACTTTTCTTCACAAACTGGTTCTTGATTTGTGTTTTCCCACCAAACTCAGAGTCAAATTGATAGAATAATTAAAGCCTGTCGTCAGCACTTGAACTTTCACTTGATCTTGAATTGTTCTCGTGAATAAAGTGACTCTTGCTCTTGCAGATGTGTGGTGTTAACATCAAATAAACCAAACCCTCCACAAAGAAGAGAATGACCCAGACCAGAGACTCCCAGCACCAGACAGACGTGATCGGGTTAGTGACAGTCACATCAGGAGAGACGGGTCTTAAAGGGACGGGGACTACGGCTCATGCGGCACGAGACGTTATGTCCCTTTAAGACGAGCGACAGACGAAGATGACCCGGTGTTAAATAAATGATGAGTTTAAAGTGCAGACGCTTTGAGTGGATGATGAGACACTTAAACACACAGACTTTGTTTTTCTAAAAATGGCAGATACTTTATGATTATTTATACACGTAAAAACACAAGAAAAGACGAACTGAACCAACCACAGAACGTACAACTGTGGTCTTCAAACTTTTTCTACTCGTGCTCCCACTGAGACGCACTTTAAGATCATGTCTGTTGACTCTGAACAGATTAAATTATATAACAGTTGGAATATTTGTACTGCATTAGTTTGGTCCATCAAAACACGGTCAAAAATAAAGTTTCAGATCATCTCGATTAGAACCTGCATTAGGTTTGATCATCCAAAAGATGATTGAGGAAGAAATTTGGAAGAAAAGGGAGATGTTTTGGAGCAGACATGTCAAACTCAGGCCATATATTATTATATTTGGCCCATGAGGTCATCAAACAAGTATTAGAGCTGCCCACCGCACACAGACTATATATGAACCCGGTCAAGCAGAAGTAAACAACAAGGTCAAAAATTCAAGTTAATTCATCTGATATAAAAATGTATTGAACAGATACATATGTGCTCTAGTTTATCAAACTGTTGACCTTTTTTCTGTTCCATTTTTGGTTCTAAAGTTCCATATGTTTTAAACAGACCATGTATGAAACATGGAACAAAAATTATTTCCCAAATTTCAAAGACCTGAAAATCATGTAAATAAATGGATGTATTTCATCATATCTTGTGTTATTCCATCTTTGAACTGTTGATGAAGGGACAGGATTTTTTTTAAAAAAGTATTTAAAATGATAAAAATGTTCTTGGAAGGACTGACATATTTTATAGAAATAGTTTCCTTTCATTTTGAAGTAATATTAAAGTATTCAGAAGAAAAAAGCGACAAATGATGTAAAATCCTGCACCTTCTACTTGTTTGTACAATTTTCCCTCCGTTACTTTTCCCTCCGTTACCATGACTTTCTTAATAAAAAATCTCATGAGTCAAAAAGTCAGAGGTTTTTCAACCTAATCTTGTACCATATGGTAGAAAACTATATGAAGCAAATATTCAAACCAGTTTGTTAAGGATATGTAAGTGAGAACCAAGAGTTATCACTGTTTGGATTTATTGACCAAAAAGTGCTGCATATTTCATTCCCTCCGTTACCGACATGAGTTTTTAAATTTTTTGTCTTGAACTTGAAAGAATCTCACAGGTTTAACTTGACCCTGTTGGAGTGTAACTCTTTCCTACATTCTGATACTTTACTTATTTCAATAGTTCCTCTAGTTTCTGAATAAGAGACATTTGAATGTCAAAAATCTGACCCTGTTTCCCTCCGTTTCTGCTTGACCGGACACATATACAGACTATAGCAGGACTCTCCAAACTGAAGCTCAGGAGCGAGTAAAGAAGCTCGTCAAAGTATTTCTGAATTATCTCACTGTGCTGAATAACAAAACTGTGGTTAATCACACGTATTGTACATGTGTCATTTTGAAGCCCGACCTTTGTGCTCTAATAAATGGACAATAGTTTGTTTTACAGGCGTCAAACTGAACCCAAAGGCTCGTCCTCTTTCTTTTAATCGTCTCAATTTCTGGCAATTGCTAAAATGAGAAGCCCAGTTTTTAATTTTGGCCTCTGTGAGTTTGAGTTTGACTCTCCTGGTTTAGAGGTCGCTCAGGCTTCATGAAGTTTCCTGGAAATGGACTCATTTTGTGTTTTCAGCGTTTGCCGAGCCGACCTCCTGAGAGAAACAGCGACACAGTCAAGGTCGAAGGTTTGTGCTTCATCGGACAAGAAACGTATGAAGTAAAGCAAATATCAAGTTAAAACATTTTGAGGAGTTCCCCGGAGCAGACGGGGCTGATGATGAGACTTTCAGACGGTGATAAAACTGTGTTCAGGAAAGTGTCCGTGATGTTACTGAAACGAGCTGAAGCTTATTCAAGATTTGAACTCTAGCCGAACAAAAGAATGAAACTCAGAGACAGGAGTCACAGGCACAGACACATTTTTAGTGACTCTAAGTTAGTTAAGTAGTGACTCAACTTTTATGGATGTTCTAAGTCATTTTTATGCAAGTTTCAGTTTGTGTTTGCAGAATAAAATGACAAATTATTGGAATAATCCTGATTTATTTAGTTCTCTGTTAGAGTTTAGGCTGTAGGGACATTTTCAAAAGTCTGGAGCAAACTCTAAATATGAAATAATTCACATCAAATTTGTACCCAAATATGTTGGTGAGATATGGAACCAAATGCAGAGTTCTAATTTAGAGAATCTACAAAGATAAAAACGTTTGGACCCTGATGTGCGTCACTGTTAAAGATTTGGGCCTGAGAAACTCTAACCATCCAGCAGAGGGCGATGTTTCCTCTAACCCGACCTGCTGCGTAAATACACATGAAGATTACACAAAGATTTTTTATTTTTTTAATATTTCAGAGCAAAGAGGTGAAAAAGGAGCTGCACTGCTCTGATTTTATCTGCACTAAAACAGAGTCATGGGTGAGTTTGTAATAAATTAAAATGAAATAATTTGGGGGAAATGACCAAAACTGGTCCTTTACATCTGTCATCAGTTTCTCCAGATTTTTAAAGAATTGGTATTGGTATCGGCCATAAAAAAAATAAAATAAATAAAAATAAAATAAAATCATATTGATTGATCAAGTTTTAGTGTCGATTGGTTTTTTGGGGATTGGTTTTTCTTACCTTCTCACGACCACAGAGTGAACGAATAAAACAACTGGAAAGTGTCTCTGAGTGTCCACAAAACTCATCTGTTATTATTAATATTATTATTATTATTATTATTTTTTTTTTTAATTTGTATTAATTTGTGGTGAGTTTCAGACGAGCTCAAGTTGAATTCTCACAAACACCACAACATGTTTTTATAAAATAATGACAGAACAGATGCACACGTGTGTTTTACTCAAACGCTTCACTCCTGTTTTTAGTTTTTAGTTTGAGTTTTTAGTTTGAGTTTTTAGTTTTTGTTTTGTGTTTTTAGTTTTTAGTTTGAGTTTTTAGTTTTGTGTTTTTAGTTTTTGTTTTGTGTTTTTAGTTTTTGTTTTTAGTTTTTTATTTTGTGTTTTTAGTTTTTGTTTTGTGTTTTTAGTTTTTAGTTTGAGTTTTGAGTTTTTCGTTTTGCCGTCGGGGCATCAGGTTTAAACTCACAAAGAGACTTCTGTAGAGAGACGACGTGTTCTCACAAAACACAAACCCAGAGACTCTGCTGTGGTTCATCTGAACTCCACCAGACGCACTAACACTCTCAAACACCGACTACAGACAGGAGGGAGGAGAAGAGAGAAGAGAGGAGAGAGAGAGAGAAGAGAGAGAGAGAGAGAGAAGAGAGAGAGAGAGAGAGAGAGAGAGAGAGAAGAGAGAAGAGAGAGAGAGAGAGAGAGAGAAGAGAGAGAAGAGAGAGAAGAGAGAGAGAGAGAAGAGAGGAGAGAGAGAGAGAAGAGAGAGAGAGAGAGAGAGAGAGAAGAGAAGAGAAGAGAGAGAGAGAGAGAGAAGAGAGAGAGAGAGAGAGAAGAAGAGAGAGAGAGAGAAGAGAGGAGAAGAGAGAGGAGAGAGAAGGGAGAAGAGAGAAGAGACGGGAGAGAGAGAGAGAGAGAGAGAGAGAGAGAGAGAGAGAGAGAGAGAGAGAGAGAAGAGAGGAGAGAGGAGAGAGAGAAGAGAAGAGAGGAGAGAGAGAGAGAGAAGAGAGAGAAGAGAGAAGAGAGAGGAGAAGAGAGAGGAAGAGAAGAGAGGGAGAGAAGAGAGAGAAGAGAAGAAGACAGGGAGGAAGAGAGAAGAGACGGGAAGAGAGAAGAGAGGGAGGAGAGAGGGAAGAGAGAGAAGAGAGAGGGAGGAGAGAGAAGAGAGAGGAGAGAAGAGAGAGGGAGAGAGAGAATAGAAGAGAGAGAAGAGAGAGGGAGGAGAGAGAAGAGAGAGGAGAGATGAGAGAGGGAGAGAAAAGAGAGAGAAGAGAGAAAAGAGAGAGAAGACAGAGAGAGAGAGAGAGAAGAGAAGAGAGGGAGAGAGAAGAGAGGGAGAAGAGAGAAGAGAGGGAGAAGAGAGGGAGAAGAGAGAAGAGACGGGAAGAGAGAAGAGAGAGAGAAAGAAGAGAGGGAGGAGAGAAGAGAGAGAGAAAGAAGAGAGGGAGGAGAGAAGAGAGAGAGAGAGAAGAGAGGGAGGAGAGAGAGAAAAAAGAGGGGGGTGAAAGAGGAGAGAGGGTTAGAAAAGAAGCAGGATGGAGAGAGAGAGAGACAGGAGCACGAGGAAAAAGAGGTGAAAGAGGAAAAACAGGAGAGAGGAGGAGAAAAAGAACAGGGTGAAGGAATAGAGAAGAGAAAGAGGAGAGGGAGACAGAGAGATGGAGAGAGACGAGGGAGAAAGAGAGAAATGGGGTGGGGAGAGGAGAGAGAGAAAGAGTGAGACGAGTAGAGAGGAGAGAGGAGAGAGAGAGAGAGAGAAAAACAAGGTGGGATGAAAGAAGAGGGAGAGAGAGAGGAAAAGAGGGAGGTGACAGAGGGGTGACAGGAGAGAGAGAGAGAGAGGAAGAGAAAGAGGTGAAAGAGGAGAGAGGGGGAGGGTGGAGAGAAAAGAGAGAGAGAGAAAGAGAAGGTAAAGGGTAAAGAGAGAGAGGAGGGGAGTTGAAAGAGAAAAAAGAGGGAGCAGGGTGAAAGGAGAGAGAGAGGAGTGAAAGAGAATAGGGAGAGAGAGAAAGAGAGAAAAGGAAGGTGGGATGAAGAGAGAGAGAGAGAGAGAGAGGAAGAGGGGGTGAAAGAGGAGAAGGAGAGGAGGGAGAGAGGAGTGAGGAGACAGAAGATGGAGAGAGACAAAGAGAGAGAAAAGAAGGAAGTGGCGGAAGTAAGTGAAGAAAGGTAGAAAGACAGAAAGGAGGGATAAAAGAAAAAAGAACGGAAGAGAGAGAAAGACAGAAAGAGAGAGATCAGGACAAAGACACAAACACCGAAAAAGAGAAAAACAGAGAAAGAACAGAAAAATAAAGAAAAGGAAAAAACAAACTGACTCCAAACAAACTTAAACTCAACGTCCTTTTAAAGAACCAATATTTACTCTTTCTGAATTCACTTTTTTCCGCGTTTTTTTGTTCAACCTTAAATCAGCGAAATCAAAACATGCGACAATTTAATTAAACCGAAAAAAAAAATTACAGGGATTTTGATTGAATTAAAAACATGCAGAATCATAAAGATCAACGTGGCTCCTGATTACGGAGAAATCTGTGAAAAATCAACGTTTGTTTTTGGTTTGGTTTTTTTCGGGAGGGGGCGGGGCTGATCACAGGAGCGTGCAGGGGGCGGGGGCGGGGGCAGGTGCGGGCGGGTGATACTTACGGGCAGGTTTCGCGCTGAGTCGAGGAAGACGATGAGCAGGGCGGAGGAGAGGCCGTCGTTGGCGTGGCCTCGGTGGGCCCGGATCCCCGTCAGGACCTGAGGACGATAGGGTTAAATTATTATTATTTTTAATTTATTTAACCTTTATTTAACCAGGAAAAAGTCTGATTGAGATTAAAAATGTCTTTTTCAAGAGCGTCCTGGCCAAGAGTTCACAAAACTGTTTCAAAACATATAAAAACAAACATACAAAACATTCAATAAAACAGAACAATCAACACAATTCAAAGATCATTAAAACAATTACACCCTGAGGAGTCCAGGTCTCTGTTTTTTAAAATCTGTTTAAAAGATTCTAAGGAGACCAGCTCCTTTAACTTCAGATCATTATGACAAAGGAGCATAAAACTGAAAAGCTTCTTGCCAAACTCAGACTTTACTCTGGGAACTGACAATAAAACCAAATCGTGTGATCGCAGACTGTTGGCCCCAGAACTTTTCTGAACTAAATGCTTCTGCAGATAAGACGGGAGCAGATCAAGAAAACATTTATAGACCAACAGGTACAAGTGTCTGAGCCTCCGTGTGGCTCAGGAAGTCCAGCCACACGTGCAGACAGAACACACAGGTGTGTGAACTCTGACCTGTGATGAACCTCAGAGCTCCAGGTGAAGTGTGTCCAGAGTCACAGACTCTGAGCAGAAACATTCATATAAACATCATCACCACAGACCAACAGCCACATCAGTGTGACGTCTACAAGCCTCTTCCAGCCTCACATGAAAGACAGGGACTAATCCTATAAAAGAAACCTAATTTCACTCTCAGTTTTTGAGTTAATTGCTGTAAGTGAAACGTGAATGAAAGTGAACTGTCGATCCAAAGACCAGATACTTGTACTTGTACTTGTACTTGTACTTGTACTTGTACTTGTACTTGTCCACTTTGTCAAATTGAGCACCTTGGAAAGTAGAGATTCGAGGAAGATCTGAGGGGAGTGTTTTGACATTTGAAAATAACATTGATTTAGTTGTAAAGCTGCACTGTGTAACTTTTCTGGTGATCACTTTGGGAACACAAAGCCAGGTTATGGGTCAGATCTGCGCAAAGGCAAGCCCAACCTCAAGTAAGAATGCAGAGTATTTTAGAGTATTTTAAGCCATAAAAACACCTGCAGTTGAATAAATATTTGTGTTTTTAAGTTTAATGCCACACTCTGGAACATTCCTGGCAAACCAAACCCGGGCAGTAGTGTCACCTCGACCAGAGATTTACCACCAAATAAAAACAAGGACACACGAAAACAGATGAAAAAACAATCATGGATCACATCATCAACACCAGCGAGAGTTTGGACTTGTACAAGTCAGTATTTATATGTACCAAACTCTGACACAACATGGATCTGCTGAGGAGAAGACGACAGAGACGCTGAATACAAAGATATTATCAGGATAGTTAATTTCATACGTGATAGTTTCAACTGCTCTTAGTTTGTTTATTTTCCCGTGTGTAGTAGTAGTAGTAGTAGTAGTAGTACTCCTAAACACTTGTCTTTGCCAGGTCATGTGACCTGGATGTCTTCTGTGTCGTTCACTTAGAAAAACTTTGGTTTACTTGGTTCTCGTTCAAACGCTCTGATTTCCGGCGTGAACATGAACATGAGTCGTTCAAGATCAGGTGCAGGAATTGGCACAGGCACGATTCTCTGTCGGCCTGAAAACATCTTGTGATGAACTTTCTAGAACAGACATGCCCAAACTACGGCACGGGGGCCAAATGAGGCCCTCAGACAAATTTTTCTTGGCCCTCAGTCTTCCAGGTGAATTGGGCCCAAATGACCATGAATCAATTAAAAAACAATAATTTTTTACTGCAAGTTTTTTGAAAATCTACCTTGATAAAGCAAATATTTCATATTTAGTGTTGTGATTTTAAGGATCGTAGCATGAATAAAAACTGATGGTTCATTCTAACATGTTAAACCTGCACATATTTAAATTATTCACTGTACTGAGCATCAGTTTACAGTCTCCATCAGTCTCTGCTTCATCTGTGTTTAGAAATGTGGCCCTTGATGAAAAATTTGGACACCCCAGCCCTAAAAGATATAAAGTGTTAAAAATGGAAAAAAAAAACCCCCAACTTGGTGCATCTTTACCATGTTACACCAAAAAAATGAAACACTCATCAACATAAAATGGACAGTTTTAGAAAATCTAAAATGTGTGATGAGGTTCAGTCTTATTTTTGCAAAATGAATTTTTGAAAAAGTGGTGAAGACACTTTCAGAAGCTCACTAAATATTTTTAATGACAAAACTATAAGGAGTTAGGAGCTAAAATTTGTGATTTTCCTGTTGGAAAGAGTCTGAACCTCGAGAAGTTTTTCAGTCAAATCAGAGATGGTCGAGCGAGGACAGTCGGAGATTTGGCCTGGAACGACCCGGTATGAAACTCTTCTCTGCAGAGGCTGAAATAAACGACGTCTTCGTCAACATTTCCATCAGGATGTTTTTTAAATAGAAAAGTCCTGCAGATCCAGAGTCTTTACTGCTGCACTGCTGAAGTGTGAACTGTGTGTCACAATAACACGACACGATGCACCGACAAAAGATCTGTGTTGTTTACAGTGTTGGGAAGTTTACTTTTAAAATGTAATCCCCTACAGATTACAGATTACACACACCAAAATGTAGTTTGTAACATAATCCATTAAATTACTTAAAGTGAGTAATGTAATCTGAATACTTTGGATTATTTGATTTGTCTTGATAGTCTGAACATAAGAAGTTTTATCTGATAAAAGAAAATAAAAAGTCCAGACTTTACTGAACCAAATTAAAAATATTATTGATAGAAAATGAAGAAACACGTCCACACAGCAGGATTTAGTCCTGGTTTAGACCTGGTTTAGTCCTGGTTCAGACCTGTTTTTAGACCCGTTTTAGACCCGTTTTTAGACCTGTTTTTAGACCTGTTTTAGTCCTGGTTTTAGCCCTGTTTTAGCTGTTTTAGACCTGTTTAATCCTTTTAGACCTGTTTTTAGACCTGTTTTATCCTGGTTTAGACCTGTTTTTAGACCCATTTTAGACCTGTTTTAGACCTGTTTTTAGACCTGTTTTTAGACCTGTTTTTAGACCTGGTTTAGACCTGGTTTAGACCTGTTTTTAGACCCGTTTTAGACCTGTTTTAGACCTGTTTTTAGACCTGTTTTTTAGACCTGTTTTTAGACCTGTTTTAGACCTGTTTTAGACCTGTTTTAGACCTGTTTTAGACCTGTTTTTAGACCTGTTTTAGTCCTGGTTTAGACCTTTTTAGACCTGGTTTAGTCCTGGTTTAGTCCTGTTTTTTAGACCTGTTTTTAGACCTGTTTTAGTCCTGATTTAGACCCATTTTAGACCTGTTTTTAGACCTTTTTAGACCTGTTTTTAGACCTTGTTTAGACCTGTTTTTGACCTGTTTTAGACCTGTTTTAGACCTGTTTTTAGACCTGTTTTAGTCCTGGTTTAGACCTGTTTTTAGACCAGTTTTAGACCTGTTTTTAGACCTGTTTTTAGACCTGTTTTTAGACCTGTTTTTAGACCTGGTTTAGACCTGGTTTAGACCTGTTTTTAGACCCATTTTAGACCTGTTTTAGACCTGTTTTTAGACCTGTTTTAGACCTGTTTTAGACCTGTTTTAGACCCATTTTAGACCTGTTTTAGACCTGTTTTTAGACCTGTTTCTAGACCTGTTTTTAGACCTGTTTTAGTCCTGGTTTAGACCTGGTTTAGACCTGGTTTAGTCCTGGTTTAGTCCTGGTTTTAGACCTGTTTTTAGACCTGTTTTAGTCCTGATTTAGACCCATTTTAGACCTGTTTTTTAGACCTGTTTTAGACCTGTTTTTAGACCTGTTTTAGACCTGTTTTTAGACCTGTTTTAGTCCTGGTTTTAGACCTGTTTTAGACCTGTTTTTAGACCTGTTTTAGACCTGTTTTTAGACCTGTTTTTAGACCTGTTTTAGACCTGTTTTAGACCTGTTTTTAGACCTGGTTTAGTCCTGCTTTTAGACCTGTTTTTAGACCTGTTTTAGTCCTGGTTTAGACCTGGTTTAGATCTTGTTTAGGAAGGGGGATATAGCTCCAAATGTGAAAACAGGAAAATCCCTCTGTGTAATCCATTTATTTCAACAAAGTAACTGTAATCCAATTACCACTCACTGAAACAGTAACTGTAACTGAATACAGTTACTCATCATTTGTAAAACTGTGATAAAACTTGTTCATATTTTTAATGCATTATTTTCAAAAAAGAGAAAAAGAGACAGAGAAAAATCAGGAATAATTATATAAATGTAAATGTACAAGTCAAAATTAAATAGAAAAATAAGTCATAAAAAAAAAAGTTTTGGTTCTGACCTGGTTGAGTTTTTCTGGCGTGGGGAGCAGACTGAGCCACTCCAGCTTCAGGTGGATCTTCCCCTGACCCACGTCGTCCAGAACGAACCACTGAACACGAAAAACAGAACGGAACGATCAACCGAACGGGTCCAGTTTATCAAAATATTTAAGGTTTAACGCTCCAGTCAGGCTCAGAGGTCAGAGGTCCAATTTTAATCATTCAAAGCAGCAATAAAAACAACGAGAAGTGCTCAGATCAAGTGTACATTTTTCAGAACTTCAAAAATCGGACTCTGAGGACGACTGGAGCAGATTAAAAAAAAGTAAAAACACGTCACCTCGTCCACTTTCTGTTCCTTCTCCAGTTCGTCCAAATCGATCATCAAACTGATAAAAAAATAAAAAGAATATAACACAAATGGAGCTTTACTCCTCAAAATATTTCTACATTTATCTCGATATGGAGTAAAACTGCAAACGATTGTTTAAATAAAAACAGATTTTTTATGAATTATGATGTTTGTAGTTTGTTTGTAGTTTGTTTGTAGTTTGTTTGTATGTAGTTTGTTTGTAGTTTGTTTGTAGTTTGTAGTTGTAGTTTGTTTGTAGTTTGTTTGTAGTTTGTAGTTTGTTTGTAGTTTGTTTGTAGTTTAGTTTGTAGTTTGTAGTTTGTTTAGTTTGTTTGTAGTTTGTAGTTTGTTTGTATTTGTTTGTAGTTTGTAGTTTGTTTGTAGTTTGTTTGTAGTTTGTAGTTTGTAGTTTGTTTTAGTTTGTAGTTTGTTTGTAGTTTGTTTGTAGTTGTAGTTTGTAGTTTGTTTGTAGTTTGTTTGTAGTTTGTTTGTAGTTTGTTTGTAGTTTGTAGTTTGTTTGTAGTTTGTTTGTAGTTTGTTTGTAGTTTGTTTGTAGTTTGTAGTTTGTAGTTTGTAGTTTGTAGTTTGTTTGTTAGTTTGTTGTAGTTTGTTTGTAGTTTGTTTTGTAGTTTTGTTTGTAGTTTGTTTGTAGTTTGTTTGTAGTTTGTTTGTAGTTTGTTGTAGTTTTGTTTAGTGTTTGTAGTTTTAGTTTGTTTGTAGTTTGTTTGTTTGTAGTTTGTTTGTAGTTGTTTAGTTTGTAGTTTGTTTGTAGTTTGTTTTGTTTGTAGTTTGTTTTGTAGTTTGTAGTTTGTAGTTTGTTTGTAGTTTGTTTGTAGTTTGTTTGTAGTAGTTTGTTTGTAGTTTGTTTGTAGTTTGTTTGTAGTCTGCGTTACCTTCCCAAGAAGTCGTCTTTATCTGTGTCCTCGTCGAACAGCTCCAGCTTCAGATTCTTCACCGTCGAGTTATCATAAATCAGAGCCTGAAAATCACAATAAACAAGGATTAAACCAGGACTAAACCAGGACTGAACCAGGACTAAACCAGGTCTAAACCAGGACTAAACCAGGATTAAACCAGGACTAAACCAGGACTAAACAGGACTAAAAACCAGGACTAAACCAGGACTAAACCAGGACTAAACCAGGGTCTAAACCAGGACTAAAACCAGAACCAGGACTAAACCAGGACTAAACCAGGTCTAAACCAGGACTAAACCAGGACTAACCAGGACTAAACCAGGTCTAAACCAGGTTTAAACCAGGACTGAACCAGGACTAAACCAGGACTAAACCAGGACTAAACCAGGACTGAACCAGGACTAAACCAGGTCTAAACCAGGAATCAGGACTAAACCAGGACTACCAGGTCTAAACCAGGAAAACAGGATTAAACCAGGACTAAACCAGGACTAAACCAGGACTAAACCAGGATAAACAGGACTAAACCAGGACTAAACCAGGTCTAAACCAGGACTAAACAGCACTAAACCAGGACTGAACAGGGCTAAACCAGGACTAAACCACTAAACCAGGACTAAACCAGGAGGTCTAAACAAACCAAACTAAACCAGGACTAAACCAGGCACTAAACCAGCACTAAACCAGGGACTAAACCAGATTAAACAGGGACTAAAACCAGACTGAACCAGGTAAACCAGGAACTAAACCAGGACTAAACCAGGTCTAAACCAGGTTTAAACCAGGACTGAACCAGACTGAACCAGGACTAAACCAGGACTAAACCAGGACTAAACCAGGACTGAACCAGGACTAAACCAGGACTAAACCAGGACTAGACCAGGTCTAAACCAGGACTGGACCAAGACTGAACCAGGACTAAACCAGGACTGGACCAGGACTGAACCAGGTCTAAACCAGGACTAAACCAGGACTGGACCAAGACTGAACCAGGACTAAACCAGGACTAAACCAGGACTGGACCAGGACTGAACCAGGACTAAACCAGGACTAAACCAGGACTAAACCAGGACTGAACCAGGACTGAACCAGGACTAAACTAAGCCTGGACCAGGACTAGACCAAAGTTAGACCAGGATTAAACCAGGACTGAAACCAGGATGGAACCAGGACTAAACCAGGTCCAAACCAGGTCCAAACCAGAGCTAAACCTGGACTGGACCAGGACTAGACCTGGGTTAGACCAGGACTAAACCAGGACTAAAGTATGACTAAACCAAGACAGAACCAGGACTAAACCAGGACTGAACCAGAGCTAAACCTGGATTGGACCAGGACTAGACAAGAACTAACTCAAGACTAAAGCAGGGACAAAACCTGGGATAAAAGCAGGACTAGACCAGGACTGAATCAGACGTGGTACCTCGTAGACTTCGTTCCACTTGGGGTTGACGGTGTCGTGGATGACTTTGCTCTGGAACAGTTGGGTCCCGATCTGGATCACTCCGTACGGGTCGGACTTTCCTTTGATCAAACCTCCTAAAAACCTGTCTTTGCCCAAAAGATCCTGAGCCTCCAGGAAGTGGATCCTCAACACGCCCTGAGCAGAAGAAGAAGAAGAAGAGTCTGAAACACTGGAAAAGACCAGGACTGAACCAGGACTAAACCAGGACTGAACCAGGACTGAACCAGGACTGAACCAGGACTGAACCAGGACTGAACTAGAGCATTGAAACCAAAGTCCAACGGGACCCGACAGGACCTGCTGGAACTCGTCGGACCCTGATGGGCTCAGCCGGACTCGGACTCATCAGGGAGATAAAACATTTGAAATGTAAAATTAAAAACTGTTTAAGACCATAGAATGTTTTTCAAAATTATCAGGTTATAAAGTTAACTGGTCAAAATCTGAAGCCCTACCGTTAACTTCATACTGTCCGAAAGAACCTATTTCAGCAGGCTCATTCCAATGGGCCAACAGAAGGCATAAAATACTTGGGAATTCTATCCCTCAAAATATTAATAAAATAATTGAAAAAAATATTGAACCAGTATTAAAAAAAATTAGTTTAGACACACAAAGATGGTCATCACTAACCCTATCTCTGTGGGGTAAAGTCAATGTTTTAAAGATGAACTGTGTACCAAAATTAAATTATCTATTACAATATTTACCAATCACTATACCCAAAAATATTTTGATAAATTGACCATATTTGTAAGCAGTTTTTTTTTGGAATGGGAAACGTCCCAGAATAAAAACTGACTAAAATGCAAATGCCAGTAAAGAAAGGAGGCTTGGGCCTCCCTAAACTAATTCTTTATCATTATGCCTTCTGTCTGAGACACATTGCTCAATGGGCATTGCCACCTGAACGAGCCCCTCCATGGATGGGAATAGAGTCTAAATTGTTCTCTCCACTCAGTCCAATAGATGCTCTAGCAATTAAAAAGACCCCTCAGATTAAGTCCCATCCCATTATAGCAAATCTCCTTAATGTATGGAAAAAGATTTCTCATATATTTAATTTAAATGTACATCTTAATACCGAATCTTGTATTTGGAACAATCCAAAGCTTTTAATAGATAAACAGGTTTTGTGTGGAAGGATTGGCTCACCAGGGGAATTGTTAAACTTGCAGATTTTGTATGAGGGAGATACATTGAAATCATTTGAAAAATTGACACTTGAATATAATTTGCCAAAAAATTATTTATGGAAGTATCTGCAACTTCAAAGTCTACTTAACACAGTTATTGGAAATCACTCTCCCCCTCAACAGTCAACTCTTCTATCACAAATAATTAAAAAATGGGACTGGGACATGAGGCATCTTTTTATTACAGTCATATTTTTTCAACATAAGCATCCGATGCTTTACACGTTAAAAACAATCTGGTCTTCAGATCTTAATATTAATCTGACAGACGAAGACTGGAATAAAATATGTGAAAACACAAATAAACTGTCTAGAGATGTGAAAATCAAGTTAAATTAATTTTAAATCCTGAATCGCTTCTATTGGACTCCATCACGGTTATTTAGACTCAAGCTTAAAGACTCAGAAACTGCTGGAAATGCCAAGCCAAGGAACTCTGAAGCACCTCCTCTGGGAATGTCCTCTGATACAAAACTATTGGAGGAAGATTCATGGGTGCATAAAAAATATCACTCAAAACACTTTTGAATTCACCCCTCAGCTTTATATTTTGAGTGATCCAAAAATGACTACTAGATGTCCATCATCAGAATTTATTCAAACTAGTATTATGATTGGAAAACAAATAATAATGAGACATTGGAAAGACCCAGAGGAGCCAGTGTTTCATGAGTGGTTCACAGAACTGGCTAAAGTAGCCTCTTACGAACAGATGTCATTTAATATGTCAGATCGAATTGTAGCCTACAAAAACAAATGGAAAGCATATTTGAATTATGTTAACTGTGACAATGGTGGAGAAAATTAAATTGTATGAAGTGAGGAGTAATTGTAATGCACAATGTAAAGGATTTCAGTGGTTTTCTGTTTAGGGAAATAAAAATAAAACTACTGAAATCCTGAAAATGTGTACTCTGTACAAATGTATATTCTAAAATTTGTAACGCGACTGCTTCCCCCTTTTTTTTTTTTTTTTTTTTTTTTTTTTTTTTTTTTTTTTTTGAGTTTGTGTGGGGGGGGGAAAAACAAAACAGAACATGTATATTATGATGTATATGGACAAAAAATCACTGAATAAATTACAAATTATAAAAAAAAAAAAAAAAAAAAAAACTGTTTAAGACCGACACACAGGATTTTTTCGTGTTCGGGTCAGATTCAGTCCCTGTTCTGTGGGACGAGGTTCAGTTCAGCAGGTCTGGTCAGGTTAGGTCTGGTCTGGTTTGGTCTGGTCTGGACTGGTCAGGACTGGTCAGGTCAGGTTGGTCAGGTCTGGTTTGGTCTGGTTTGGTCTGGTTTGGTCTGGTTTGGTCTGGTCTGGTCTCTGGTCAGGTCTGGTCAGGTCTGGTCAGGTCTGGTCTGGATTGGTCTGGAGTGGTCTGGTCAGGTCTGGTCAGGACTGGTCTGGTCTGGTCTGGTCAGGTCTGGTCTGGAGTGGTCTGGTCTGGTCAGGTCTGGACTGGACTGGTCTGGTCTGGTCAGGTCAGGTCTGGATTGGTCTGGTCAGGTCTGGTCTGGAGTGGTCTGGTCAGGTCTGGACTGGACTGGTCTGGTCTGGTCAGGTCAGGTCTGGTCTGGTCTGGTCTGGACTGGTCAGGTCTGGTCTGGTCTGGTTTGGTCTTGTCTGGTCAGGTCTGGTCTGGACTGGTCAGGTCTGGTCTGGAGTGGTCTGGTCAGGTCTGGACTGGTCTGGTTTGGTCTGGTCCGGTTTGGTCTGGTTTGGTCTGGTCTAGTTTGGTCTGGTTTGGTCTGGTTTGGTCTAGTTTGGTCTGGTCTGGACTGGTCTGGTTTGGTCTAGTTTGGTCTGGTCTGGACTGGTTTGGTCTTGTCTGGTCAGGTCTGGTCTGGACTGGTCTGGTCAGGTCTGGTCTGGAGTGGTCTGGTCAGGTCTGGTCTAGTTTGGTCCGGTTTGGTCTGGTCTAGTTTGGTCTGGTCTGGACTGGTCTGGTTTGGTCTGGTCTAGTTTGGTTCTGGTCTGGACTGGTCTGGTTTGGTCTGGTCAGGTTTGGTCTGGTCTAGTTTGGTCCGGTCAGGTTTGGTCCGGTCAGGTTTGGTCCAGTTTGGTTTGGTCAGGTTTGGTCCGGTCAGGTTTGGTCCGGTCAGGTTTGGTCCAGGTTTGGTCTGGTCAGGTTTGGTCTGGTCAGGTTTGGTCTGGTCTAGTTTGGTCCGGTCTGGTCTGGTCTGGTCTGGTTTGGTCTGGTCTGGTCTTACCTTGGGCACGGGGAAGCGCAGTTGGGAGAGTTGGGCGTCTCCCACCAGAGGAATAGTGATTTTATTTGGAAGAACCAAATACTGACAGAGGATGTCCTGGATCAAGCCGTCACTCAGACCACTGAAAAACACACAACCACTTTACTACAACATACTGCAGTACTACAACATACTGCAGTACTACATACAGTACTACTACTGCAGTACTACTACATACTGCAGTACTACTACACACTGAAAAACACACAACGACTTTACTACAACATACTGCAGTACTACAACATACTGCAGTACTACTACACACTGAAAAACACACAACGACTTTACTACAACATACTGCAGTACTACAACATACTGCAGTACTACTACACACTCAAGTACTACAACAACTTTACTACAACATACTGCAGTACTACTACACACTCAAGTACTACAACAACTTTACTACAACATACTGCAGTACTACTACACACTGTACTACAACATACTGAAGTACTACAACACACTGTAGTACTACAACAGACTGCAGTACTACAGTGTACTGACAGTACTACGAAGGACTGTAGTACTACAGTGTACTCACAGTACTATGAAGGACTGTAGTACTACAGTGTACTGACAGTACTACGAAGGACTGTAGTACTACAGTGTACTCACAGTACTATGAAGGACTGTAGTACTACAGTGTACTCACAGTATTATGAAGGATTGTAGTACTACAGTGTACTCACAGTACTATGAAGGACTGTAGTACTACAGTGTACTCACAGTACTATGAAGGACTGTAGTACTACAGTGTACTCACAGTACTACGAAGGACTGTAGTACTACAGTGTACTCACAGTACTATGAAGGACTGTAGTACTACAGTGTACTCACAGTATTATAATAAACTTTTATAGTTCATTTTAAGAAAAACAGCTGGACTTAAAGCTGCAGTGTGTAACTTTGTGATCTGGCGTCTGTCACCTGTTTGGTTCTTTGTCTCTGTTGTGTCTGGAATGTTCCACAGTGTGACTTTACACAGCTCCACTTTACATTTATTCAGTTAAAGATGGAGCAAGAACTGGACCTGACCTGGAACTTGGTCCGGTTTAGTCTTCATGAAGATAGAAAAGGTTTAAAGCCACACTGTGGAACATTCCAGACAAAGCAACATCTCCATGGAGAAAAACACATTTGACAGAACCTCCACCAGAAAAGTTACACAAAATAAAATCAATAAATTCTGGTTGATTAAAAAAAAACTCAAAAAGCCACGTGAAGTTCAGACGAGTGGCCTGTAGGTGTCAGTCTAACCCCACAACAACTAACCCTAACTAAACCAGGACTAAACCAGGACTAAACCAG
The DNA here is from genome assembly GCF_026225935.1 of Boleophthalmus pectinirostris. Classification (NCBI taxonomy): domain Eukaryota; kingdom Metazoa; phylum Chordata; class Actinopteri; order Gobiiformes; family Gobiidae; genus Boleophthalmus; species Boleophthalmus pectinirostris. The sequence goes on along the minus strand of NW_026571095.1, from coordinate 37,143,934 downwards.
GACTAAACCAGGACTGAACCAGGACTGAACCAGGACTAAACCAGGTCTAAACCAGGACTAAACCAGAACTAAACCAGAACTAAACCAGGACTGAACCAGGAACTGAACCAGGACTAAACCAGGACTGAACCAGGACTAAACCAGGACTGAACCAGGACTAAACCAGGACTAAACCAGGACTAAACCAGGACTAAACCAGGACTGAAACCAGGACAAACAGAGATATGAACCAGGTCTGGATCGGGACATGGA
>NW_026571095.1:37076182-37136182 GCF_026225935.1 Boleophthalmus pectinirostris | reverse complement strand
TACTCATCATTTGTACTCTGATTACATAACTCCGGTACATGTAATCTGTTACTCCACAACACTGAGTATCGATACTACAAAAGTCTCACTGACAGGACAGAGCAGAATCTTTCCTGAATGTTTTTAGAACAATCTGGAACTGGATCAGAACAAGTTTAAGAGCAAAGAGACTAGAATACACACCTGGACCACTGAGGAATTACAAAAATATAAGAACTTATGCGAATAGAAAACAAAGTACTACAACTAAAAGGTGAAAATCACAAGATATTGTCTGAATAAAGAGTTTTTATGCTCTTGTTGGTGTCAGAGTCGTGTTTGTGTCCATGTAGAGTCGTGTTTGTGTCCATGTAGAGTCGTGTTTGTGTTTGCGACTCACTTGACTCCAGGAATATCCAGCATGTTGGTGAGTCCCGTCCAGTTTATGTCCAACCACTGAAACACAAACAAGAAACACCATTACACGGACACTTTATTAGGCACAGAGCAAATATTTACTCAGAAAACACAGTGTCGCCATGGAGATGTTACTGCTTTGCCTGGAACATTCCACAGTACGGCATTAACATGATGTATTTTGCATGTGTCCAAAGTCCTGCTGTTTCCTGCTATGAAAATATCTCCACAAACATGTTTTTGTTTTTATTGAGAGTGGGGTTGGCTCTCCGCAGATCTGGCTTGTAATTTGGACTGCTGGTGTTACCTTCTCGTCTCCATGGATACAGACAGGTTTAATGCCTTACAACATTCTAAGCAAAATCTCCATGGAGACAGACCAGTGTCAGACTCTTCCTCTAGAAAGTTACACAGCCCAGCTTTACGTTTGTACATCAGACGGAGAAGAAAGTCCAAGTCTGTTTCTGTCGTATTAGTAAAGGTCCTGAGCTGGTTTAGTCCAAGTTTAGTCCTGGTTTAAATCTGATTTTACACTGGTTTAGACCTGGTTTAGTCCAGATCATCAATACTGCTGGTGGGTTGGATTGGGGGGAGCGGGTGTTGGGCGGTGTTGGCGGGTTGGGGGAGCGGGTGCTGGGTGGAGGGTTGGGTTGGGGGAGCGGGTGTTGGGCGGGTGGCGGCGGGGGTTGGGGGGAGCGGGTGCTGGGTGGAGGGTTGGGTTGGGGGAGCGGGTGCTGGGTGGCGGGTTGGGTTGGGGGGAGCGGGTGCTGGGTGGTGCTGGCGGGTTTGGTTGGGGGGAGCGGGTTGGGCGTGCGGCGGGTTGGGGGAGCGGGTGCTGGGTGGCGGGTTGGGTTGGGGGGAGCGGTGCTGGGTGGGCTGGCGGGTTGGTTGGGGGAAGCGGGGCTGGTGGGTTGGGTGGGGGCGGGGCTGGGTTGGGTTGGGTTGGGGAGCGGGTGTGGGACGGGCTCTGGAGTGATGATTGACAGTCGACTGACAGACACAATGATACAACACGGCGTGGATCAGTGCGCTCCGGACTGAGACGCAGAACAGACTTTAAAATTTGTGCTCGGATCAAGCAGTTTCTCTCTTCTCCAGACACGGCGGGACACGGCGGTGCCTCTTGTCCCGCCCGCAGACGCCCGTGTCTGCGCTCGTCACCTAATAACCTGCGTCTGACTCACCGTCGCCGTTAGTCCACCTCGTAAATTTTAATGTCCTGGCCGTAGTTGATCCTAAAGAGACGACTACAGACAAGACTTTGACCCAAAAGTCAAATTTTTAACAAATTTGTACTAAAATAGGTGTTTAGTGACACTTTAAGTCCTGGTTTAGTCCTGGTTTAGTCCCAGTCACCAGAATGCAGAAAGAGTTAGAGGATATATGGTATGAACTGATGTAGTAGTGGTAGTACTATTAGTAGTAGTAGTAGTAGTAAGTAGTAGTAGTAGTAGTAGTAGTAGTAGTAGTAGTAGTAGTAGTAGTAGTAGTAGTAGTAGTAGTAGTAGTAGTAGTAGTAGTAGTAGTAGTAGTAGTAGTAGTAGCAGTAGTAGCAGTAGTACTACTACCTCAGTCTCTGTTTCTCTCTTTTATTGACATTCTTTCTCAATAATTTCTTATATTATATATGAGCAGGAGCTGCACTGTGTAATTTTTTGTTGGGGGTTTGTTGGTCATCGTCTGCTTGTTTCTATGGAGATGTAATGTCTCTGCCTGGAATGTTCCACAGTGTGACATTAAACAGCTCTACTTTACATTTATTCAGTTACAGGTGGTTTTACAGCTCAGAAACACCTAGAAAAACAAACATTCAGACTGTGAGAGGCTCGCCTCTCCACAGACCTGACCTGTCACCTGGTCCGGTCTGAGAATAGAACGGTTTAAAGTCAGACTGAGAAACTCTGAGGAAACGTCTGAGTCACACTGAAACTGTGTCAGCGTCTCTGCAGTGAAAACCGTCCCCATCGCTGGAGACACAAAGACACAAACGGCTGATGTTGTGTCCTCGGGCAAGACACCTCGTCCTCCAGAGTCTGACATCGCTGCAGGAGCATTTTTACCATTTACACAGCACTGATTCTTCTGCCTCACACAGAGAAAGTCCTGGGTTCTTTTTTGTACCAATAACACGACGTGAGAATTGTGTCTTTTATCAATTTTATCGGAGTCAAATAATTAAATAAATTAAATAAATGTATGTACGTAAGTAAGTAAGTAAAAAATAGAAACATAGTGACATAAATACAGAATATCTCAGTTGTATAAACGAAGTCAACAGTGCAAAGAAAATTTAATTAATGATTGACAGGACTCTGGGTTATGACAGAGTTATAAAATATAAAGTCAAAAGTTTGGACACTTCTTCTTTTTCAGTGTATTTTTTCTTTAACTTTACCATTTCCTACATTTATACACACAAAACATCAGATATATGAAGCAGTAGATATGGGTTTATGGAATTATAGATATTTTAGAGTCTCCACCCTTTACTTTGTGGACAGTTGTAAACTTTTGACCCTCAAAAATGTCAAAAATAAAAACCAGAATTCAAAGTAAAGGTTGTTTTTAAAGTTTTGAATTCTCTAGAGTTAATTTTTTTGTTTGTTAATTATAGAAATAAAGCAGAAACGTGAATTTAAAAGTGTCTAAACTCGTGCCTGGTCGTGTTCAATTTTTCTTTGTTTTTTATTTTCAGTTTTGTTCTTTTTGGCCCAGTTGATCTTCTGTAGGAAACTGTAAACCACAAAGACGCAGAACAAAAGCACCGGAAAAACAGGGAGGACCCACACGTACACACTGTCCTACTAATACTCACACTACTACTACTACTACTACACACTATATACTACTGCTACTACTGCTATTACAACTACAACTACTACTACTGCTATGTACTATGAACTACTGCCATTACAACAATAAGAATTACTACAACAACAACTTCTATCTACTACTGCTACTACAATGTACTTTATACTACTACTGCTACTACTGCTATTACACCAAAAATGACAATGCTACCACTGTTTTAAAATGTAATCCCCTACAGATTACAGATTACACACACCAAAATGTAGTTTGTAACAGAATCCATTAAATTACTTAAAGTGAGTAATGTAATCTGATTACTTTGGATTACTTGATTTGCTGTAGAGAAACAAAGACGAGGACATTGGAACATAAAATGTTTTTTCTGCTAAAATAAAATAAAAAGTCCAGACTTTACTGAACCAAATTAAAAATATTATTGATAGAAAACGAAGAAACACGTCCACACAGCAGGATTTAGACCTGGTTTAGTCCTGTTTTTGTCCTGGTTTAGTCCTGGTTTAGACCTGGGTTTAGACCTGGTTTTAGTCCTAGTTTAGATCTAGTTTAGACCTGGTTTAGACCTGTTTTAGACCTGTTTTAGACCTGGTTTAGACCTGGTTTAGATCTAGTTTAGACTTGGTTTAGACCTGGTTTAGACCTAGTTTAGACCTGGTTTAGACCTGGTTTTAGTCCTAGTTTAGATCTAGTTTAGACCTGTTTTAGACCTGTTTTAGACCTGGTTTAGACCTGGTTTAGATCTAGTTTAGACCTGGTTTTAGACCTGGTTTTAGACCTGGTTTAGACCTGGTTTAGATCTAGTTTAGACCTGGTTTAGACCTGGTTTTAGACCTGGTTTTAGACCTGGTTTAGACCTGGTTTAGACCTGGTTTAGACCTGGTTTTAGTCCTAGTTTAGATCTAGTTTAGACCTGGTTTAGACCTGTTTTAGACCTGGTTTTGTCCTGGTTTAGATCTGGTTTATTTTTCGGCAAAGAGTGGAATTACCAAAAATAAAAAAATAAAAAATAAAAAAGGGGATTTAGCCCAAAATGTGAAAACAGGAAAATCTCTCTGTGTAACTGTAATCCAATTACCACTCACTGAAACAGTAACTGTAACTGAATACAGTTACTCATCATTTGTACTCTGATTACATAACTGCAGTACATGTAATCTGTTACTCCACTACACTGAATGCTACTGCTACTACAAAAACAACTGCTATCTACTACTGCTACTACAACAAGTACCACAACTGCTTTCTACTCCTACTACAATGTACTATGTATTACTGCTACTACAATGTACTATCTACTGCTTCTACTACAACAACAACTACCATCTACTACTGCCAGTACTATCTAGTATCTGTAGTATCTGCTAACTACTGCTATCTACTACTACTACTTCAACAACTGCTACTAATATCTACTACAATTACTACTACGTTACTACTACTACTACTTCTTTCTACTACTACTACTGTCTACCAGACTTAAAGACACAATGTGTACATTTTTGGCTGGGAATCAGTCACCTGCTTGTTTCTATGGATACGTCATTTCTCTGCCTGGAATGTTCCACAGTGTGACTTTAAACAGCTCGACTTCACATTTATTCAATTACAGCTGGATTTACGGCTCAAAAATACCCAGAAAAACAGACTCTCTGACTGTGAGCGGAGTCGCCTCTCCACAGATCTGACCTGGAACTTGTACTACAACTACTACTACAACTACTACTACTACAACTACTACAACTACTACTACTACTACAACTACTACTACTACTACTACTACTACAACTACTACAACTACAACTACAACTACAACTACTACAACTACTACAACTACAACTACTACTACTACTACTACTACTACTGCTACTGCTACTGCTACTACTACTACTACTACTACTACTACTACTACTACTACTACTACTACTACTACTACTACTACTACTACTACTACTACTACTACTACTACTACTACTACTACTACTACTACTACTACTACTACTACTACTACTACTACTACTACTACTACTACTACTACTACTACAACTACTACTACTAACTACTACTAACTACTACTACTACTACTACTGGCAGAGTGGTTAGCCCGTCTCGTCTGTGTGGAGGTTGTGGGTTTGATTCTGCACGTCTCTGTTTCTCTGGAGGTTTTTATCAGAGCAGAGTTTATAAACACAGGAAGGAAGAGCCGGTCAGGAGCCGGTCAAGAGCCGGTCAGGAGCCAGTCAAGAGCCGGTCAGGAGCCGGCCAGTCAAGAGCCGCTCAGGGGCCAGTCAAGAGCGTCGCTCAGTCAGGGGCCAGTCAAGAGCCGCTCAGGGGCCAGTCAAGAGCCGGTCAGGGGCCAGTCAAGAGCCGCTCAGGAGCCGGTCAGGAGCCAGTCAAGAGCCGCTCAGGGCCAGTCAAGAGCCGGTCAGGAGCCAGTCAAGAGCCACTCAGGAGCCGGTCAGGAGCCAGTCAAGAGCCGCTCAGGAGCCGGTCAGGAGCCAGTCAAGAGCCGCTCAGGAGCCGGTCAAGAGCCGGTCAGGAGCCGGTCAAGAGCCGGTCAGGAGCCAGTCAAGAGCCGGTCAGGAGCCAGTCAAGAGCCAGTCAAGAGCCGGTCAGGAACCAGTCAAGAGCCGGTCAGGAACCGGTCAAGAGCCGGTCAGGAGTCAGTCAAGAGCCGCTCAGGAGCCGGTCAGGAGCCGCGCGGGAGCCGTCTGTGATAGGCTCCTCTGGGTTTACGTGTGGATTATCTTCTATAAAACTAATAAAAATCCAGTTATTTTACAGCGACGTCACGCTGGGGGTGAATAAACCCGCCTTGCCTCGTCTACGGCAGGATGTTCAGCGGTTACCACGGAGACACAAAACACACATTACCAAACACGGACCAAAAAGTTTCAAGATCTGTCTGAAAACTCAAGAAAAAAAAAAAAAAAAACCCGGTGTAGATGTCGTGTGTAGAGTCTAACAAACACGAATTACAAAATGTTTCCACTTTCATTCCCGTCTTTTCCTGTTTACTGCAGATTTAATCACGTCTCAAAGCAACAGAAACTCTACATGAACACGACTTTTCTGGGTAAAAAAAAATAAAAAATCTAACTGTGACTTTTCTGTTTAAAAAATTGTGATTTGATTTGTGATTTATGTTTAAAAAAGCTGGATTCTGTTCAGTAAACAACTTCAGGAGAGTTAACATCTGAGAGACACGAGTTTGTAGATGTTTAAACTACAGAGGGAGGGGAGGGCATCTGGTTTAGACCTGGTTTAGTCCTGGTTTAGTCCTGGTTTAGTCCTGGTTTAGACCTGGTTTAGACCTGGTTTAGACCTGTTTTAGACCTAGTTTAGACCTGGTTTAGACCTGGTTTAGACCTGGTTTAATCCTGGTTTAATCCTGGTTTAATCCTGGTTTAGTCCTGGTTTAGTCCTGGTTTAGTCCTGGTTTAGTCCTGGTTTAGACCTGGTTTAGACCTGGTTTAGTCCTGGTTTAGTCCTGGTTTAGACCTGGTTTAGTCCTGGTTTAGTCCTGGTTTAGTCCTGGTTTTACCTGGTTTGTTTACCTGGTTTAGTCCTGGTTTAGTCCTGGTTTAGTCCTGGTTTAGACCTGGTTTAGACCTGGTTTAGACCTGGTTTAGACCTGGTTTTAGTCCTGGTTTAGACCTGTTTTAGACCTGTTTTAGACCTGGTTTAGTCCTGGTTTAGACCTGGTTTAGACCTGTTTTAGACCTGGTTTAGACCTGGTTTAGACCTGGTTTAGACCTGGTTTAGACCTGGTTTAGACCTGTTTTAGACCTGGTTTAGTCCTGGTTTAGACCTGTTTTAGACCTGTTTTAGACCTGGTTTAGTCCTGGTTTAGTCCTGGTTTAGACCTGGTTTTAGACCTGGTCCTGGTTCAGACCTGGTTCAGACCTGTTTTAGACCTGGTTTAGACCTGGTTCAGACCTGGTTCAGACCTGGTTCAGACCTGGTTCAGTCTAGATTAGATTAGTTAGATTTTATTACCGTTTGTGATTTATTTATAAGTTTTACGAGTGACAGCAGAGTTTAGACAGAAAGTGTAAAATCCGTGATAAATAAACAGACGTGTGGTGGTGTAGTCGCAGTGTAGTCGTTGTTGTCGTTGTCGTTGTCGTCGTCATTGTTGTTGTAGTAGTAGTTGTTGTTGTAGTCAGTGGTGTAGTTGTTGTTGTAGTTGTTGTTGTTGTGCTCGTGACCCTTAAACCAGAGGGTGAACAGTTTCATACTCACAGGTTTCTTGAGGAAGAAGACGGACAGGGCCCCGACCAGAGGCATGTCCCCCAAGAGCGGCTCCATCACCACACGCATCACCCCGAGGAGCTGCACACAGGAGGAGACAGGGTCAGACAGGAGCAGACAGGAGCAGACAGGAGAAGACAGGAGGAGACAGGAGGAGACAGGAGCAGACAGGAGGAGACAGGAGGAGACAGGAGGAGACAGGAGCAGACAGGAGCAGGCAGGAGAAGACAGGGTCAGACAGGAGCAGGCAGGAGCAGACAGGAGCAGGCAGGAGAAGACAGGGTCAGACAGGAGCAGACAGGAGCAGACAGGGTCAGACAGGAGCAGACAGGAGCAGACAGGGTCAGACAGGAGCAGACAGGAGAAGACAGGGTCAGACAGGAGAAGACAGGAGAAGACAGGAGCAGACAGGAGAAGACAGGGTCAGACAGGAGCAGACAGGAGAAGACAGGAGCAGACAGGAGAAGACAGGGTCAGACAGGAGCAGACAGGAGAAGACAGGAGCAGACAGGAGAAGACAGGGTCAGACAGGAGCAGACAGGAGAAGACAGGAGCAGACAGGAGAAGACAGGAGCAGACAGGAGAAGACAGGGTCAGACAGGAGCAGACAGAGTCAGACAGGAGCAGACAGGAGAAGACAGGGTCAGGAGCAGACAGGAAGACAGGAGCAGACAGGAGAAGACAGGGTCAGACAGGAGCAGACAGGAGAGACAGGAGAAGACAGGAGCAGACAGGAGAAGACAGGGTCAGAAGACAGGAGCAGACAGGAGAAGACAGAAGACAGGAGAAGACAGGGTCAGACAGGAGCAGACAGGAGAAGACAGGAGCAGACAGGAGAAGACAGGGTCAGACAGGAGCAGGGACAGGGTCAGGGTCGGACTGTGTGTGTCCAAGATTCAGATTTGACCTAAAACATGCAGAGTTTGTGTTTCAGTGTTAAACATGTGAACTTGGGCTGATGGAGCTGGTTTCTGACCGGACACTGACCTGTTTATCCTCATCACTCTGTTATGTAAAAGTGTGTGTGTGTATATACGTGTGTGTGTGTGTATATACGTGTGTGCGTGTGTGTGTGTGTGTATATACATGTGTGTGTGTGTGTGTACATGTACAGAGGAGATTGCAGCAGTGACCCGGGGCACATGTACAAAGTGAACGAGAGATCAGCTCAGTTTAAACACGACACACTGGGACTGAGGAAAGATAAAGAGTCGAATGTGTGTCTGACTGAAACGTAGATCCACCCATATCGTTTTTATTCACAGCCGATACCAATACCGATCTTTTAGAACACAGAGAAACTGATCGCCGATATGTTCTGGACCGAGATCGTTTATTTTCCCCAAATAATGTAACTGAAATCTCTGATAAACTATTAAAATAAATCTTTGTGAGGATTTTTTTAGGCCGCAGATCGACCAGAACAAAATATCGGCCTGTGCTGGAGATTTAAGACCAATAACCAATACAATAAAAAGCCCAAATATCGACCCGATATATCGGCCAGTTGAGAAATGCACCATTAGAGATTTGGTTTAAATCCAGGCTCAAAACTCACTAATGCACAGTGATTCTTTTATAAAACACAGAGTTTTATTTCATGTTTAGTGTATTTTATTTTTATATTGTGTTGATTTTATCGCGAAGCACTTTGGTCGTCTTGTAAAACGCTCTCTAAATATAAAAAATGGGTTTCAAAAGAAGCGCTTCGTGGACCTCCAGAGGATAATACACAGTAGATAAAACTCAGTGCTGCTCTTTGGGAAGGGAAGTCAGTTAAAGGTTGTATGGAGGATTTTATTTTTTAGTTTCAAATTGTCAATGAAAATTTAAAACACCATTACAGAGACGCAGCAGCCTTGGAATTATGATGAACAAAAAATAAAAATAAAAATAAAAATTCATCAACTGTGGACGTGTTGAGACCAGATAAACATCAGCCAATAAAAAACGAGGCTCCCTCATTTTCTATTGGCTGTTGGGTTGTCAATCAAACTCCCTACGTTTCCAGTGTAACTGACTCGTCGGCGCGCGGGGATTTCGTGGTTTATGCGTCGGTTCTTAGAGGCTTTTTCAAGCTGTCGCTTTCTCACATTTTGTACAAAGTTTGTCGCGACGGCGGACGAGAATCCACGACCAGTTTGCCGCAAAAAAAAGTCAGTTTTTGAGCTCGCTGAAAGAAGAAGAGAAGAAGGAGAAAAGGAGCGAAAACAAACTGAGGTGATTCTTGGAGATTCCTTCCAGCGACGGCGCGACTGAAGCAGACGAAGAGTCTAAAGACGGATTCATCGGTCGCTGAATTATTTCTAGACAAGTCACGTCTCCGGTAATTCTGAACACGCACCGGATGTAAACAAATGTGATTTCTAGAGTAAAGAGGCGGGAGGAGGTGTTTCTACTGAGGCTGTGGAGGAGGAAGGTGATGTCGCTGTATTTCTCTTCCCTTAAAAAAATCCTCTATACAACCTTTAAAAGTTGCCAAAAAAACCCAAGGCACTCACGGGTTAAAATAAAATGCCTTTATTAATTTACGGCCCTTTCTCCAGGTGGTGGGTTTCTTCTATTTAATTCACATGGTTCGCTCTTAATTCGGTTTGTCCCCTGAGGTAAGTCACAGGCCGAAACGCGTCGGGACTTTGTAAGTTTGTCCATTAAAGGTTGTATAGAGGATTTTTTTAAGGGAAGAGAAATACAGCGACAGTCCTTGTGCGCGTTCAGAATTACTGTTGAAGTTTCCTGTCTAGAAGTAATTCAGCGACCGACGCGTCAGTTTTTAGACCCTTCGTCTGCTTCGGTCGTGAAATCGCTGGACGAGCTCTCCGAGAATCACCTCAGTTTGGCTTTGCTCCTTTTCTCCTTCTCTTCTTCTTTCAGCGACCTCAAAAAACGGACTTTCTTTTGGGGCGAACCGATCGTGGATTCTCGTCCGCCGTCGCGCGACAAACTTTGTGCGAAATGCGAGGAAGCGACAGTTCGAAAAAGCCTCTAAGAACCGCTGCGTAAACCACGTAATCCCCGCGCTCCGACGAGTCAGTTACACTAGGGAGTTTGATTGACAACCCAACAGCCAATAGAAAATGAGGGAGCCTCGTTTTCTATTGGCTGATGTTTATCTGGCCTCAACACGTCCACAGTTGATAGATTTTCATTCTTTTTTTTTTTTTGGTCATCATAATTACAAAACTGCTGCGTCTCTGTAATGGTATTTTAATCTTTCACTGACAGTTTGAAACAAAAAAAAAATCCTCCATACAACCTTTTAGACCGTAAATTAATAAAGTCATTTTATTTTAACCGGTGAGTGTCTTGGGTTTTTTGGCATCTTTCAGCTCTCTAAATAAAGTTTGATTTACTGATTTATTGACATATCTCCAGCTCTTTATATCTCGATCTATTATAAATAAAAGAATACAGAATTTTTAAAATGTACTTATAATAATAATAATAATGATGAGTTCTTGGTGCAGCCGCAGTCGCCCCGGGGCAGAGCGTTCTTACCTGGATGTTTTTGATGCCCGCTCGGCAGTAGAACTTCTTTATATCCACGTCGATCTCCGTGTTTCCCACAAAACTGAAACAGAAACACGAGTGTGAGGAGAGAGAAAAACACGAAGGACGATGATTATTATGAACTCTCTCAAATCAATGTAAAACCAAAAAATAAGAAAATGAAAATATAACAGTTTTCTTTATTATTTGTCTCCAAAACCAAAATGAAAAAACAAATGATGATTCGTTTTTTCAGTTTTCGATTTTGTGCTTAAATTAAAAATAGTTTAAAAAAAAAAGGATAATGACTGTTTCCTGTTTTTCGGTGACTTAAACTGTGATGCCGGACTGAACCAGGACTAAACCAGGTCCGGGACCAGACCGGGACTAAAACCAGGATTTAGACCGGGACCAGACAAGGACTGAGTCTGGGACCAGGACTGAGACTAGGAATAGGACCAGGACTGAGACTGGGACTGAGACTGAGACAGACTGGGGAACAGGACCAGAACTGAGACCAGCACTAAGACTGAACCGGGACTGAACCGGGACTGAACCACTTTCAGTCCTGGTCTGGTCCCGGTCTGGTCCCGGTCCTGTTCTCTGGTCTCAGTCCCAGTCTCAGTCCTGGTCGAGTCCCGGTTTAGTCCTGTTTTAGTTTTAGTCCTGTTTTAGTCCTGTTTTAGTCCTGGTTTAGTCCTGTCCTGGTTTAGTCCTGTTTTAGTCCTGGTTCAGTCCTGTTTTAGTTTAAGTTTAAGTCACTTAAACGCTGATTCTAAATTCTATATTCACCGTGAACAATGTATTAAAAAGTTGAACATATTTCTGTTTGTTTGTTTTGTTTGTCTTGTGGGCGGAGCTTCAGACAGGAGGCGTGGTCTTGTACGCCTAACCTCACGGAGGGTTCAAATAAGGCGCAGGAGATATCTCTTTTATCACCTGAAACCTCCTCTGACTCGTTTCTGTTGAGGGAAAAATGTTGTAACGTGAGGAACGCTCCAACACGCCCACGATAAAACTCTGACATTACACAGGACGGAATCTCCTGAGCCTAAAGCCACGTTAGAATGTCGTTACCTCATCGCAGACACACTGGGAGTTGTGTTTCCGTTTAATCACACATGTTTGAGTAATCCCGCTTTATGAGTCTGAACAAATCCCCCAGAGCTCAAAATGCAAAAGTGTTTTCTGTTTAGAAGAGCTCAGATTAAAGGTGCAGGTTTTGTGCGTTAAACATGTGACAACAAAACAAAACTCCGGAATGTAAGTCGCACCAGACAAAAAATGTGTAAGGAAAAAGAAAAAAAAAAAAAAACATACATAACTCGCACTTTTTGAGGGAAATTATTTTATAAAATCAGGGACCAAGAACTAGAGCCCGACCGATATGATACCGATATAATGGAAGTTGCCGCTGCCGATATAATCGCCGATATATTTAGTGATGTAAAAATTCACTGTAAGTCTTGAATTATAAAAAAAAAAAAAACTTAGGTTTGGATCTGGTAGATTTTAAACTGGGTTTATTTAGACAACATTTAATGTTATTCTTACTCTTTACATGATATGTCATAGGACTAAAGCAGGTCTAAGGCAGGACTGAACCAGGACTGAACCAGGACTGAGTGTTGGGACTCGGTCTCTATCTCTCTCCGTCTCTCGAGCCCAAGATTAGTCCTGGTTTATTTATTTTATGCTGAATATATATATGCATGTTTTTTTTATCCTATGCACACGCAGATTTTTGAAAGTTTCGTTTTTAGCCGCTGTCGCTGTCAAACTCCCAAGAGTCTGAACGCGACATGAAGAGAAAAAAGTGAGAGAAAGAGAAAACACGACTCCCAATAAGGATCAGGCTCCCGTCGGTCGCTTCAAAGAGCCGGATCTAAGAGCCGCTTCGATCACGACCGACTCATCACTACAAGCGAGTAAATAAACAATCACTATTAGCCTTTAGCCGTAAATGCTGCGCGCCGCAGTAATTAATTATATGTGCAAATGTCATAATTCACACGTCTGTTCACAGCTCATTTACATCAATGCAGGTTCAGTAACAAATATACAGACAATATAATCAATTTACAACAGACCAATAGAAAACAGACTGTTTATGTGTGAGAGACACAGCAGATCATCAATAACCAATCAGAACGAACCAAAACCAGCTTCAAAGTCGACATATTTCCAACACTCAGCCTCACACAGGCTCCTCCCACATCACACAGGCTCCTCCCACATCACAAGTCTGAACTAATAAATGTCCTTTTAATCCAGACTCAAACCGATTGTCCGTAAAAAGAAAATAATCTAAGTGTTGTGCACATGGATCTGTGTCTGTGAGTGTAAACAAACACATGTGACTCTGTGGTGTGTTCAGGGACAGTACGGACACACACACACACTAAATGACTCCGCAGATAAATACTGATGTGGAGCCACATATTAGGACATTTATCTGTCTGTAAATTAGATTAAATGAACAGAATGTAGAGAGTCTAAGATTTATAACGAGGTATAACATGCCCACGTGAAATATCGGACCCTATCAGCAAACATATCGGCCGATAGCTGATATGCTTCCAGTTGCTCATATCGGCCAACAGATATATCAGTCGGGCTCTACCAAGAACTGACATTTCATCCTGAAAAGCAAGTTCTAGTAAAAGAAAATTGAATAAAGAAGAACAGACTGAACAGACGCATCACGAATTTCAGATTTCTGGTCATCGTACAATCCACACTGGGAAGGATTTTCAGATTTTTTAATTTTTTTTATTTCACTGATAAAGTATAAAAAGACGTGGAGAGTGTCACAACATCAGACACACGAGGAATGAATGAAAAGGAGCAGAAAGAAGAAAAATCTTATGTTATCAGGACCCGGTCGCGCAGAAATAAAAAAAAAAAAGTGCCACTTACAGCCCGAAAACCACGGTACATTAGAAGAGAGACGAGAGGAACAGTGTGATGTGGGCCGTTTAAAGACCTGAGCTGCAGGATCCTGACGTGGGACTGAAGCAGGACTAGACTCACCTGACCTCCAGGTCCATGATCACCTGCCTCTTGTCCACGTTCTCTGTGTAGACCTTCACTCCGTTCACCCGCAGAGGCTGAAAGCACCAGAGAGGAAAAGGAGGCGGGTTAAAGCAAGTGTGACAGTGAACGGTTTTGTGTTTGGATTTAAACTGGAGCCGTCACTGTAAAAAGAGAATCAGTGTGTCGCTCGTTCATTTGTTTTTCAAAATGAAGGGCTTTGGGTGTCTGGAAAGGTGCTATATAAATGCAATCAATCAAAATAAAAACAAAAAAAAAACAAAATGAAAAAATAACTATTTTCTTCATTATTTGTCTCGGAAAAAAACAAAAAAACAAACTGAAAGAAAGAGATAATTATTTATTTTATCAGTTTTCAATTTGTGATAAAAAAAAAGGTCTGATCCTAGGATTAAAAAAACCAGGTCTGATCTAGGACTAAACCAGGACTAAACCAGGTCTGATCCTAGGACTAAACCAGGACTAAACCAGGGCTGATCCTAGGACTAAACCAGGACTAAACCAGGGTCTGATCCTAGGACTAAACCAGGACTAAACCAGGGCTGATCCTAGACTAAACCAGGACTAACCAGGATCCTAGGACTAGGACTAAACCAGGACTAAACCAGGTCTGATCCTAGGACTAAACCAGGACTAACCAGGACTAAACCAGGACTAAACCAGGTCTGATCCTAAACCAGGACTAAACCAGGTCTGATCCAGGACTAAACCAGGACTAAACCAGGTCTGATCCTAGACTAAACCAGGACTAAACCAGGACTAAACCAGGACTAACCAGGTCTGATCCAGGACTAAACCAAGACTGAACCAGTCTGATCCTAGGACTAAACCAGGACTAAACCAGGTCTGATCCTAGGACTAAACCAGGACTGAACCAGGTCTGATCCTAGGACTAAACCAGGACTAAACCAGGGCTGATCCTAGGACTAAACCAGGACTAAACCAGGTCTGATCCTAGGACTAAACCAGGACTAAACCAGGTCTGATCCTAGGACTAAACCAGGACTAAACCAGGTCTGATCCTAGGACTAAACCAGGACTAAACCAGGTCTGATCCTAGGACTAAACCAGGACTAAACCAGGTCTGATCCTAGGACTAAACCAGGACTAAACCAGGTCTGATCCGAGGACTAAAACTAAGGACCAGGTCTGATCCTAGGACTAAACCAGGACTAACCAGTCTGATCCTAGGACTAAACCAGGACAAACCAGGACTAAACCAGGTCTGATCCTAGGACTAAACCAGGACTAAACCAGGGCTGATCCTAGGACTAAACCAGGACTAAACCAGGACCTAGGACTAAACCAGGACTAAACCAGTCTGACCAGGACTAAACCACTAGGACTAAACCAGGACTGAACCAGGTCTGATCCTAGGACTAAACCAGGACTAAACCAGGTCTGATCCTAGGACTAAACCAGGACTAAACCAGGTCTGATCCTAGGACTAAACCAGGACTAAACCAGGTCTGATCCGAGGACTAAACCAGGACTAAACCAGGACTGAACCAGGTCTGATCCTAGGACTAAACCAGGACTAAACCAGGTCTGATCCTAGGACTAAACCAGGACTAAACCAGGTCTGATCCGAGGACTAAACCAGGACTGATCCTAGGACTAAACCAGGACTAAACCAGGTCTGATCCAAGGATTAAACCAGGACTAAACCAGGGCTGATCCTAGGACTAAACCAGGACTAAACCAGCAGTGTCACTACAGGCCCGGATGGGTGACCGCACAGTCTCAGGACTAAAACCAGGACCAGAACGGGACCAGGACTGAGAGTGGTTTAGTCCTGGTTCAGTCCTGGTTTAGTCCTGGTTCAGTCCTGGTTCAGTCCTAGTTCAGACCTGGTTTAGTCCTGGTTTAGACCCGGTTTAGACCCGGTTTAGACCCAGTTTAGATCTGGTATAGTCCCAGTTTAGTCCTGATGGTTTAGACCTGGTTTAGTCCTGGTTCAGTCCCCGTTCAGTCCTGGTTCAGTCCTGGTTCAGTCCCGGTTCAGTCCTGGTTCAGTCCTGGTTCAGTCCTGGTTTAGTTCTGGTTCAGTCCTCGTTTAGTCCTGGTTTAGTCCTGGTATTTATTTACTCAGTTTCTTGTGACCTCTGGTATTTTTGTTTTCCTCAACTGAGGGAAAAAAAGCTGGCGACCCCTCGTGTGTGGAGTTTAAAAACACAGTGGAGCACTTCCTTCCTGTATTACCACATGATGACATCACAAGGTGGAAGAGCTCAGTCTAAACATGCAGGGTTTGTGTGAACGAAACAAACCCCAGCTCCGGGTCAGGTAGAGTCAGGTCACAGGGTTCGGTCTCACCTTGTCTCCCAGGTCGATCTTGGTGAAGCAGAAGGAGCTCAGGTACGGCGTGGCGTTTTTCACCGACGGCTCGATGGTTTCTCTGAAGAGTTTATCCACGAACTGACAGATGAACGGCCACATCTGCTTCACCGTCTGCACCACACACAATTCAGTCAGGGCGTTTAAAACAGAGTAAAAACACTTCAGCTTCAGTGTCTGTAAACGTTCACACGGGACAAAGTCTGATACAAAACTGGACACTTCACGAGTCGCTGCGTTTGAATAAAAACACACGACACGAGACGAGTCCACGAACACAAAACAAGACGACCCATATGGAAAAAAAACAGGAAAAAAATATAAGAATTGACCACTGTCTTTGTAGTAAAATCTTTATATAAGGTTAATATGTGTCATGTGTGTTTTACTCCTGAAAGTGTTTCCCCCTTTTGCATTTTTCTCATACAACTATATTATGAAAAACTAGTAAAGATAAAGTGGACATTTTGCATGACATTTACAGGTAATGTGCATGATAAACTACATTTTCTTTGTATGTTCCGTGTAATGTTTGTATTCTTTAATTATAATAATGACATTACTATTATTAGTTTGTACGACCGTAAACGAAAACAAAAGAATCCCTAAATTTTTCATTCTCATTACTGTTTATTTTGTACGATCATAAACGATAAACTTAGTGAAAATGAAAAATGAAATATGTTGCAGTAAAAAAAAAAATCTGGGTCAGAAGGGGTATTTTTTTAAGGAAACAATCATAATTTCACTTGTTTTTCTCTGATTCTGTGGTAAAAATGACCTTTGTCCATCACTTGTGAGGACATTGTGTGTGAGATTAGTGTCATATTCAGCCCTTGCAGGTTACAAAGTTTTATATGTTTGACGCTGCACATATTTACCAAAGATCTTGTAACTGTTTTCACTGTCATATACAAATCTTTTAGGATTCAGATAAAACATGTTAAAATGGTGTATGATTTATCTGTACCTTTTCCATATGGGCAGGGTTTGATTGAATTCATAGCAAATGGTCACAGTTTTTACACCTTCAAGGGTCAAAGTCTTTACATCAAGGACCACACACACACTCACACACACCCAACAACACACACACACGCACACACACACACACGCACACACACACACACACACACACACACACACACACACTAACCCATAAAAGAGCTGTGTATTCATGTTTTATGCGGGTATTGCTCTGCACAAAACAAATAAAACTTTAAGTACATTCTTTTGGCAGCTGCTCAGCCAAAACCAAATATCGACCTGTGTTGGAAATTTGAGACAGATAGTTATGCGCTAAAAAGAGCAAATATCGGCCCGGTATATCGTCAGAAAGACAGACAGATACACCTCTACACCAGTGTACTCAGATACTTTCACAATCTGCATCTCACAGTTCAATATCAGGCACGAAAACAGGTCAGGGGTGACAAGAGAGAGAAGGGAACGCGAGGGGTGATGTGTGTGTTGGGGGGATGTATGCGATCGGCCTAAATCTTGCCGATATGGGCCTCGTTATAAATCCTAGACTCTCTACATTATGTTAATTTAATCCAGTTTACAGACAGATAAATGTCCTCATATGTGGCTCCGCATCAGTATTTATCTGCGGAGTCATTTGTCTGTGTGCGTGTGTCCCTGAACACACCACAGAGTCTATTAGCTTATTGTAAAGTGACTATATTGGCCGTATATTTGTTACTGGACCTGCAGTGATACGTAAATGAGCTGTGAATAGAGGTGTGAATGATCGACATTTACACATATAATTAATCACCGCAGCGCGCAGCATTTACCGCTAAATGCTAATAGCTGTAGTTTACTTTCTTTATTAGCTCCTAGAATGTGTTGCAAAAATGGCATTAGGCCGACCTACTGTCTGTAAATATGACACAAACAGGCAGAATAACAATAAATGTTGCCTAAATAGACCCAATTTAAAATCCACTAGAGCCAAACCTAAGTTTTTTTTAAACAATTCAAGATTTACAGTGAATTTTTACATCGCTAAATATATCGGCAGCTCCAACTCCAATTTTATCGATATCATATCAGCCGCAACAAAATCCATAACGGCCCGACCCTAGTCAAGAGCGCACTAATTGAGACCAAGACCTGTCCGAAACCACAGGGTCCCGAGACCGAGACAAGACCAAGACCTCTGAGGATCGAGACTGAGACAAGACCGAGACTTCTGAGGGTCGAGACCAGGACAAGACTGAGACCTCTGCCCCTCAAGACCAAATTGAGATCATCTTTGTCATTTTCTACATTTATTTGTATTTTACACTTATTTTATCACATTTATATCAATGTTTTTTTATAAATCTATATCTATTTGATCTGATTAATGTTCACTTTAGTCTTAAAATAAACCAGGCACAACTGTTCTGCACTGAAACACTCTCATCCTTTTTTTTTTTTTTTTTTTTTTATTCCTTACTGGAGTTACATTCTCTGACTGGTTTTGCAGTGGGATTTAGCCTCTGCACATTTTCCAAGTCAAACGCACATCGTTACAAACAAATTTGGCATTTTATCTGGCAAACTTCAGCCCACGTATCTCAGAAGGCCTGCTGTGCCGACACTGTAGCATATAGACTTAAACTTTTATCATTGAATCTACACGATCACATAGTTCACCTCTTTCGGCTTCAAAACGCTGAATTTTGACGAAAGGTGAGGGATTTTCATGCTTGCAATATTTTGTGGAGGCAACAAAACAGCGGACATGCTACGTTTTCATTTTTTTCTGTTGATGAAAAGTGCTTAAGAACAGTTATTTACACTGAAACTGAAAATGGTGTGTGTAGTTCCCTCTGTTTTTTTTAGCTGACGCTGCATCTTTAAGAACCTTTAGTGTTTGTGTGTAAAGCTGCAACCTCTGACACCCGTGGATCACATGTCATAATTTGTGTGTAAATGTTATAATTTAGACATTTTAAATCACAAATTAGAAGATTTCGTTTCATTTGTACCAAAATGACTGTGAAACGATGACAAACGAGGGTGAAAACAAGTGTAGATCGGCAAAATGGAGTCTTGAAAATAAGTGATTAAAGATTTACTCAAACATGAATCACTCCAAATAAAACTTCAGAAGGTGAATGAGAAAAAAACTACGATAACATGGATAAAAGATCTGAAACGTCTAATGTGCAGGTCTGATTTAACAAACAGAGAGACTTGTGATTCGATATATTGTGATGATATTGTCGTCAAATTTTACTGTTACATTAATCTTAATACAACAAACAATCACTGTGAACATGAAGAAACACAGTGTAATGTAATTTATTAATAGTTCAAACTCCAGTGATTCTAAAATTAACCAATTTATATAAAAAAAAAAAACCTAATTAACTGTTCTGGCCTCTAATTATTTTCTCTCCACAGAGACACTCCCTGGTTTTACTGATGCTCCACATTCAAATAAACTCAAAACAAATCCACTGAAACATCACAAATCCACTGAAACATCACATTCAAATAAACTCATCACAAATCCACTGAAACATCACAAATCCACTGAAACATCACAAATCCACCGAAACATCACATGTCCACCGAAACATCACATGTCCACCGAAACATCACATGTCCACCGAAACATCACATGTCCACCGAAACATCACACATCCACCAAAACATCACATATCCACTGAAACATCATGTCCACCAAAACATCACATGTCCACCAAAACATCACATGTCCACCAAAACATCACATGTCCACCAAAACATCACATGTCCACCAAAACATCACATGTCCACCAAAACATCACATGTCCACCAAAACATCACATATCCACTGAAACATCACATGTCCATCAAAACATCACATGTCCACCAAAACATCACATATCCACCAAAACATCACACGTCCACCGAAACATCACACATCCACTGAAACATCACGCATCCACCGAAACATCACACATCCACTGAAACATCACATATCCACTGAAACATCACATGTCCACCAAAACATCACATGTCCACTGAAACATCACACATCCACTGAAACATCACATATCCACTGAAACATCACACATCCACTGAAACATCACATGTCCACCAAAACATCACATGTCCACCAAAACATCACATGTCCACCAAAACATCACATGTCCACCAAAACATCACATGTCCACCAAAACATCACATGTCCACCAAAACATCACATATCCACTGAAACATCACATGTCAAATAAACTCATCACATTTACACCAAAACATCACATGTCCACCAAAACATCACATATCCACCAAAACATCACACGTCCACCGAAACATCACACATCCACTGAAACATCACACATCCACTGAAACATCACACATCCACTGAAACATCACATTCACATGAACTCATCACATATAACTGAAACATCACGTTCACATTACCTTGTTTAACCACTCCACCCGCTCCACATCTGGATAATGAACCTGTGGAAACAGAAACATCAACATTAGTCCAAACATACAGAGGAGTTTTACATCTGAGGCTAACCACTCTGCCACAGTCACATGGGCCTGTACGGGCCTGTCGTACATGTATATGTACTGTATATATATATATATATATAAATAGAACCGTGTGAGCAGGTGACAAATGCAGATCTAAACTGGCACAGGCTGCAGCTCCAGCGAACTCTGTATCTGGGACAGTTCCTCCTCAAACAGACCAGACTGAAACACCAACAGGGACGACCAAAATATCGAAAATCGGACACTAATCGATACTAAAACTGGCAGCGAAATAGATACGCAATAAACAAGCTTCTAAAATCATCAGGGCTGGACAAAAAAAATAAAAAAATAATCGCATTAATCACATGAGTTCGAGTGATTAATCGCGATTAATTAATGTATCATATCGTGGCCTATGTATCAAGAAACGTATCGTATTGTGGCCTATGTATCGAGGTATGTATCGTATCCTGTCCTACGTATCGACATATGTATCGTATCGTGGCCTATGTATCGAGATATGTATTGTATCGTGGCCTACGTATCGAGATATGTATCGTATCCTGGCCTATGTATCGAGATATGTATCGTATTGTGGCCTACATATCGAGATATGTATCGTATCGTGGCCTACATATCGAGATATGTATCGTATCCTGGCCTATGTATCGAGATATGTATCGTATCCTGGCCTATGTATCGAGATATGTATCGTATCCTGGCCTATGTATCGAGATATGTATCGTATCCTGGCCTATGTATCGAGATATGTATCGTATCCTGGCCTATGTATCGAGATATGTATTGTATCGTGGCCTACGTATCGAGATATGTATCGTATCCTGGCCTATGTATCGAGATATGTATCGTATCGTGGCCTATGTATCAAGATATTATCTTATCGTGGCCTACATATCGAGATATTATCATATCGTGGCATGCATATCGAGATATGTATCGTATTGTAGCAGGTGTATTGAGGTATGTATCATATCGTGGCCTATGTATCGAGGTATGTATCGTATCGTGGCCTATGTATCGAGATATGTATCGTATCGTGGCCTATGTATCGAGGTATGTATCGTATCGTGGCCTATGTATCGAGGTATGTATCGTATCGTGGCCTATGTATCGAGATATGTATCATATCGTGGCCTATGTATCGTATCGTGGCCTATGTATCGAGATATGTATCGTATCGTGGCCTACATATCGAAATATTATTGTATCGTGGCCTATGTATCGAGATATGTATCGTATCGTAGCATGTGTATCGAGGTATGTATCGTATCGTGGCCTCTGTATCGTATCGTAGCGTGTGTATCGAGTTATGTATCGTTAATTTCTTAATGATACCGGCTCTAGTCTTTAGAATCAAAATCAAGTCTGGAATTTTAGGCCAGTCGTTTCTTTTTAAATGTTTTTAATTTAGAATCTATTTGAAAATGATGATTTGTTTGTTGTTGTTTTTTTGTGCCTCTTTTCCGTTGTGTAAAAGCCGTGAGTAACATCTGTCCTCGTAACGCCCTGGAAACTCAACTCGGCGTGACATCACCTGATAATAAAAGTCGGAGGACACGTCTTTGTTCGCTCGTCGGCTGAGGTTAAATCTTTTTACGCCCGGAGGAAGACGAGGCTTTGAATTAGATTTGAATTCTCCTCCGGGACGTGACAGAAACGGCCTCGAAAAAAAAAAAAAAAAACACAGAGTCAGACAGAACGAGCCGAGTGAGACTGTGTAAAATGGAGCGAGTTATTTCTGTGAGTAACACCGGGTGATGTAATATTTGTTTTCATCGCAGACTCCACCCAAAACCACCAGCGCCGAGTGAGAAAGTGAAGAGGAAATTTAGAACAAGGTGTGGACTTCAAATTCACTTAAAGGCCCAGTACTTGATTTTTTTTTTTTTTCTTGTATTAGCGCAGAATAAATCTCCTTCCAGAACAGTGATATTGCAAAAGTAGCTCTTCAGGTCAAAATAAGTCTGTGTTTAAGTGTGTGGTTCGCATGCTAGTGGTTGTGAATCACCGTGTCGTTCGTTCATTTGTTTGTCAAAATCTCCAAAACCTAAATGAAAAAACAGATAATGATTCGTTTTTTCAATTTTCGATTTTGTGTTTAAATGAAAATTGGAAAAAAAGGATAACGGACTGAACCAGGACTAAACCAGAACTAATCCAGGTCTAAACCAGGACTAAACCGGGACTGAACCAGGTCTAAACTAGGTTTAAACCAGGACTAAACCAGAACTAAACCAGGACTAAACCAGGATTAAAACAGGACTAACCCAGGACTAACCCAGGTCTAAACCAGATCTAAACCAGGACTAAAAAAGGACTAAAGCAGGTCTAAACCAGGACTAAAAAAGGACTAAAGCAGGACTAAACCAGGACTAAAGCAGGACTAAACCAGGACTAAAGCAGGACTAAACCAGGACTAAACCAGGACTAAACCAGGACTAAACCAGGACTAAACCAGGACTAAAGCAGGACTAAACCAGGTCTAAACCAGGCCTAAACGAGGACTAAAGCAGGACTAAACCAGGTCTAAACGAGGACTAAAGCAGGACTAAACCAGGTCTAAACCAGGTCTAAAACAGGACTGAACCAGGACTAAACCAGACCGGGACTGGGACCAGGACTTGAATCAGGACCAGGCAAGGACTGAGTCCGGGACCAGTATCGGGACTGAGACCGGAATCAGAGCAGAACTGATACTGGGAACAGGACCAGGACTGAGGCTGGGACTGAGACCAGGACCAGACCGAGACTGAGACCGGGACTAAACCGGGACCGAGACCAAGACCACAACCAGACTGGGACCAAGACCAGGACCGAGAATGAGACCGAGATCGGGACAGAGACCAGGACCGAGAATGAGACCGAGACCGGGACCGAGACCGGGACCAGACTCGGACCAGACAAGAAAACAGTTCAGTCCCGGTTCAGTCCCGGTTTAGACCCGGTTTAGTCCTGGTTTAGACCTGGTTTAGACCTGGTTTAGACCTGGTTAGACCTGGTTTAGTCCAGTCCCGGTTTCAGACCCGGTTTAGTCCTGGTTTAGTCCTGGTTTAGACCTGCTTTAGTCCTGCTTTTAGTCCTGCTTTAGTCCTGCTTTAGTCCTGCTTTAGTCCTGGTTTAGTCCTGGTTTAGTCCTGGTTTAGACCTGGTTTAGACCTGCTTTAGTCCTGCTTTTAGTCCTGCTTTAGTCCTGCTTTAGTCCTGCTTTAGTCCTGTTTAGTCCTGGTTTAGTCCTGGTTTAGTCCTGGTTTAGACCTGGTTTTAGACCTGGTTTAGTCCTGGTTTTAGTCCTGCTTTAGTCCTGGTTTAGACCTGGTTTAGTCCTGGTTTAGACCTGGTTTAGTCCTGGTTTAGACCTGGTTTAGTCCTGGTTTAGACCTGGTTTAGTCCTGGTTTAGACCTGGTTTAGTCCTGGTTTAGTCCTGGTTTAGACCTGGTTTAGTCCTGGTTTAGTCCTGCTTTAGTCCTGGTTTAGTCCTGGTTTAGTCCTGCTTTAGTCCTGCTTTAGTCCTGGTTTAGTCCTGGTTTAGTCCTGGTTTAGTCCTGGTTTAGTCCTGGTTTAGACCTGGTTTAGTCCTGGTTTAGACCTGGTTTAGTCCTGGTTTAGTCCTGGTTTAGTCCTGGTTTAGTCCTGGTTTAGTCCTGGTTTAGTCCTGGTTTAGTCCTGGTTTAGTCCTGGTTTAGTCCTGCTTTAGTCCTGCTTTTAGTCCTGGTTTAGTCCTGGTTTAGTCCTGGTTTAGTCCTGGTTTAGACCCTGGTTTTAGTCCTGGTTTAGTCCTGGTTTAGTCCTGGTTTAGTCCTGCTTTAGTCCTGGTTTAGACCTGGTTTAGACCCGGTTTTAGTCCTGGTTTAGTCCTGGTTTAGACCTGGTTTAGTCCTGGTTTAGACCTACATTACTACAGAAACACAGGATTTGGTCTTCTTATTATATGATGTTGATCTTTACACATTTCTACTTCCAAACAGTTCAGGATGAAAACTTTTAAACTTTGCCCTGTTTCTCTGAGCGTTGCCCTTTGACCTCTGACCTCGGGGGTCAGATACGGTGGAGGCGGAAAAGCTGAGATCAAACACAAACTAAACACGCGGGAGAGCGAATCCGATCGGTGATGAACTCCGACCCCGACTCGAGCGTCAGAGCCCGACCCGCGTCACCTCTGCCACGTTAACCTCAAACCTTCATGTACGTAAAAACAAACGAACCTCACCAATCACAGAGCAGGTCTCACATCCCACCAGAGCCAAAAAACTGTCAGAGATCACATACGGATACTGAAAAAGTCCAACTCGATCACCGCACGAGACCAACATGACCCGACCCAGAGTCCTGCACGGGTCCATTTTTAGAGACCCACACCCGCCCGGACCTGTTAACGTCCAACCTGTTACCGCCCGCAATAACCCAGGACTAAACCAGGACTAAACCAGGACTAACGCAGGACTAAACCAGGTCTAAACCAGGTCTAAACCAGGACTAACCCAGGACTAACGCAGGACTAACACAGGACTAACGCAGGACTAACCCGGGACTAAACCAGGAATAAATCAGGATTAAACCAGGACTAAACCAGGACTAAACCAGGACTAAACCAGGACTAAACAAGGACTAACCCAGGACTAAACCAGGACTAAACCAGGACTAAACTAGAACTAACCCAGGACTAAACCAGGACTAAACCAGAACTAACCCAGGACTAAACCAGGACTAAACCAGGACTAAACTAGAACTAACGCAGGACTAAACCAGGACTAAACCAGGACTAACCCGGGACTAATGTAGGACTAACGCAGGACTAACCCGGGACTAAAACAGGACTAAAGCAGGACTAACCGAGGACTAAACCAGGACTAACGCAGGACTAACGCAGGACTAACCCAGGACTAAACCAGGACTAAACCAGGACTAACCCGGGACTAATGTAGGACTAACGCAGGACTAACCCGGGACTAACCCAGGACTAAACCAGGACTAACCCAGGACTAAACCAGGACTAACCCAGGACTAAACCAGGACTAGCACAGGACTAACACAGGACTAACACAGGACTAACCCGGGACTAACACAGGACTAAACCAGGACTAACACCAGACTAACACCAGACTAACACCAGACTAACCCAGGACTAATCCAGGACTAAACCAGGACTAAACCAGGACTAACGCAGGACTAACGCAGGACTAACGCAGGACTAACGCAGGACTAACCCAGGACTAACCCGGGACTAACCCGGGACTAACCCGGGACTAACACAGGACTACACCAGGACTAACACCAGACTAACACCAGACTAACACCAGACTAACCCAGGACTAAACCAGGACTAAACCAGGACTAAACCAGGACTAACCCAGGACTAAACCAGGACTAAACCAGGACTAACACAGGACTAAACCAGGACTAACACAGGACTAACACAGGACTAAACCAGGACTAAACCAGGACTAACACAGGACTAAACCAGGACTAACACAGGACTAACACAGGACTAAGAGTGTGCCCGTGTAGACTGACAAGACTCTGACCCGACCTGGTGCGTGACTCCGTTCCCACAACAGCCCTGGTCAGAACACCTCATTTTACATGACTTTCTGAAGAACAACTCAAGTGCCGATCATAAGAATTCATCCTTGAATTCATCCTTGAATTCATCCTTGAATTCATCCTTGAATTCATCCTTGAATTCATCCTTGAATTCTGACCCATGTCTTGCGCAGGACCGGGCTTCCTCCGGACCACGCTGGGCTTCATTACGGTCTTGAGTTTTGGGATAGGCCCGGTCCGGAGGTGTGCTCACCTAGACCGTCAGGTGACCGCAGGTGAAGGGACCGGCCAGGAGGCACAGGAGCAACGGTTTCCTCTGTGTGTGTGAGCGAGAATGACAGAAAAAAAAAAAAAAAGAAGGTGATCAACTTGTGGTGCTGAGTTTTCTGTGGTTCTGCTCCACAGATTTGGTCTGTGTGTGAGAAACACTGCAGATAAAAGGACACGTGGGAATAGAAAAGAAAATACTCCATTTTTTTAATGTGGAAACCACAGGAGATTGTCTAAATCAGGCATGTGCAAACTATGGCCCATGGGCCAAACGTGGCCCTCAGACAGTATTCTTCTTGGCCCTCAGACTTCCAGGAGAATTGGCCCAAATGACCTTGAATCAATAAAAAATTTACTTTTTACTGCAAGTTTTTTGAAAATCCACTTTGATAAAGTGAATATTTAATATTTAGGATAATATATAATATAATATAATAATATTATAAATGGATCTTAACATGAATAAAGTCTGATGGTTCATTCTAATGTGTTGAACCTGCACATGTTTTAATTATTCACTGTGTTGAGCTCCAGTCTCCAGCCTCCATCTGTGTTTACACATGTGACCCTTGATGGAAAATGTTTGGACACTCCTGGTCTAAAGAAAGAATGTTTTAATTATCATTGTTTTTATTATCATTGTTTTTATTATCATTGTTTTATTATCATTGTTTTTATTATCATTGTTTTTATTATCATTGTTTTAATTATCAATGTTTTTATTATCATTGTTTTTATTATCATTGTTTTTATTATCATTGTTTTTATTATCATTGTGGTATTGAGTATCGAGTCTATTCCTTTGTATTGAAATTAAGATTGAATTTTCAGTATCACAACACAACACTACACTTTTATATCTGAGTCTGTGCTTTTATTCTTGTTTTGATTCAGCTCCAGATCGTTTTAAACACATTCAGGAAAAGTTCTGCTCTGTTCTGTCAATGGAACTTCTTTTTTAGTATCGATATCAGTGAAAAATGAGAATCAAGTTTAATGTTTCGATATTTTTGCCAGCTGTGGTCAGGTTCAGAGGATAAACATCGTGTTCCTGCAGCAGGTGAGTAGGTCAGAGGCCTGTGACAGACGAGGAGGACGAGGAGGACGAGGAGGAGGACGAGGAGGATGAGGAGGAGGAGGAGGAGGACGAGGAGGAGGAGGAGGATGAGGAGGAGGAGACGAGGAGGAGGAGGAGGACGAGGAGGAGGGAGGGAGGAGGAGGACAGGAGGAGGAGGAGGAGGAGGAGGACGAGGAGGGAGGAGGAGGACGAGGAGGGACGAGGAGGAGGAGGACGAGGAGGAGGAGGAGGAGGAGGAGGACGAGGAGGAGGAGGAGGACGAGGAGGAGGAGGAGGAGGAGGAGGAGGACGAGGAGGAGGAGGACGAGGAGGAGGAGGACGAGGAGGAGGAGGAGGAGGAGGACGAGGAGGAGGAGGAGGACGAGGAGGAGGAGGAGGAGGAGGAGGACAGGAGGAGGAGGACGAGGAGGAGGAGGAGGAGGAGGACGAGGAGGGAGGGAGGACGAGGAGGGAGGAGGAGGAGGACGAGGAGGAGGAGGAGGAGGACGAGGAGGAGGAGGACGAGGAGGACGAGGAGGAGGAGGACGAGGAGGAGGAGGAGGAGGAGGACGAGGAGGAGGAGGAGGAGGAGGACGAGGAGACGAGGAGGGAGGAGGAGGAGGACGAGGAGGAGGAGGACGAGGAGGAGGAGGAGGAGGAGGAGGACGAGGAGGAGGAGGAGGACGAGGAGGAGGAGGAGGACGAGGAGGAGGACGAGGAGGAGGACGAGGAGGAGGACGAGGAGGAGGAGGACGAGGAGGAGGACGAGGAGGAGGACGAGGAGGAGGACGGAGGAGGAGGAGGAGGACGAGGAGGAGGAGGAGGAGGACGAGGAGGACGAGGAGGAGGAGGAGGACGAGGAGGAGGAGGAGGAGGACGAGGGAGGAGGAGGAGGACGAGGAGGAGGAGGACGAGGAGGAGGAGGAGGAGGAGGACGAGGACGAGGAGGAGGAGGAGGAGGAGGAGGAGGAGACGAGGAGGAGGAGGAGGACGAGGAGGAGGAGGAGGAGGAGGACGAGGAGGAGGAGGAGGAGGAGGAGGAGGAGGAGGACGAGGAGGAGGAGGACGAGGAGGAGGAGGACGAGGAGGAGGAGGACGAGGAGGAGGAGGACGAGGAGGAGGAGGACGAGGAGGAGGAGGAGGAGGAGGAGGAGAGGACGAGGAGGAGGAGGAGGAGGAGGACGAGGAGGAGGAGGAGGAGGAGGAGGAGGAGGAGGAGGAGGGAGGAGGAGGACGAGGAGGAGGAGGACGAGGAGGAGGAGGAGGACGAGGAGGAGGAGGAGGAGGAGGAGGACGAGGAGGAGGAGGAGGAGGAGGAGGAGGAGGAGGAGGAGGAGGAGGAGGAGGAGGACGAGGAGGAGGAGGAGGAGGAGGACGAGGAGGAGGAGGAGGACGAGGAGGAGGAGGAGGAGGAGGAGGACGAGGAGGAGGACGAGGAGGAGGAGGAGGAGGAGGAGGAGGAGGAGGAGGAGGAGGAGGACGAGGAGGACGAGGAGGACGAGGAGGAGGACGGAGGAGGAGGAGGAGGAGGAGGAGGAGGAGGAGGAGGATGAGGAGGAGGAGGAGGAGGAGGACGAGGAGGAGGAGGAGGAGTTTGTTCCCACACAAAAATGAAAGTGATTTAAAACAACAATAGGTTTGAATTCCTCTGATCAGATGAACAGGACACACCCAACACACACACACAACCACAACACACACACACACACACAACACACACACACACACACACACACACACACACACACAACACACACACACACACACACACACACACACACACCAACACACACACACAACACACACACCACACACACACACACACACAACACACACAACACACACACACACACACACACACACACACACACACACACACACACACACACACACACACAACACACACACAACACAACCACAACACACACACACACACACACACACACACACACACACACACACACACAACACACACCGAGACGCACAAAAGTACACTTAATACTGTTTGAACACAGACGACAACACTGTGCTGTTCTGACGGATCTGGAAAATATATCAGTGTATTTTTTTCCTTCTTTAGACCTGGTTTAGTCCTGGTTTAGTCCTGGTTTAGTCCTGGTTTAGTCCTGGTTTAGTCCTGGTTAGAGTCCTGGTTTACTGTTTAGTCCTGGTTCAGTCCTTCTTTAGACCTGGTTTAGTCCTGGTTTAGTCCTGGTTTAGTCCTTGGTTTAGTCCTGGTTTAGTCCTGGTTTTAGTTAGTCCTGGTTTAGTCCCTTGGTTTAGTCCTGGTTTAGTCCTGGTTTAGTCCTGGTTTAGTCCTGGTTTAGTCCTGGTTTAGTCCTGGTTTAGTCCTGGTTTAGTCCTTGGTTTAGTCCTGGTTTAGTCCTGGTTTAGTCTTGGTTTAGTCCTTGGTTTAGTCCTGGTTTAGTCCTGCTTTAGTCCTGGTTTAGTCCTGGTTTAGTCCTTGGTTTAGTCCTTGGTTTAGTCCTTGGTTTAGTCCTGGTTTAGTCCTGGTTTAGTCCTGGTTTAGTCCTTCTTTAGACCTGGTTTAGTCCTGGTTTAGTCCTTGGTTTAGTCCTTGGTTTAGTCCTGGTTTAGTCCTGGTTTAGTCCTGGTTTAGTCCTGGTTTAGTCCTGATTTAGTCCTGATTTAGTCCTTGGTTTAGTCCTGAACCTGTTTTAGTCCTGGTTTTCAGTTCTGGTTCAGTCCGGCACGACTCAATATCTGTTTTTTCATTTTGGTTTTGGAGACAAATAATGAAGAAAATCGTTGTTTTTTTCATTTTCTTATTTTTGTTTTTATCTTGAAAAACAAATGAACGACACACGGATTAGAAAGCGTCAGGTGGATTTATATTCAGAATTGTACCTAGTGTAGTGGAGTAACAGATTACATGTACCAGAGTTATGTAATCAGAGTACAAATGATGAGTAACTGTATTCAGTTACAGTTACTGTTTCAGTGAGTGGTAATTGGATTACAGTTACTTTGTTGAAATAAATGGATTACACAGAGGGATTTTCCTGTTTTCACATTTTGGACTAAACTAGGACTAAACCAGGACTAAACTAGGACTAAACCAGGTCTAAACTCAGGACTAAACCAGGTCTAAACCAGGACTAAACCAGGTCTAAACCAGGACTAAACCAGGTCTAAACCAGGACTAAACCAGGACTAAACCAGGTCTAAACCAGGACTAAACCAGGTCTAAACCAGGACTAAACCAGGTCTAAACCAGGTCTAAACCAGGACTAAACCAGGTCTAAACCAGGTCTAAACCAGGTCTAAACCAGGTCTAAACCAGGACTAAACCAGGTCTAAACCAGGACTAAACCAGGACTAAACCAGGTCTAAACCAGGTCTAAACCAGGTCTAAAACCAGGACTAAACCCTAAACCAGGTCTAAACCAGGTCTAAACCAGGACTAAACCAGGACTAAACCAGGTCTAAACCAGGTCTAAACCAGGACTAAACCAGGTCTAAACCAGGACTAAACCAGGTCTAAACCAGGTCTAAACCAGGACTAAACCAGGTCTAAACCCTAAACCAGGACTAAACCAGGTCTAAACCAGGTCTAAACCAGGAGGTCTAAACCAGGTCTAAACCAGGACTAAACCAGGACTTAAACCAGGTCTAAACCAGGACTAAACCAGGTCTAAACCAGGTCTAAACCAGGTCTAAACCAGGAGGTCTAAACCAGGACTAAACCAGGTCTAAACCAGGTCTAAACCAGGACTAAACCAGGACTAAAAACCAGGACTAAACCAGGTCTAAACCAGGTCTAAACCAGGTCTCTAAACCAGGATTTAAACCAGGTCTAAATCCTGCTGTGTGGACGTGTCTCCTCGTTTTGTATCAATAATATTTTTAATTTGGTTCAGTAAAAGTTCTGGACTTTTTATTTTCTTTTATCAAGACAAAACATTTTACGTGAAGATTTCCTCGTCTTTGTTTCTCTACAGCAAATCAAGTAATCCAAAGTAATCAGATTACATTACTCACTTTAAGTTATTTAATGGATTCTGTTACAAACTACATTTTGGTGTGTGTAATCTGTAATCTGTAGGGGATTACATTTTAAAAGTAACTTTCCCAACACTGATTGTACCTGTATTTGTATTTGAACTCAACAACGATATTGAATAAAACAAAAATCAGAGACGGTTTAGATTGACGAGACTCAGACGTGTTCATGTGTCACGAACCAGTTTGACCAACGCAACTTCTGCCAAAACTCATCAGGATCATCAGGATTTATCGATTGTGAAATTACCCAACGAGTCTGGATCTGACGTCGTCCAAGTATCCGAGGAAAACGTGTTTGTTATTTTGTAAAAGCAGCTCTCGAGGTCAAACATAAAGAGTTGAAAGAGATAATATCCCCCAGAAAAGTTACGCAGTGCATCTTTAATTTAAAGGCTTTAAACTCTGAACCGTCCTGACTGTGCTTGTGTTGAGTCGAGTTTTTTTCCCTCAGAGAAAACGGTGAACACAAAAAAAAGTTGTGTTTTTTTTTTTTTTGTGTTGAGTTTCCTGCTCGTTTCCATGGAAATGTTGTTCCTCTGGTTTATAATGTTCCACGGTAAAGCATTAAACACGTTTAACTCCATGAAGCTTGTGCAGTTCATTGAATTTTGCATCACGATTTCGATTTGTGTGTCAAACGATTTACAAACTCATAATCAAACTGAAACGATTTGAGCTGAACAAAGTTTATTTTAGGATATTTTTTATATAAATAAGTATATTTATTTCAATTTTTTTAAATACAGAGATTGTAGAACAGCTGGATTTATGGGGTCAGTCTTAACATCAGAAAGTCCTCTAGTCAGAAGACCCTCTAGTCAGAAGGCCCTCTAGTCAGAAGACCCTCTAGTCAGAAGGCCCTCTAGTCAGAAGACCCTCTAGTCAGAAGACCCTCTAGTCAGAAGACCCTCTAGTCAGAAGGCCCTCTAGTCAGAAGACCTCTAGTCAGAAGACCCTCTAGTCAGAAGCCCTCTAGTCAGAAGGTCTTTAGTCAGAAGACCCTCTAGTCAGAAGACCCTCTAGTCAGAAGGTCCTTTAGTCAGAAGACCCTCTAGTCAGAAGACCCTCTAGTCAGAAGGCCCTCTAGTCAGAAGAAGACCTCTAGTCAGAGCCTCTAGTCAGAGACCCTCTAGTCAGAAGACCCTCTAGTCAGAAGACCCTCTAGTCAGAAGACCCTCTAGTCAGAAGACCTCTAGTCAAGACCCTCTAGTCAGAAGGCCTCTAGTCAGAAGGTCCTTTAGTCAGAAGACCCTCTAGTCAGAAGACCCTCTAGTCAGAAAATCCATGTTCAGGTCGTGTTACAAATTGTTACAAATGAAATTGTATTTCAAGTTTTAAATATTTTAAAAAGTAAATATTAAAAGTAACAAATATATTAAACTCTTAAAATACAGCAAAAATGTTTGAGGAAATAATGATTTGGGTGGAAATGTCTTAAGTCTTAAGTGGAACAGGGTTAATAACGATTTGTAAAATGTTCAGTAATTCAAGCTCTACAACCTTCAGTTCAATTTTATTTTAAATCTTTTTCTTTTAATAAAGCATTGGTGGGTTTGTAAACCAACAAATGAAGTAACGCTGGCCTTAGCTCATGCTGTTATGTATGATTATGTGTTTTCCTGTCAATATCTCTAAAAATGTTGATGTTGCAGCCATTTTTAATTGGTAAACATCCAAAAGTTTACTCATTCTTCCCTGACATCCAGAGATTATTCCCTGTTGATTTCATCAAATATACATTCAACTGTTCAAGAGAAATGTTGCTGACAAACCAATAGAAGAGGGAAGGATTTTCTGACTAGTGGGACTTCTGACTATAAGGGTGTAACCGGATTTATAGTTTATTTTGGACACATTTATGTTTTTCTGCATTATTTCATGTTCAAAGTTTATTTTCAGGGTTTGACTTCCCCAAATTTAAGACTTTATTAAGACCTTTTTAAGAACACTTCAATGAAAATGAAGACCAACATCGCAGCCATTGTACGGGCGAAAAACACCAGATCCAAATCTAATAATGACCATTATTACTGATTTAAATCACAAAAACACTTTTATAATAAAATCTCATTCAGAACTCATTTATAGTCGCATTCATTGGTTGTAAAATGGCCAAAAAATCATTTATAACTTAATTCTAACAAGAGAAACTAAGTATTGTTTGTGCATGTTTTGGTCCAAAATAAACACGTCTAGTTCATTCATGTTACGTGATGTCAGGGTTTTTTTATTTGTTTGTTTGTTTTTTGTTTTGTTTTTCCTCCCTTCATTTAACTTTGCACTGCAGCCCAACTGAGTAAACAAAAAAAAAGGCTAATGAAATTTAAGACCTTTGTGAAAAAAAAAAAATAAGACTTGGGCAACATAATTTAAGACTTTATAAGGCCTTAATTTAGGAATATGAAATTTAGGACGTTTTTAAGACATTGAAAACCTCGCAGCTTCACTGATTTGATTCACTTTATGTTTTATACATCGCAAAACTGCTCTAAGGTTGATTTTCAATTTGATAGTTTTGCCTAAATTATCAGTAACAAAGGTTTTTTTTATGAGAGAGAAATGCTGAATAAAAGCATCGCGCAACTAAAAAATAATCGCTTCAATAATCGTGATTTCAATCTTGACCAAAATAATCGTGATGATGATTTTTTCCATAATTGAGCAGTTCTGAAGTTTGGCTTTAAGTTTCTGTTTCCGTGGACTCACACAGGAGACTTGCCACCTCCAGAAAATTCCACAGTGTTGCTTTAAGTTTAGCAACAATGAACGCAACGATCCGGCTTCTTCACTTCCGATACGATTCCGATATCTGAATCTGCCGATATTAACCAATACCAGAGCAGAGACTGAAAACAGCATCAATTTCCTTTAAACAAAACTAAAAGGGTCATTCCACGCCACATCTCCAAATGCCGCGCCCGAACCATCTCAGATTGGACTGATAAAATTCTAGGAGGTTCACAAACTTTCCAACTGGAAAAGTCCCAAATTTTATCTCCCGACTCCTGATAGTTTTGTCATTAAAAGATGTTTTGTCAGTTCCTCCCTGATCTGTTTTTAGCAGAGTTTTTCGGAGGAGCCACTTTCAGATTGCTGCATCTAAAAAATGTATTAAGGTTGGTCCTTCAAAATTTCAAAGGTTAAAATTTGTCAAATGTACTTCTATATGTGCTTGAGTTTCCTCGAAAATTCTCCTCTTTAAATCTGAGGGCGTCTTTGCAGGACTGTGGAAAGTTCAGTTTCACAGACAGAGGTTTGATGTTGAACATAACCCAGGGGAGTCCAAACTTTTTTCATCAAGGGCCACATATCTGAACACAGACGAAGCAGAGACTGATCGAGGGCCGTAGACTGGAGCTCAAAACAGTGAATAACTGAAATATGTGCAGGTTTAACACGTTAGATCACAGGTGTCAAACATACGGCCCGGGGGCCAGATCCGGCCCTCCAAGACCTTTAATCTGGCCCTCAGCTGATTTTCGACTCAAATATTTTAATTTTTTATTAAAATCTTGTTAATTTTCTGTGGTGTTTATCACAGCAGCGTCTCCAGCGTCTCTGTACGTGGCCCCTCCCACCAGAGCAGCACAAATGAAGACTTGTCTCTTTCCAAACGCTCTTAAAGGACGATCGTTTTGACTGTTGACCGTGACACCCTCATCAGAAAAATGTCCAACATGAGAAAAGTGGAGCCGAGTGCAGGATTTTACAACAAAAATTGACTTATTCCTGTTTACAGACAAGTTCATGTTAAAACTTTGTATTGAAATTGTATTTTTCTTAAAGTTTCAGGGTGTTCATAATATTATAAACTTATAATAAAAAAGAGGTCATCAATTAAAAAAGATTTCTGTGATAGATTTGTGTTTCTCTGCACAAATATTTGAACTTATTGTTATTTTTGGGGTTTATATGACATCCCCGGAACAAAATGAGTTTGACACTCCTGCGTTAGAATGAGCCGTCAGTCTTTATTCACGCTAAGAGCCTTAAAACCAAACACTAAATGTTCGATATTCGCTTTATTGAGGTAGATTTTCAAAAAACTTGCAGCAAAAAAATGTATTTTTAATTGATTCAAGGTCATTTGGGCAGTGTTGGGAAGGTTACTTTTAAAATGTATTCCCCTACAGATTACAAATGTATGTAAATGTAGTTTGTAACGGAATCCATTAAATTACTTAAAGTGAGTAATGTAATCTGAATACTTTGGATTACTTGATATTGTCGTGCTTTTTAAAATGACATGAATGTAACAACCACATCCTGAAAATTCATGTTTGTTCTCTTCAAATTCTCTGTTGAGCCCAAGTCTCCATGAACAGACTTTTGTTTACTGTCCTTTTAGTCCAGGTTTTTTACTGGTTAAGTCGTGGTTTAGACTTGGTTTAGTCCTCGTTTAGACCTGGTTCAGTCCCGGTTTAGTCCTGGTTCAGTCCTGGTTTAGTCCTGGTTTAGACCTGGTTTTGTCTTGGTTTAGTCCTGGTTTAGACCTGGTTTAGACCTGGTTTAGTCCTGGTTTAGTCCTGGTTTAGACCTGGTTTAGACCTGGTTTAGTCCTGGTTTAGACCTGGTTTAGTCCTGGTTTAGACCTGGTTTAGTCCTGGTTTAGTCCTGGTTTAGTCCTGGTTTAGTCCTGGTTTTAGTTCTGGTTTAGGCCAAAATGTGAAAACAGGAAAATCCCGCCGTGTAATTCATTTATTTCAACAAAGTAACTGTAATCCAATTACCACTCACTGAAACAGTAACAGTACATGTAATCTGTTACTCCACAACACTGCATTTGGGCCAATTTTCCTGGAAGCCTGAGGGCCAAGAAAAAATTGTGTGAGGGCCGAGTTTGGACATGACTGACAAAAACCTTCCCACACGACACTGTGGACTTTGTGTTTAAAACTGAGCCTTTGTGATGAACCATCTACAAGATATTAAATGTTCAAACTGGAACAAAATACATTTGTTGACGTCTTTATCAGGTTACACCAAAAAAATGAAGCACCCACCAACAGAAAATAAAGTGTTCTGCCTTGTTTTCGCAAAATATATTTTTGAAAATGAGAGTGTTGCACCAAGAAACACAACGATCTGGTTTCTTCACTTCCGATACTAGAGCTTTAAGAATCTGCCGATACCCGATATTAACCAATACCAGAGACTGAAAACAGTATTTATTTAATTTAAACAAAACTAAAATATGACAGAACTGATCTAAATGTGTTTTGGAGCTGCGCCAATCATGACCAGTAAACAGTCTTATTACACTGAGCGCGTCACATGCACATCAGTATCTCGGTTATTATCCATATCCCGGTTCTGTCAGTGTTCGTGTTACTGCGTTTACATGAGCACTGAGAAACCGGGACACTCATATCCCCGTGTACATGATCAAATGGAGTATCCTGGTTTCTAGACATAATCTTACAAATGCGCAGGCGCAAAAATTAACTTAAATCAATTTCATAAACCAGGAAAAATACAAACCGTGAGCTCCTTTAGCATAAGAAGCTAAGGAGCTACGAGATCTCCCACAATCCACTGTGCAGATTCTTCATTAAAATCTTCTGCATAAATAAACTCAACTTTACAACATATAAACCATAAACACTGTAGAGCCACATCAGCCTGTTTGATCAGATAATTCAGCTCTGATCACATTTGTTTACGTTTTACAGAAACGAAACTTAAGACCGTTTGGCTAATTAGCATAAACTGTTAGCGGGATAAAAACAGCTGCTCCTTGTGCCGCTGATGCAGTTCAGCTTCTTTTGGACTAAAAGACACGACTCAGTGGATTATGTGTGTTGTTTTTGTGACAGAAGAGGCGCTGATGATGGTGAGTCTGTTCTGTGTGTGTGTTGTACAGGAGATAGTTCATGTTTTAGTTTTTCAGCGTCACACGAGTGCAGATTGTACATGTGCAGGTTTAGTGCAGCTCTTAATTTTACAGTCATTTCACTCATTTGGTCACTTTATTTATGTTGGTCAATTTATTTATGTCACTACTGTTGTGGTGAAAAGACTGGAAAGTGTCTTTTGGACGCATGCGCACTCAACTTTATGTTGCAGTAACCGGGATACTGCGTTTACATGCCACAAGTAACCCGGTTACTATCAGAATAAACCAGCTACAGTAACCTGGTTTCTAATAACCGGGTTACTGAAACCGGGTTACTGCGTATACATGCACCATGAAGAAACCGGGATACTCAAAAAAGCCGATCATAACCGGGTTATTGATGTGCATGTAAACGCACTCACTGATCAGCTGAACCAACGTTTGGAAGTCGATGTCCAGTTCAGTAAAATCTTCGGTACGGTAATACCATATACCCCAGTAAAATCCTGAGACGGTATCACGGTATCAAAATTTCGATACCGCCCAAACCTACTCTGAACTGAACCAACACTCGTCACAATCGGGGTTCCGACACACTTACCCAGGGAGGCAGCTGAGCAGCGGCGGCGTTCCTCTTGGTGACCTTCTCCTCGTGGTCCAGAAACTTGAGCGCGCGGTTGATGCGATTGTCCTGCTCGCTGTGGTTCCTCTTGTAGTAAAAGAGCGCGGCGAGTCCCACCAGGACCCAACTGAAGCTGAACTCGAAGTATCCCAGGATGTAGATGGGCAGGATCACCAGGAACGTCTTGCCGAACTTCATCCACATCTGAGAGACGTCGGTGAGGGAGGCCAGGGGGTCCTCCTGCCCCAGCTCTTCGGGGAGGGGCGGGGCGTTGGGGTTGTAGGCGGGGGCGGGGGGGTTGGAGCGGGGGGCAGGAACGGGCCCGTTGGGTTTGGGGTTCGGCCCGTTCAGAGCGTCCATTTTAGATCCTGAGGTGGTGGCGGCGGCGCTCATGTTCCTGACTCCTACAACACAACAAAACACACACAGTTAGAGAGTTAGAGGGGATATGGAAATCAGCTGGAAAGTCCCTCTGGCTGGAAGGTCCCGCTGAACTGTGCCCTTTATGAAACTAAGTTAGTCAATCTATATAGATATAAATGAAAAAATGAGACGAAACCAACATTTTTCCATTATAAATATTGTATTAGAAAAATTATAATTATTAATTGCCAAAACTTTCCTCAGTCCATCTGCAGAACTAATGAGGCCGGATCAGAAAACTCATGTCATATAAACCGCAAAAATAACAATAAGTTCAAATATTTGTGGAGAGAAACGCAAATCTACGGAAGCCGAGAGGGGTCACAACAAACGCAAACGCCGCAACAAATACAAATGCGACAACAAAACAGAAAGCCACAACGGAAGTGATCGCTGGACTCTATTTTCCGACGGACCGATCAAGCGGCAAGTGAAGAAGAAGAACTACAACGTGAAAAGTAAAGGAACGGAGAAGTTGGAAACGTAAGTTAAAGTAATTTATTGTTTTATCATTATTCGTTTCATGTTGTAGTTCTTCTTGTTCACTTGCCGCTTGATCGGTCCGTCGGAAAATAGAGTCCAGCGATCACTTCTGTTGCGGCTTTTTAATGTGTTATGGCTTTTAATGTGTTGTGGCTTTTTAATGTGTTGTGGCTTTTTAATGTGTTGTGGCTTTTTAATGTGTTGTGGCATTTGTGTTTGTGTTGTGGCGTTTGTATTTGTTGCGGCGTTTGCGTTTGTTGTGACGCCTCTGGGCTTCTGTACAAATCTATTACAGAAATCTTTTTTAATTGATGAACTCTTTCTTTTACAAAATATTATAATATTATGAACAACCTGAAACTTTAAGAAAAATACAATTTCAACACAAAGTTTTAACATGAACTTGTATGTAAACAGGAATAAGTCAATTTTTGTTGTAAAATCCTGCACTCGGCTCCACTTTTCTCATGTTGGACATTTTTCTGATGAGGGTGTCACGGTCAACAGTCAAAACGATCGTCCTTTAAGAGCGTTTGGAAAGAGACAAGTCTTCATTTGTGCTGCTCTGGTGGGAGGGGCCACGTACAGAGACGCTGCTGTGATAAACACCACAGAAAATTAACAAGATTTTAATAGAAAATATAATTAAAATATTTTAGTAGGAAATATAATTAAAATATTTTAGTAGAAAATATAATTCAAATTTAATTAAAATATTTTAGTAGAAAATAAATGCTGGTTCTGTGTGGTCAGGTGGCAGGTTGGGCGGGGCCAGCACTTGTCTTAGAAAATTCCTCCCAGGTAACTATTTCAGGATTTGATTTTACATATTTCAATGAAGCACAGAGTTAAAACTTTCCTAAAATTGATTCTGAATGATTCTTGGACAAATTTTGTAGCTTTCCAAGTTTCCTGTGTTGCTCTGTTTACAAATTATGTTCATGGCAGCAGGTATGGAAATAATTAATATTTCTTCCCAAATGAACAGTTACAGACGATGTAGGACAAGAACAAGAAAAACATTTTTAAAATACGATTTCATAGTAAGCTTCTGTGAGCAAATGAAGATTATATTGATATTATAAACTGAAAAAATTTGTGCGGCTTCAGGAAAATCGTAACATGACATAAACAAGGCCCCACATTTGGTCTGGTACATTCAGGTTTCGTTTTGTAATGTTACAGAAGCTGAAGGGAGGAGGGGGATGATCCCGCTGAGAGAACAGGACGATTGAGTCGGTATTCACACTACACCTGTCCAAACTGTGCACACACCTTATTTCTACTTATCAAAACATCAAATACCTGATGCCAGCTGTGTGCAATT
Source organism: Boleophthalmus pectinirostris (assembly GCF_026225935.1). Taxonomy (NCBI): domain Eukaryota; kingdom Metazoa; phylum Chordata; class Actinopteri; order Gobiiformes; family Gobiidae; genus Boleophthalmus; species Boleophthalmus pectinirostris. The sequence continues at coordinate 37,095,745 of NW_026571095.1, read as the reverse complement.
ACACAACAAAGAAAATACAAGAATAAAACAACAATGATTTATAGAGCTGCTCGATTATGTAAAAAAAACAACAAAAAAAAACACCATCATGACTGAAATCACGATTATTCAAACTATTATTTTTTTAGTTACACAATGTATTTATTCAGCAGTTCCCCCTCTCAAAAAAAAACAAAAAACGCTTTGTTATTAAAGGTTGTATGGAGGATTTTTTTATTTTTTTTTCAAATTGTCAGTGAAGGTTTAAAACACCATTACAGAGACTCAGCAGCCTTGGAATTATGATGACCAAAAAAAAAAAAAATATGAAAATCCATCAACTGTGGACGTGTTGAGGCCAGATAAACATCAGCCAATAGAAAACAAGACTCCCTCTTTATCTATTGGCTGTCAGGTTGTCAATCAAACTCCCTACATTTCTAGTGTAACTGACTCGCCGGCGCGCGGGGATTTCGTGGTTTATGCAGCGGTTCTTAGAGGCTTTTTCAAACTGTCGCTTCCTCACATTTCGCGCAAAGTTTGTCGCGATGTCGGACGAGAATCCACGACCAGTTCGCCGCAAAAGGAAGTCGGTTTTTGAGGTCGCTGAAAGAAGAAGAGAAGGGGAAAAGGAGCGAAGACAAACTGAGGTGATTCTTGGAGATCTCTTCCAGCGATGGCGCGAATCAAGCAGACGAAGGGTCTAAAAACTGAAGCGTCGGTCACTAAATTATTTCTAGACACGTCACTTCAGCGGTAATTCGCACACGGCTGTAAACAAACGTGATTTCTAGAGTAAAGAGGCGGGAGGAGATGTTTCTACTGAGGCTGTGGAGGAGGAAGGTGGTGTCACGCATGCACAACATTTGAAAAAATACTGTCGCTGTATTTCTCTTACCTTCAAAAATCCTCTATACAAACTTTAATAATTTATATGTTTTATATTACGCAAAATAAAATCAAATTGAAAATAAATTCAGGCACCAAATCTGAATCTTAGAGCAGTTTTACGACGTACAAAACATAAAATGAATAAAATATACTTTGCACATGAAATAAGGCATAGAAAAAAAAATGTGCCCAAAATAAACTGTATATCCAGCTATTAAAAAAATGAAATAAATATACTTATTTATATAAAATATCCCAAATAAACGTTGTTAAACTTTAGCGTTTCAACTGGATTATATGAGTTTGGAGATCGTTTGACACACAAATCGAAATCATGATCAGAATTTAAATTAATTGCACAGCCTTAATAATTTATGTTCAGTTGCTCAAAGTTTCCACCCTTTGCTTTGTCGACAGCGCTGCAAACCCTTTTCAGGTTTTTGTTCACTACATTCCACATGTGTCATTCAGAGTTCTGATGTTTCTTTGACTTTGACTTAGACAAACTTGATTGATCCTCGAGGGAAATGACTTGGACGGTGGAGCTCACACATCACATTTTATTACAATAACAAAAAAACAAAACAAAAAAAATGGTAATGAACTTCTAAATAAGCAGCAATAAAAAGTAGAAACAGCAAAAGGCTGGTATCAATAATAAATAAATACAATATATAAATGTGTGTACAGTGAGTAAAACGCTTGAATGTAAACACTAGTGCTGTGCAAAAATATAGAAATATCGGTATATATCGTATTGTTTAATGTGATGATACAGTATCGATATTGTGGGCTACTGTATCGATATATCAGCAAGAGTATTTTTTGGTTTATTTTAATAAATTATTTTGTTACAGCTACAGTTTTGTTGTTTGGTTGGAGGAAGGAAACTCAGGAAACATTTTGACATTTTCACTGTTTTGAGGATTGAAAGACTTTTAGTATCACAGCCGTGATTTAGACTTAAAAAGCTACTACTCTCCTGCTAAAAGAAAATAAAAAGTCCAGTCTTTACTTAAGCATATAAAAAATATTATTGATAGAGAAATGATTTTTATATGAGATCACTGCTGCCTTAAACTATGTTCACTCTGTTAGTGTCATATTGTTTAGTCCTGGTTTAGTCCTGGTTTAGTCCTGGTTTAGTCCTGGTTTAAGACCTGGTTTTAGTCCTAGTTTAGTCTTAGTTTAGTCCTGGTGTAGTCCTGCTTTAGTCCTGCTTTTAGACCTGGTTTAGTCCTGCTTTAGTCCTGGTTTAGTCCTGCTTTAGTCCTGCTTTAAGTCCTGGTTTAGTCCTGCTTTTAGATCTGGTTTTAGTCCTAGTTTTAGTCCTGCTTTTAGTCCTGCTTTTAGTCCTGCTTTTAGTCCTGCTTTTAGTCCTGCTTTAGTCCTGCTTTAGTCCTGCTTTTAGTCCTGCTTTAATCCTGCTTTAGTCCTGCTTTTAGTCCTGCTTTTAGTCCTGCTTTTAGACCTGGTTTTACACCTGGTTTAGTCCTGGTTTAGTCCTGCTTTAGTCCTTCTTTAGTCCTGGTTTTAGTCCTGGTTTTAGTCCTGCTTTAGTCCTGCTTTAGTCCTGCTTTTAGTCCTGCTTTTAGTCCTGCTTTTAGTCCTGCTTTTAGACCTGGTTTTACACCTGGTTTAGTCCTCCTTTAGTCCTGCTTTAGTCCTAGTTTTAGACCTGGTTTAGTCCTGCTTTAGTCCTGCTTTTAGTCCTGCTTTTAGTCCTGCTTTTAGTCCTGCTTTTAGACCTGGTTTTACACCTGGTTTAGTCCTCCTTTAGTCCTGCTTTAGTCCTAGTTTTAGACCTGGTTTAGTCCTGCTTTAGTCCTGCTTTTAGTCCTGCTTTAGTCCTGCTTTTAGTCCTGCTTTAGTCCTGCTTTAGTCCTGCTTTAGTCCTGCTTTAGTCCTTTTTAGACCTGGTTTTAGACCTGGTTTAGTCCTCCTTTAGTCCTGCTTTTAGTCCTGGTTTAGCCCAAAATGTGAAAACAGGAAAATACCGCCCTGTAATCCATTTATTTCAGTAAAGTAACTGTAATCCAATTACCGCTCACTGAAACAGTAACTCCGGTACATGTAATCTGTTACTCCCCAACACTGGTCACACGCTTCTCTTCTAGACATGTTACCATTTTGTCGGAAATGTTCCACAGTACAGTATTTCTAATAATAATAATAATAATAATGTATTTTATCTCAAAGCACCTTCCTGGGCACTCAAGGACATCGTACAAAAAACAATTAAGACACGTAATTAAAAACGATCAAACAGGACGAGTTCTAAAACATCAGGACGTTAATGAAGGTCGGTAATTTAAGTAAACGGGTTTTGAGTTTGGATTTGAAGGTTGGGAGTGAATCTTAATCTCCTCGATTTCCATGGAAACAAAGAAATTACACTATCAAGTCGTGTTATAGGGCTGTGCAAAAATATCAAAATATCGATATATCGTATCGTTTAATGTAATGATACAGTATCGATATCGTGGGCTGCTGTATCGATATATCAGCAAGAGTATTTTTTGGTTTATTTTACTAAATTATTGTTACAGCTACAGTTTTGTTGCTTGTTTAGAGGAAAAAAAACTCATTTATACGACACATTTGACATTTTCACTGTTTTCAGGATTAAAATGTTTGTGTTTCATATGAACTTTGCATAAAAAGTGGTTTCACAAAGACTTTTAGTGTCACAGCCATGAATTAGCCTTTATTTTTTATCGAACCGTATCGAATTGATTTGAAATATATCGTATCAAACCGAAAAAGCACTGTATCGAGGTGTGTATCGTATCGTGGCCTACGTATCGAGGCGTGTATCGTATCGTGGCCTATGTATCGAGGCGTGTATCGTATCGTGGCCTATGTATCGAGGTGTGTATCGTATCGTGGCCTATGTATCGAGGTATGTATCGTATCATGGACTATGTATAAAAGTGTGTATCGTATCGTTGCCTATGTATCGAGCTGTGTATCGTATCGTGGCCTGTATATCGAGGTGTGTCTCATATCGTGGCCTATGTATCAACGTGTGTATCGTATCGTGGCCTATGTATCGAGGTGTGTATCGTATCATGGCCTATGTATCGAGGTGTGTATGTATCGTGGCTATATGTATCGAGGTGTGTATCGTATCGTGGCCTATGTATCGAGTGTGTATCGTATCGTGGCCTGTGTATCGAGGCGTGTATCGTATCGTGGCCTGTATATCGAGGTGTGTATCGTATCGTGGCCTATGTATCGAGGTGTGTATCGTATCGTGGCCTGTGTATCGAGGCGTGTATCGTATCGTGGCCTGTATATCGAGGTGTGTATCGTATCGTGGCCTATGTATCGAGGTGTGTATCGTATCGTGGCCTATGTATCGAGGCGTGTATCGTATCGTGGCCTATGTATATCGAGGTGTGTATCGTATCGTGGCCTATGTATCGAGGCGTGTATCGTATCGTGGCCTGTATATCGAGGTGTGTATCGTATCGTGGCCTATGTATCGAGGTGTGTATCGTATCGTGGCCTATGTATCGAGGCGTGTATCGTATGTGGCCGTATATCGAGTGTGTATCTGTATCGTCCTATGTATCGTATCATGGTCTATGTATAAAAGTGTGTATCGTATCGTGGCCTATGTATCGAGGCGTGTATCGTATCGTGGCCTATGTATAAAAGTGTGTATCGTATCGTGGCCTATGTATCGAGGTATGTATCGTATCGGCAGCTTCATAACGATACCCAGCCCTATCGTGTTACAGGTCAGATCTGCGGAAAGCTGAAGTCGCTCACAGCAGGAATGCATGTTTTTCAATGTATTATTTACCAGTAAAAATATCAATACTGCGTACAGGAACGTTTAATGCCGTACTGTGGAACATTTACGAAGAAAGTCACGTGCACACGCAGATGTTGGACTCTGAAAATCTACTTTAATTAATGACCTTCAATAGGAAAAAAAGGATTTCAGTCTTTAAGTCTTAACGCTCCTGGACATTGCAAAACATGTCAGCATAATCCCACATGACTAAGAACCCGTTCAGCCAATATGAGTCAGAATTTATTTATTTATATCCCTGAACCGTCTAATAGTTTCCATCTTTGCGTGAAGAGACATCGCCGAGCCGCCGCAGACTCGTCTTTGGACTGGAATTGCTGCTTTACATTCCAGTAGTGGACTAGTGACTCAAAACATCTGAAAAATCTGGCTCCGTGTGCGTTTGGAGGTGAGGGCAGGCCGCGACGCTTTTTAATTAAAAATGGATCCACAAAAGCCGTTTAAGTCCAGCGAGAAGACGCAAAAAAATCACCACTTTTCACTGATAAACAGAAAAACTGAAGGGGCAGATGAGGTCAGACAGAGGTATGATAATTACCTCAAGTTGCACAATGTCATTATGAATCAAAACACTTTACTCTTGCCCTAAATCTCAAACTAGACCATGAAATTTAGTTTAAAAAAAATTAAAAATGCCACGTTTTGTAGTTAAAATGTACGTGGAAGTCACTGTCAACAAACCTAGAAAGTAACAGGTCAGTTGAGTTTACTTTGGAGATTATCCAAAGACTAAAAAGCATTGATTGACATATCCTTGAAAGGTCTCAAAAGTTACACCCTAAAACGGCAAACCAGTGGAAAAGTCTGAAGAATAAACAAAGAAAGTTAATTAAAAAGTTTCAAGGTAATGGTAAATAGGCGCTTAACATTTATGGATTATATTTTCTTTTAAATAACTGCTAATAAACAGTAATAAATGCTCTGTAAATTGACTTAAATGTAACCCGAATGGAAGGTGACCTCATGATTTGCTAGAAAATGTGTTTATTTTTATCTTAAGCGCGTCCAAATTGGAAATATAGTTTAAATACGACGAAATTTTGGGTATTTGCAACCAAGTCTGGGATGACGTTTCTCCAAAGTGACACGTATCGGGCTTGCGCAGCTACTTGGGAAAAAAAATCCCAAACCAAAACAACAAACTCACCGATATCCGGCCGCGTCTTCTGTGCCGAAAAACAGTCCCAAAATCAGCCCAAAAACGCTCTCCGGGGCATGACTACGAGCTGCACGTCTCTTCGGCCCGCTTCGATACTTTCCCCTTCCTTCCGTACACCCAGGATCCGAGCCGAGGTTGGCGGCGGAGCGGTCGGCGTCGGACAGCCCGCAGGAAGTCGTCATTGTCCGGGGAGAGGCCGTGACGAGGCCGCGGAGGGAGATTTGAACCGCGGAGGGGAGCGGAGGACGCGGCCGCCATCTTGTGTCCACAGAGGAGCATAGAACGGTAATATGTTTTATAATTTGTTTTTATTTTATTTTATTTTTCAGTTTTTTTCTCGTGTTTTTATGTTGTTATTATTGTATGTTATTTTATTTTTTTCATGTATTTTTTTCATTTATTTTTTTCATTTATTTTTTTTCATGTATTTATTTTTACTTACCGCAAAAGTCTGTGCTTGTAGAAAATCACCTCACCTTTTTTTTTTTCAAATTATTATTATTTTTTTTCAAATTAACAAAAAAAAAATAAATAATAAATAAATTCAAACATGTTTTTTTCAGAGTTAAAAAAATTCAAAGTGTGCATATATGTCCATCCATTCATCCATCCATTTTCGTCCGCTTATCCGGGGCCAGGTCGCAGGGGCAGCAGTCTAAGCAGGGACTCCCAGACTTCCTTCACCCCAGACATGTCCTCCAGCTCCTCCGGGGGAACCCCGAGGTGTTCCCAGGCCAGCCCAGAGACATAGTCCCTCCAGTGTGTCCTGGGTCTTCCCCGGAGCCTCCTCCCAGTGGGACATGCCCGGAACACCTCCCGAGGGAGGCGCCCAGGAGGCATCCGGAACAGATGCCCGAGCCACCTCATTATTTTATCCAGGAAAACCCGCACTAGTTTACAATTCAACGAACCCACACTGGGCTCCTGTGATCAACACGACGCACGAGTCGAAGAGTCTGTGAGCCGAACCTCGAAAGAATCGACCATGAAAAGATCCTCGCCAACGTTAGAAAGATCCACTCTCAAAAACGATAAATTCTAGAAGACAAAGTTGTGGATAAACAAGACAATAAAGAAAACATGGTCCTACGACGAGTGACATGTTTATATGTGCGCTGGAAGATCCAGTTTCTACTCCCACTCACACTGCAAATGTTTTCTTTTTACATTTTAGTTCAGTAAATGTGCTTCTCTCATTAAATAAACTATGAAACAATTTAAATAACAAATACCTTGATGAAAGTGACGTGAGTGTGTCTTGATGGTACCACAGGAAATCTATTCGTGGTTTATGTTCTCTAGACATAATCTGCGTCTTTTTTTCTATAATTCCCTTGTTTGATCCTGATGAATCATTTCCAGAGGAACAGTGAAGAAACGAATTATTTTATCCCTTTCAGAGCGTCTAGAACAACCAAATACACAACAAAACCTGCCCATGTTTCTCTGATGCTGCTGAAGTCAGTGACATAGTGTTGCCCGGTGTCATGGCGGCGTAGTTACTGTTGTTATAGGAGTCACGTGATGGTGCAAAGACTCTATTCCAGCGAAGACCAACAGACTCAGGGACAGTTTCTTCCCCAAAACTGTCACCACACTGAATGAGAACTGTTCATTTGTTTTATTTATTATTAATTCTTACACTTTGATGGAGCAGCTCTGAATTTCATTATACTAATAACACTAAAGGCTTTCTATTCTATTCTCTTCTGTTCTATTCTATTTTATTTTATGAACCCGGTCAAGCAGAAGTAAACATCAAGGCCAAAAATTCAAGTTAATTCATCTGATATAAAAATGTATTGAACAGATACATATGTGCTCTAGTTTATGAAACTGTTGACCTTTTTTCTGTTACCATTTTTGGTTCTAAAGTTCCATCCGTTTTAAACAGACCATGTATGAAACATGGAACAAAAATTATTTCCCAGATTTCAAAGACCTGAAAATCATGTAAATAAATGGATGTATTTCATCATATCTTGTGTTATTCCATCTTTGAACTGTTGATGAAGGGACAGGATTTAAAAAAAAAATGTATTTAAAATGATAAAAATGTTCTTGGAAGGACTGACATATTTTATAGAAATAGTTTCTTTCATTTTGAAGTAATATTAAAATATTCAGAAAAAAAAAGTGACAAATGATGTAAAATCCTGCACCTTCTACTTGTTTGTACAATTTTCCCTCCGTTACTTTTCCCTCCGTTACCATGAACTTTCTTAATAAAAAATCTCATGAGTCAAAAAGTAAGAGGTTTTTCAACCTAATCTTGTACCATATGGTAGAAAACTATATGAAGCAAATATTCAAACCAGTTTGTTCAGGATATGTAAGTGAGAACCAAGAGTTATAGATTCAGTTACAGATTCAGTGCTGTCAGAGGTCAGAGGTCAAAGGTGAGAGGTGATGGTGTTATTGCTGATCTGCTGCACACTATAGTTTTAATTCAGTCCAGTGGGGTTTGGTTTAACAGAGCAGTGACTGTACACGTAGTGAAATGATCACACAGGCTGCTTCTGTTCCAAACACAGAGGAACGTTTCACAACAATCTGTGTGTCGTTCGTTCATTTGTTTTTCAATATAAAACCAAAAAATAAGAAAACGAAAAAAACAACAGTTTTCTTCATTATTTGTCTCCAAAACCAAAATGAAAAAAACAGATAATGATTCATTTTTTCAGTTTTCAATTTTGTGTTTAAATGAAAAATGTTAAAAAACGGAGAACGGCCGTTTCTCGTTTACGTGACTCTCGTGACTGTCATGTTGGACTTTTGCGCTGCATATGGACTGAACCAGGACTAATCTAGGTCCGGGACCAGACCGGGACTGAGACCGAGACCAGAGGGAACTCCGAGCTTTGACTTCGAGCCTCCGCGGGGCTGACGTGGGCTCTGAGCCTCCGGTCTGGTCTCACTCTGGTCCCGGACCTGGATCAGTCCTGGTTCAGTCCTTATGCAGCGCAAAAGTCCGACATCGCAGTCACTGGAGTCACGTAAACGGGAAACGTCCGTCATCCGCTTTTTTCCATTTTTCATTTAAACACAAAATCGAAAACTGAAAAAACAAATAATTGGTTTTGGAAACAAATAATGAAGAAAACAGTTGATTATTTGTTTACTTATTTTTGGTTTTATAATGAAAAACGAATGAACGAATGACACACGGATTCACAACAACTACCACAGAGGTTTGGTTTTCCGTAGTGTCGTAGTACCTGAGACCGGTCTGAATCTCGACATCGTTTTTTTACTGTCTTGGTCTCGTCTCGGACTCCAGTGCATTTGAACTCGGTTTTGTCTTGGTCTTGAAGACACTTGGACTTGGTTTTGTCTCGGACTCCAGGTTTGAGGTTATCGGCAATTAGGAAAACAGGTTTAAAAATCCTACCCACTTTCTTCACCGTTTTGTGTAAAGTGTCAGTGGAAGTTCTCTTCAAAAAGGGATTCTCAAAGTGTGGGTGAGGGTGTTTCTGTGCACTGTTTGTTTGGCTTATTTAAGTCTAAATAAACATTTATCAGATAAAATGGAGACAGATTTATAAAAAAAACATTAATATATTTGTGCCAAAATAACTCTAAAATACAAATAAATGTCGAAAATTACAAAGATGACCTCGATTTGGTCTCGATGGGCCGTGGTCTCAGCCTCGACATTTAAAAGTCTTGGATCCTGTGGTCTCGGACTGGTCTTGGTCTTGATTAGTGCAGTTTTGACAACAACACTGGTTTTCCAAGGACCAGATCTAAACCTGGACTACATCAGGTCTAAATTAGGGCTTGATCAGGTCTAAAGTGAGACTAAACCAGGTCTAAAATGAGACTAAATGCGAGATAAGGCAGGTCTAAATACTGTGTAATCCAAATGAGGACAAAACAAAAATATAACAGTTTTCAAATTAAACAAATAGTCAAACTGCAGTGGACCCCAACCTCCAGAGGTACACTACACACACCACTGAGTGCGTCACATGCACATCAGTATCCCGGTTATTATCCATATCCCGGTTCTGTCAGTGTTCGTGTTACTGTGTTTACATGAGCACTGAGAAACCGGGACACTCATATCCGCGTGTACATGATCAAATGGAGTATCCCGGTTTCTTGACATAATCTTACAAATGCGCAGGCGCAAAAATTAACTTAAATCAATTTCATAAACCAGGAAAAATACAAACCGCGAGCTTCTTTAGCATAAGAAGCTAAGGAGCTACGAGATCTCCCACAATCCACTGTGCAGATTCTTCATTAAAATCTTCTGCATAAATAAACTCAACTTTACAACATATAAACCATAAACACTATAGACACATCAGCCCGTTTGATCAGATCATTCAGCTGTGATCACATTTGTTTACGTTTTACAGAAACGAAACTTAAGACCGTTTGGCTAATTAGCATAAACTGCTAGCGGCGATAAAAACAACTCGCTCCTTGCGCCGCTGATGCGATCAGTTTTTTTTTGGACTAAATGACACGACTCTGTGGATTATGTGTGTTATTTCTGTGACAGAAGAGGCGCTAATGATGGTAAGTGTGTTCCGTGCGTATAGAGTATAGGAGATAGTTCATGTTTTAGTTTTCAGCGTCACACGAGTGCAGGTCGTACGAGTGCAGATTGTACATGTGCAGGTTTAGCGCAGCTCTTTATTTTACAGTCATTTCACTCGTTTGGTCACTTTATTTATGTTGGTCAATTTATTTATGTCACTACTGTTGTGTTGAGAGGCTGGAAAGTGTCTTTTGGACGCATGCGCACTCAACTTTATGTTGCAGTAACCGGGATACTGCGTATACATGCCACAAGTAACCCGGTTACTATCAGAATAAACCAGCTACAGTAACCCGGTTTCTAATAACCAGGATACTGCCATAACCGGGTTACTGAAACCGGGTTACTGCGTTTACATGCACCATCAAGAAACCGGGATACTCAAAAAACCCGATCATAACCGGGTTATTGATGTGCATGTAAACACACTCACTGTCTGAAAAACACATACACAAAACTAATAACAATATTTTATTTATTTCCAAACTTGAATCTTCAGGCTGTATTTCAGTTTTGGGGTTGAGTGTCCCAAATCCTTCAGCAGGGGGCACTCTCACTTATACTTTGGGATTCTAAATCAGAAAGCTTATGACTGGATTCATATAAATATATGTGACTAAAAATAATTACATTAAATTCAGATTTTAATTTTATTTAATTGTGTTTATGTATTTTTATTTAAGAAATCATAATATGTCCTGGAAATAAAGTTGCTCTGAATGTCCCACAGTGCGGCATCAAACTTATCAGTCTTGTATTTTCTCACTTACAGGTCTTCATCACCTTCAGTCCAACTTCAGCCCAACTTCAGTCCAACTTCAGTCCAACTTCAGTCCAACTTCAGTCCAACTTTAGTCCAACTTCAGTCCAACTTCAGTCCAACTTTAGTCCAACTTTAGTCCAACTTCAGTCCAACTTTAGTCCAACTTTAGTCCAACTTTAGTCCAACTTTAGTCCAACTTCAGTCCAACTTTAGTCCAACTTTAGTCCAAGTTCAGTCCAACTTCAGTCCAACTTCAGTCCAACTTCAGTCCAACTTTAGTCCAACTTTAGTCCAACTTCAGTCCAACTTCAGTCCAACTTTAGTCCAACTTCAGTCCAACTTCAGTCCAACTTCAGTCCAACTTTAGTCCAACTTCAGTCCAACTTCAGTCCAACTTCAGTCCAACTTCAGCCCAACTTCAGCCCAACTTTAGTCCAACTTTAGTCCAACTTCAGTCCAACTTCAGTCCAACTTCAATCCAACTTCACCCAACTTCAGTCCATCTTCAGCCCAACTTCAGTCCAACTTTAGTCCAACTTAGCCCAACTTCAGTCCAACTTCAGCCCAACTTCAGCCCAACTTTAGTCCAGCTTTAGTCCAAGTTCAGTCTAACTTCAGTCCAACTTCAGTCCAACTTCAGTCCAACTTTAGTCCAACTTCAGTCCAACTTCAGTCCAACTTCAGTCCAACTTTAGTCCAACTTCAGTCCAACTTCAGCCTAACTTCAGTCCAACTTTAGTCCAACTTCAGTCCAACTTCAGTCCAACTTCAGTCCAACTTCAGTCCAACTTCAGTCCAACTTTAGTCCAACTTCAGTCCAACTTCAGCCTAACTTCAGTCCAACTTTAGTCCAACTTCAGTCCAACTTCAGTCCAACTTCAGCCTAACTTCAGTCCAACTTCAGTCCAACTTCAGTCCAACTTTCAGTCCAACTTCAGTCCAACTTCAGTCCAACTTCAGTCCAACTTCAGCCTAACTTCAGTCCAACTTCAGTCCAACTTCAGTCCAACTTTAGTCCAACTTCAGTCCAACTTCAGTCCAACTTCAGTCCAACTTCAGTCCAACTTCAGTCCAACTTTAGTCCAACTTCAGTCCAACTTCAGTCCAACTTCAGTCCAACTTTAGTCCAACTTCAGTCCAACTTCAGTCCAACTTCAGTCCAACTTCAGTCCAACTTTAGTCCAACTTCAGTCCAACTTCAGTCCAACTTCAGCCTAACTTCAGTCCAACTTCAGTCCAACTTCAGTCCAACTTCAGTCCAACTTCAGTCCAACTTCAGTCCAACTTCAGTCCAACTTTAGTCCAACTTCAGTCCAACTTCAGTCCAACTTTAGTCCAACTTCAGTCCAACTTCAGTCCAACTTCAGTCCAACTTCAGTCCAACTTCAGTCCAGCTTCAGTCCAACTTTAGTCTAACTTCACTCCAACTTCAGTCTAACTTCAGTCCAACTTCAGTCCAACTTCAGTCCAACTTCAGTCTTCAGCTTCAGGTCCAACTTCAGTCTAACTTCAGCCTAACTTCAGTCCAACTTTAGTCCAACTTCAGTCCAACTTCAGTCCAACTTCAGTCCAACTTCAGCCTAACTTCAGTCCAACTTTAGTCCAACTTCAGCCCAACTTCACTTCACCTTCAGTTCACCTTCAGTCCAACTTCTGTCCAGGAAGTGAGTCTTTTTGCTGTAACCTGTTCACAAATATATTCCTTTTGTTTAGATCAGTGTTTTATTTGCAGTGTCCCTGATAAATAAACAAATAAACTGCAGAAGAGCAAAGCGATAACATCTCCATGGAGACGAGCGCCTGAACGGTTCCTCAGTGCGTCTTTAGCTGATGAACACACATGTATAAATGTCATCGCGGCTGCAGCTCCGGAGGCTCTTCTCATTTCAGTCTCATTGATTAGAACCAGAGAATTCTGTCCGGATCGATGCGTCTCATGTCTGACCCGAGTCAAATGAAGATGGACAAATTAAAGAGGGAGAGTTTCCGCCGTGGCTCAGGCTCCGGCTCAGAGCTTCAGATCATCACGACATCCCACAGGACGACACAGACTTCATACACACATAATATTGTTCAAGTGCAGGTTTTTATTGTAATACAAGACTTCAGAGGGTTTAGTCAATAATACTCTGATGAGCTTAAACATTTTTTAATTTACTCGTTTAATTTACTTTTAGATATTTCATCGTAAAGTACAATGTGATCAATGAGGAAACTGTCGATTTGTCCTTCTGGGAGTATGACTTCATCGTATTCTGAAATCTGAAAAACGCAAATTTTAGACCAAGGATCACCAAAACTTTTTTCTGTGGGGCCATATGCTCCTGACTGTGATGGGGGTCGGGGTCACCGTATCACCGTATCGCAAACTATCTGCGCCCAGACACGTCGTTTCTGCGTCCACAGTCCTTCTCTATCCACACAGATTTGAGTAGATTTGTTTACATTTTACAGAAACAAAACTTAAAACCACATGACTCATTTACATAAAGTAAGCACTCAAAAAAAAAAAAAAATGATGTGGTTCAGTTTCTGTCGGTCTAAAGGACACAGTGACTCAGTGGAATATGAGTGTTCTTTCTGTGACAGAGGGATGTTCTGCTGATGGTGAGTCTGTTCTGTGTTTCTGGTTCATGTGAAACTTTTCAGAGTTTATACGTGTGCAGGTCGTACACACAGACACGTTTATATGAATAGACACATATTCTAACTTCTTAGTGTTTTGTGGGTGAATGAGTTGGCGGTGCACAGACCTACATCAGAGTATCAGTGTTTTCAGGAGTCCACACAGTGCCGGATCAGATCTGTACAAACATGAATTCGTGGGAGCTGGAGGCACCACATCGTTCCGTCTCTGGAGCCGTTTTCCATCAGATTAGTGTGACCGAACTCTGCACCCACAACGAAAACAACTCGAATAAGATTTAGTGTGGACGGGGCCTTTGTTTTAATTTGAAATACCACAGATATTCCAGTTATTGCACTAACTGCCCTACAGAACTCTCTATGTGCGTTTACTGTCACTGTTTTGTTGTCACTGATCTCCAGCTTCTCAAGTGACGAAAATTCGACAGTAAATGTAAATACGCCATATAATTAATTAAATATAAATATAAATACTTCATATAAATACTTTTTTTAATTGAAAAAAAATCAACAAAATACAAAATGCAGATGCAGATTTGCCAAAAAGTAACTTAAATAAATAGACCATGACAAAGGGGCGTGGCAGATCGGAGTCAGCCCGCGGTCTTTAGTTTGATAACTCCTGTTTTAGAGTATTGTTTAAACGCTTCAGGTTTGATGCTAACTGTGGGCACTGCTCTGTCTGAAGCTCTTTAATCTGAGTTTTGTTTTAACATTCAAACTCCTGAACAGAACCATGAACTCTCCAGAACCCACTGATCACAGGAAAATGAAAACGTGCTCTGTAATTACATTTTGACTTTTCAAACTTTCATCTTAAAACTTGGCAGACGTGTGCATCGTGTCACCATGGTAACTGCTGAACATTCCACCATAGAGATGCATGTAGAACACCCAGGAGTGATCTCACTGCAGCGTACATGTTTGTGTGTTTACATTGTGTTTTAGATTTAGACTTAGACAAACTTTATTGATCCACAAGGGAAATGATTTGGAAACAGCAGCTCACAAATCACAATAAAATAGAAAGAAATACAATATAATATAATATAATATATAATATAATATATAATAATATATAATATATATATATATATATATATATATATATATATATAAAAGTAAAATAATAATAATAATAATAATAAAAATCTAATCTAAATAAGCACCAAAAAAGAGCAAGAGACAGGAGTCAAATAAGACATAGTTATATAAATGTAAATGTACAAGTCAAAGTAAAATTGAAAGATAAGTAATAAAATATAAAATTTTAACTTGATTTGTGTGAAAATGTTTTAATTACAAATGGCAGATTAAAGACTATTAAAGTACAAATAGGTTTAAATGAATAAAATGTAATAGATTCGATGTAGTGCAACATCACCCCGGAGTGAACTCACTTCAAAGTACATGTTTGTGTATTTACATTGTGTTTTAACTTGATTTGTGCAAAAAAAATAAAATAATAAATAATAATAATAATAATTACAAATGGCAGATTAAATTACAAATAAAGGCTTAAATGAATAAAATGTAGTGCAACAGTTATTGTTATTAAACACTGTTTGTGAAACTTGGGGCGACAATGACACGAGGTAGAGCAGAACCCACAGACCTGGAGGACCTGGAGGACCTGGAGCTGCACCACTGCATGTATGAAGCATCATTGAATCCAAGAGTTTATGTTTTTATTTGATCATATTTGTTTGTTGTTGCTCGTTTATGTGATTTCTGAATCTTCTGAGTTCTTATTTTTTATTTGGTTGAGATTAAATTGGTCAAAATATTCACTTTTTGCGCTTTATTTGCAAATTTAAACCTCAGAAACACTTTATTGTCCCTGTCATCATTATCTTCATCATCATCTTCTTCTTCTTCTTCATCATCATCATCAGTCCGAGGCTGGAGTCAGGCGCGTCCAGGGATCAGCCAATCAGAGGCGCGCGTGAGCTGTGAGCGCGCGCTGCTCCGGGGGCTCGTGAGCACCGGACCAGAGTCAGTCTCGGAGCCCGCGCGAGGAAGTCCCGGTCTAGACCAGGACCAGGACCAGGACCAAAACCAGGACCAGGACTTAGATCGGGACCAGACCCGGAGCAGAGAACGGAGCCTCGCGGGCTCAGGCGGCGTCATGCCGGTGAGACGCGGACACGTGGCCCCGCAGAACACCTTCGTGGACACGATCATCCGCAAGTTCGAGGGGCAGAGTGAGTCCACTGTACTCTCTTTACTCTCGTTACTCTCTTTACTCTCGTTACTCTCTTTACTCTCTTTACTCTCGTTACTCTCGTTACTCTCTTTACTCTCTTTACTCTCTTTACTCTCGTTACTCTCGTTACTCTCTTTACTCTCGTTACTCTCTTTACTCTCGTTACTCTCTTTACTCTCTTTACTCTCTTTACTCTCTTTACTCTCTTTACTCTCGTTACTCTCGTTACTCTCTTTACTCTCTTTACTCTCTTTACTCTCGTTACTCTCTTTACTCTCTTTACTCTCTTTATCTCTCTCTTTACTCTCTTACTCTCGTTACTCTCTTTACTCTCTTTACTCTCTTTACTCTCGTTACTCTCTTTACTCTCTTTACTCTCTTTACTCTCGTTACTCTCTTTACTCTCGTTACTCTCTTTACTCTCTTTACTCTCGTTACTCTCTTTACTCTCTTTACTCTTTACTCTCGTTACTCTCTTTACTCTCTTTACTCTCTTTACTCTCGTTACTCTCTTTACTCTCTTACTCTCGTTACTCTCTTTACTCTCGTTACTCTCTTTACTCTCGTTACTCTGTTTACTCTCGTTACTCTCTTTACTCTCTTTACTCTCTACTCTCGTTACTCTCTTTACTCTCTTTACTCTCTCTTTACTCTCTCGTTACTCTCTTTACTCTCGTTACTCTCTTACTCTCTTACTCTCTTACTCTCTTTACTCTCTCTCTTTACTCTCGTTACTCTCTTTACTCTCGTTACTCTCTTTACTCTCTTTACTCTCGTTACTCTCTTTACTCTCTTTACTCTCGTTTACTCTCTTTACTCTCTTTACTCTCTTTACTCTCGTTACTCTCTTTACTCTCTTTACTCTCTTTACTCTCTTTACTCTCGTTACTCTCTTTACTCTCTTTACTCTCTTTACTCTCGTTACTCTCTTTACTCTCTTTACTCTCTTTACTCTCGTTACTCTCTTTACTCTCTTTACTCTCGTTACTCTCTTTACTCTCGTTACTCTCTTTACTCTCTTACTCTCTGTTACTCTCTTTACTCTCTTTACTCTCTTTACTCTCTTTACTCTCGTTACTCTCGTTACTCTCTTTACTCTCTTTACTCTCTTTACTCTCGTTACTCTCTTTACTCTCTTTACTCTCTTTACTCTCTTTACTCTCGTTACTCTCTTTACTCTCTTTACTCTCGTTACTCTCTTTACTCTCTTTACTCTCTTTACTCTCTTTACTCTCTTTACTCTCGTTACTCTCTTTACTCTCGTTACTCTTTACTCTCTTTACTCTCGTTACTCTCGTTACTCTCGTTTACTCTCTTTACTCTCTTTACTCTCTTTACTCTCTTACTCTCTTTACTCTCGTTACTCTTCGTTACTCTCTTTACTCTCGTTACTCTCTCTTTACTCTCTTTACTCTCGTTACTCTCTTTACTCTTTACTCTCTTTACTCTCGTTACTCTCGTTACTCTCGTTACTCTTTACTCTCTTTACTCTCTTTACTCTCTTTACTCTCGTTTACTCTCTTTACTCTCGTTACTCTTTTTACTCTTTACTCTCTTTACTCTCGTTACTCTCTTACTCTCTTTACTCTCCTTTACTCTCGTTACTCTCTTTACTCTCTTTACTCTCGTTACTCTCTTTACTCTCGTTACTCTCTTTACTCTCTTTACTCTCGTTACTCTCTCTCTTTACTCTCTTTACTCTCGTTTACTCTCTTTACTCTCTCTCTTTACTCTCTTTACTCTCTCGTTACTCTCGTTACTCTCTTTACTACTCATTACTCTCGTTACTCTCGTTACTCTCTTTACTCTCTCTTTACTCTCTTTACTCTACTCTTTACTCTCGTTACTCTCTTTACTCTCTTTACTCTCGTTTACTCTCTTTACTCTCGTTTACTCTCTTTACTCTCGTTACTTACTCTCTTTACTCTCGTTTACTCTCTTTACTCTCTTTACTCTTCTTTTACTCTCTTCGTTACTCTCGTTACTCTCTTCGTTACTCTCGTTACTCTCGTTACTCTCTTACTCTCGGTTACTCTTTTTACTCTCATTACTCTTTTTACTCTCTTTACTCTCGTTACTCTCAGTCTCTAATAAGAAACTATAAACTTCCACAGGATTGGCTCAGACTCATTTTTAGTTTGTGAAACACCAAACGCCTGATGTTTTTACAAACTTAAAGGGTCCATATTCTGTTTTTGCTCTATGTTGTGTTCAAATGTCTTTTCCGACCGCGGTTGAACTGGTTTGATATTGGATATTGAATATTCGACACATTCAAAGATATTTAACTTTTAATTCATGTCACTGATTTATTTTTTTTTCAAACTTGTGACGTCTTCATCATCATAAACAACATAAACATAAGGAGAAAGTTAAACGGGAAAAGGTTAAAGACCAAAACGTCACTAAGTCACTTCGAAATGAAGGAGTTTAGGTGTTTCTGTTAATAAACAATCAGACTGAGTTCATCTTTGTGAGTTTTCTTCAATTATTTTTGTTTGAAATTGCATTAAGTAACTTTTCTCTCTTTTATTGTTTTGTCTGGAATGTTCCAGCGTGTGGCATTAAACCTTGTCATCACGGAGACCAACCCAGACCAAGTTACAGGTCAGATCTGTGGAGAGGCGACTCCGCTCACAGAATGTTTTTAGAGGTATTTTTGAGCTCTAAAACCACCTGCGATTGAATAAATGTAAAGTAGAGCTCTTTAATGTCACACTGTGGAACTTTCCAGACAGAGCGATGACATCTCCATAGAAACAAGCAGGTGACAGACCCAAAATTAAAGTTACCCAGTGCAACTTTTAAATTATAAAACATGATTTCCAAAGGAGAGAGTGCAGAAGTCGTGTGATGAGAGACTGCAGACGAGATGTTCTCCATTCACTTATCTGCTCAAATATTGAATTAATAAAGTAAAATAAAAAAATGTCTGTGTTTTGTGCAGATCGAAAGTTCGTGATCGCCAACGCTCAGGTGGAGAACTGCGCCATCATCTTCTGTAACGACGCCTTCTGTGGGATGTGTGGATACTCTCGAGCCGAGGTGATGCAGCAGCCCTGCACCTGCAGCTTCCTCTACGGACCCCACACCACCAGACCTGCCGTCGCTCAGATCTCCAAGGCTCTGCTCGGCGCCGAGGAGAGGAGGGTGGAGATCACGCTCTACACCAAAGAAGGTGAGGGTGGAGATCACACTCTACACCAAAGAAGGTGAGGAGGAGAGAGGAGAGGAGGGTGGAGATCACGCTCTACACCAAAGAAGGTGAGGAGAGAGGAGGAGGGAGAGGAGAGGAGGAGGGGAAGGAGGAGAGAGGAGAGAGGAGAGAGAAGAGGAGGGTGGAGATCACACTGTACACCAAAGAAGGTGAGGAGAGAGGAGAGAGAGAGGAGAGAGGAGAGAGGAGAGGAGGAGAGAGGAGAGAGGAGAGGAGAGAGGAGAGAGGAGGAGAGAGAGAGGAGAGGAGAGAGAGAGAGGAGGGAGGAGAGAGGAGGAGGGGAGGAAGAGGAGAGGAGGAGGAGAAGAGGGTGGAGATCACGCTCTA
>NW_026571095.1:37036182-37071182 GCF_026225935.1 Boleophthalmus pectinirostris | reverse complement strand
GACTCTCTCTCGACTCTCTCGCTCTCGTCTCTCCCTTGGCTCTCTCTCGTCTCTCTCTCGGCTCTCCCTCGGCTCTCTCTCGACTCTCTCGACTCTCTCTCGACTCTCCCTCGACTCTCCCTCGACTCTCCCTCATCTCTCTCTCGACTCTCCCTCGGCTCTCCCTCGTCTCTCTCTCGTCTCTCTCTCGTCTCTCTCTCGGCTCTCCCTCGTCTCTCTCTCAGCTCGTCTCTCTCTCCTCTCTCTCGACTCTCCCTCGTCTCTCTCTCGACTCTCCCTCGGCTCTCCCTTGGCTCTTGTCTCTCTCTCTTGTCTCTCTCGCCTCTCTCCTCGTCTCTCTCTCGTCTCTCTCTCGACTCTCCCTTGGCTCTTTGTCTCTCTCTCGACTCTCCCTTGTCTCTCTCTCTCTCTCTTGTCTCTCTCTCGACTCTCCCTCGTCTCTCTCTTGTCTCTCTCGTCTCTCTCTCGTCTCTCTCTCGTCTCTCTCTCTTGTCTCTCTCTTGTCTCTCTCTCGACTCTCCCTCGGCTCTCCGTCTCTCTCTCTCGTCTCTCTCTCGCCTCTCTCTCTCCCTCGTCTCTCTCTCGACTCTCCCTCGCTCTCCCTTCGTCTCTCTCTCGTCTCTCTCTCTCTCTTCGTCTCTCTCGGCTCTCTCTCGACTCTCCCTCGCCTCTCTCTCGCCTCTCTCTCGTCTCTCTCTCTCGTCTCTCTCTCGTCTCTCTCTCTCTCTCTCTCGTCTCTCTCTCGTCTCTCTCTCGCCTCTCTCTCGCCTCTCTCTCCTCTCTCTCGTCTCTCTCTCGTCTCTCGTCTCTCTCGTCTCTCTCTCTCGTCTCTCTCTCGCCTCTCTCTCGTCTCTCTCTTGTCTCTCTCGACTCTCTCTCAGCTCTCCGTCTCTCTCTCTCGTCTCTCTCTCTCGCCTCTCTCTCCCTCGTCTCTCTCTCTCGACTCTCCCTCGGCTCTCCCTTGGCTCTTCGTCTCTCTCTCTTGTCTCTCTCGTCTCTCTCTCCCTCGTCTCTCTCTCGTCTCTCTCTCGACTCTCCCTTGGCTCTCCCTCGGCTCTTCGTCTCTCTCGGCTCTTCGGCTCTTCGGCTCTCAGGTGACTTACGGCTCAGATCACGTTTTGAAGGATGGGGCGGCTCACACTCTCTTGTTTCCCGAGGGCTCAGATTCTTCACGGTCGGGAGGAGTTTTGTTTTATTTTTGGAGCGGAGAGAAGCAGCTGCACTGTAAAAAGCAATAAGAGCGAAGAGCCTGAGAGCAACAGTGTGGCTCTCTGCGTTTATCGTCTTTATTTATTGATCTGAGCGTCCGTGAGGAGTTTTTACAGGTCACTTCTACAACACTTCTGCTCTTTTAACTTCTGTTGGATTGTGTTTGTCTGAGATGATTTCACCTGGAGACTCACATCTGCTGCAAATAACAAAGATGAAGAGTTAAAGGCCCGACTGATGTGGATTTTTTAAAATTATCTGATACGATACTGATAAAACTGGTCTTGGAAATCCATGTGTCGTTCGTTCATTTGTTTTTCAAAATAAAACCAAAAATAAGAAAATGAAAAAAAACAAAAAAAACAACAACAATTTTCTTCATTATTTGTCTCCAAAACCAAAATGAAAAAAAAAAAAAAGATAATGATTTGTTTTTTCAGTTTTCGATTCTGGATAATGGACTGAACCAGGTCTGAACCAGGTCTGGGACCAGACCAGAACCAGACTGGGACTGAGACCGGGACTGAGACCATGATTGAGACCTGGACCAGACTGGGACTGAAAACGGGTTTGTCCTGGTTCAGTCCTGGTTCAGTCCTGGTTTAGTCCCGGTTTGGTCCTGGTTTAGTCCTGGTTCAGTCCTGGTTTAGTTGGTCCTGGTTCAGTCCTGGTTAGTCTTGTCCTGGTTCAGTCCAGGTTTAGTCCAGTCCTGGTTCAGTCCTGGTTTGTCTGGTTTAGTCCTGGTTCAGTCCTGGTTTTCCAGTCCAGGTTTAGTCCTGGTTTTGGTCCTGGTTTAGTCCTGGTTCAGTCAGGTTTAGTCCTGGTTCAGTCCTGGTTTAGTCCTGGTTTTCAGTCCTGGTTTTAGTCCAGGTTTTCCAGGTCCTGGTTCAGTCCAGGTTTAGTCCTGGTTCAGTCCTGGTTTAGTCCTGGTTTTGGTTTAGTCCTGGTTTAGTCCTGGTTTAGGTCCTGGTTTAGTCCAGGTTTAGTCCAGGTTTATTCCGGCATCACAGTTTAACGTGAAACATGAAAAGTGTTTTTCTGTTGTACGATGTTTTGCAGTATGTGGATGATTATTATTTCTCTTTTAGCACAAACTCGAAATAAAAACAAAAAACAAACTTTTCCCAACTTTAAGGAATCAGACACAAATAACTAACAACTACTAGCATGCTAACTGTGCACCTTCTTGAAAATTAGATCCTAATTAGATGCAGACAGAACACAGTGGAATTATTTTGACCTCAAATACTGGAAAAAAATGACAAAACTGAAATGAAGTCAGTTCAAAATAATAAAACAAATGAAGATCTCCAGTCTTTTCAAAGTGGAGCTGTGTTTTTTTTTTAGTGTGCTGTGGATTCTTACATCTGTATTCACGTTTCCTCTCCCAGAGCTCGACTTTTGACCTCAGGCTTCCACCGTTTTTATTGGTTATTCTGTCTGAGACCCAGAGACCAGAGAAGAGAAAGAGAGAGAGGAAAGAGAAAGAGGAGGAGGAGGGTCTGACTCAACACTTTCAGATGGTAAATGGTAGATCGTATGTTATTATGTGTTTGTGATGAGAATCAGAGTTTGCGTCGTCGACATTTTTGTGTTTATTTCTGACGTTGTGCTGAAACCTGCAGCGCTTCAGAGAAAAACAGTTCATATGATCCATGACGATTCTGAAACAATAACAACAATAAAACAGGAAATGCAGCGTGAACACAAACTGCGACCTTCTGTTCAACGGGCACAAGGAGCGACTCAGCATTTAGTCCTCGTTTAGACCTGATTTAGATCTGATTTAAGGCTTAGTCACAATAACCCGCAAGAGTAATTCCCCTGTACGGGTGCTGACATGTCTTGGCCCGTGGTATTCTGTAGAGGAGAGAGTTTTCTAAGTGCTTTGTGAGGGTGGTGTAACTCTGGCTTGTAGGTCCCGTGAGACTCGTACGGGACCTTGGGAGAAATTTTGGCAAAGTGGGGCATGTGAGTGTCGTGGGTCTTAAGACTGTTGTGAGGCAATAGTATGTCAAACTTAAGTGCCACGTAAGAGTCGCGTACGAGTCAAAATCTCATACGGTCCACTTGCGACGCACTCTAGTCGTTTGTACGAGGCAAGTACAAGTCTCTTACGAGATGTGGCTCTTATCACCGTGCTGTATAACACTGGGCTCAACATCACCGCTTCATCACATCGTGCTCATCCATCGTTCGACCGCGGCGATGCCAAGACGCTCTTACAACACTTCCCTGTGAGCGTCGCGCTGTGGCCGCTGTCGCTGTCCCCACTAGTGATTGAGTGATTGATTGATTGCATTTATACAGCACCTTTCAAGATCCCCAAAGCACTTTACAGTTCATTATTCAGTCACTCCACACTCAGTGGTGTAAACTACTACTGTAGCCACAGCTGCCCTGGGGCAGACTGACGGAAGCGAGGCTGCCAATCTGCGCCATCGGCCCCTCCGACCACCACCGTCACTCACGCTCACACCTCTTTCATACTAGGCAATGTGGGTGAAGTGTCTTGCCTAAGGACACAACGACAGTTTTTTGCCACTGGCGCCTCACTAGTGTCTCGCTCTCTGACAGGCTCCTCCTCCTCGGCCTGGGGACCTGCTGTGGCTCCTGCTCCTGCTGCAGTCTCCAGGCCCTCGGTGTCACGACTCTTCCCCGTTGTCAGGGAATTTACCCTAAGACATCAAATTACATTAAATAAGACACACCAAAACGAGACAGTTAAAAGTAATACTTGCATAAGGAGAGAGAGAGAGAGAGAGCTGTCAGAGCCTGTCAATACCACTGGCTGAGCCTCTCTACTCTACTCTACTCTACTCTACTCTGCTCTGCTCTGCTCTGCTCTGCTCTGCTCTGCTCTGCTGCTCTGCTCCGCTCCACTCTCTACTCTCTCTACTCTCTACTACTCTACTCTACTCCACTGTACTCTACTCTACTGTACTCTGCAGCTCTCCTCCCAACAGCAGCTTTTATTGAAGTCATTTCACAGATAACAATACAGTACATTATGTTATATCACACAATGGTTACAATGATCACATACTAACAATCTTTAGGCTAAACCACCCTCCCATTTCACACTTGATTACAGGCTCCAGGTGATAAACAATTTGGCCAGTTTTCTCCCAAAAACTTATGCTAACCACATGAGGGAAAAAACCCTTAGCTGTCTTCTCATGGGCGACTCAGTAGATGAGCTTAATGAGTCAGGAGTTCTTGTACTAGGACATATGATATACACATGGAAAAACCCTAAAACGCAATTGTTGATAACTTTAATCACACACACAAATGATTATGATTTTAAATGATTCATAATATTTAAAATAACATAGAAATTCTTTCACACCCGTCCTCTTGTCCTTTTCCTTCCCTTTGGGCAGCATCTCATCGGTGAAAACTTGGTGTGTACAGTACGGCTGCTACGACTCGTGTGTGTCCGCACGGGCATCGCATCAGCTTTTATACAGATCGAGCGACCCTGGTAGCTCACACGAGGCACGTGACCTGTAGGAACGACGCAATTGGTCCGTCCGGGACCCGTGTGTGGGCCGCAGGAATTCGGGGCTTGAGAAAATAGAAAAACCTGTACAACACACCTGCGTGACTTTAACTTGCCCCGTATTTCCCCTGTAAGTGTGAGATATGTGCTTAAAAAATGTGCATGAACATTTCCTCCCTACGGGCTCACCGGGTGTCTACGAACTTGGACTCTTCTACGGGCCACTTGCGAGCCCCGTACAGACTAAAAAACGGGCCAAAAATCGCCCGTGAACTGCCCATGCAGGTTATTGTGACTAAGACTTTAGTCCTGGATTAGTCCGTGTTCAGTCCTGTTCAGTCCACACACACACACACACATAAACACACACACACACATATAAACACACACATATAAACACACACACACACATATAAACACACACATATAAACACACATATAAACACAGTGGGTGTTTTGTGAGGTCCTGTTTGTGGAGGAGACTGGAGAGTTGATTTTTTTGGCTCTAACAAACTGAGGAAGAAAACCACAAATGTGTGATCAATACCAACCTGATCAGAGCTCCTTTAAACAGCTCCTCTGCAGACAGACCCGACCTGCACTCGTCCACACTCTGAGAACTACTTCTGGAAGTGAAGTCAGGCTGATTCAAAAGTTTTGTACATTAAATTAATTAAATTCTTGCGATGTTTTTAAAGACAATATCAGAGGAGATGGTTTATGTTTCAGTCGCTGTGAGCTCTTCAAAACCGTCCCCGGTGTTGGTGGTGGTGTGTAATAGTGTGTAATAGTGTGTGTAATAGTGTGTAATAGTGTGTAATAGTGTGTGTGTGTAATAGTGTGTGTGTGTGTAATAGTGTGTGTCAGATAGTGTGTAATAGTGTGTGATAGTGTGTGTAATAGTGTGTGTAATAGTGTGTGTAATAGTGTGTAATAGTCCATGATAGTCTGTGACAGTGTGTAATAGTGTGTTATAGTGTGTGACAGTGTGTGTGACAGTGTGTGATAGTGTGTAGTAGTCCATGAGTGTGTGACAGTATGTAATAGTGTGTAATAGTGTGTGTAGTAGTGTGTAATAGTCCATGCTAGTGTGTGTAATTGTCCATGCCAGTGTGTGTAATTGTCCATGCCAGTGTGTGTAATAGTCCATGATAGTGTGTGACAGTGTGTGTAATAGTGTGTAATAGTCCATGATAGTGTGTAATAGTGTATAATAGTGTGTAATATAGTGTGTGTAATAGTCCATGCCAGTGTGTGTAATAGTCCATGATAGTGTGTGTAATAGTATAGTGTGTGCAATAGTCCATGATAGTGTGTGTAATAGTCCATGCATGTGTGTGTGTAATAGTCCATGCCAGTGTGTGTAATAGTCCATGATAGTGTGTGTAATAGTCCATGATAGTGTGTGCAATAGTCCATGATAGTGTGTGTAATAGTCCATGATAGTGTGTGTAATAGTCCATGATAGTGTGTGTAATAGTCCATGCCAGTGTGTGTAATAGTCCATGATAGTGTGTGTAATAGTCCATGATAGTGTGTGTAATAGTCCATGATAGTGTGTGCAATAGTCCATGATAGTGTGTGTAATAGTCCATGATAGTGTGTGTAATAGTCCATGCCAGTGTGTGTAATAGTCCATGTTAGTGTGTGTAATAGTCCATGATAGTGTGTGTAATAGTCCATGATAGTGTGTGTAATAGTCCATGATAGTGTGTGTGTAATAGTCCATGCCAGTGTCTGTAATAGTTCATGATAGTGTGTGACAGTGCATAACAGTGTGTAATTGTGTGTGTGACAGTGTGCAATAGTGTTTAATAGTGTGTAGTACTGTGTGTGATAGTGTGTAATAGTGTGTGTAATAGTGTGTAATCGTGTGTGCGACAGTGTGCAATAGTGTGTGTAATAGTCCATGCCAGTGTGTGTAATAGTCCATGATAGTGTGTGCAATAGTCCATGCCAGTGTGTGTAATAGTCCATGTTAGTGTGTGTAATAGTCCATGATAGTGTGTGTAATAGTCCATGATAGTGTGTGTAATAGTCCATGATAGTGTGTGCAATAGTCCATGATAGTGTGTGTAATAGTCCATGCCAGTGTGTATAATAGTTCATGATAGTGTGTGACAGTGCATAACAGTGTGTAATTGTGTGTGTGACAGTGTGCAATAGTGTTTAATAGTGTGTAGTACTGTGTGTGATAGTGTGTAATAGTGTGTAATCGTGTGTGCGACAGTGTGCAATAGTGTGTGTAATAGTCCATGCCAGTGTGTGTAATAGTCCATGATAGTGTGTGTAATAGTCCATGATAGTGTGTGTGCAATAGTCCATAATAGTCCATGTAGTGTGTGTAATAGTCCATGCCAGTGTGTGTAATAGTCCATGATAGTGTGTGTAATAGTCCATGATAGTGTGTGTAATAGTCCATGCCCATGTGTGTGTAATAGTCCATGATAGTGTGTGTAATAGTGTGTGTAATAGTCCATGTTAGTGTGTGTAATAGTGTGTGTAATAGTCCGTACTAGTGTGTGTAATAGTCCATGTTAGTGTGTGTAATAGTGTGTGTAATAGTCCATGCTAGTGTGTGTAATAGTCCATGTTAGTGTGTGTAATAGTCCATGATAGTGTGTGTAATAGTCCATGTTAGTGTGTGTAATAGTCCATGATAGTGTGTGTAATAGTCCATGATAGTGTGTGCAATAGTCCATGATAGTGTGTGTAATAGTCCATGCCAGTGTGTGTAATAGTTCATGATAGTGTGTGACAGTGCATAACAGTGTGTAATTGTGTGTGTGACAGTGTGCAATAGTGTTTAATAGTGTGTAGTACTGTGTGTGATAGTGTGTAATAGTGTGTAATAGAGTATGTGATAGTGTGTAATAGTATGTTATAGTGTGTGTAATAGTGTGTGTGACAGTGTGTGTAGTAGTGTGTAATAGTCCATGATAGCGTGTGT
Source organism: Boleophthalmus pectinirostris (assembly GCF_026225935.1). Lineage (NCBI taxonomy): Eukaryota > Metazoa > Chordata > Actinopteri > Gobiiformes > Gobiidae > Boleophthalmus > Boleophthalmus pectinirostris. Next base: position 37,063,518 of record NW_026571095.1, on the reverse strand, counting down.
GACAGTGTATAACAGTGTGTAATAGTATGTCATAGTCCATGTTAGTGTGTGTAATAGTGTGTGTAATAGTCCATGCTAGTGTGTGTAATAGTGTGTAACAGTCCATGTTAGTGTGTTATAGTGTGTGTAATAGTGTGTAACAGTCCATGTTAGTGTGTTATAGTGTGTGTAATAGTGTGTAACAGTCCATGTTAGTGTGTTATAGTGTGTGTAATAGTCCATGCTAGTGTGTGTAATAGTCCATGTTAGTGTGTGATCCTGGTGCAGAGTCAGGTCTTCCATCAGTGTGAAACATGGACCTCTCTTTCTCTCTTCTCTTTCTCTTTTCTCTTTTCTCTTTCTCTTTTCTCTTTCTCTTTTCTCTTTCTCTTTCTCTTTTCTCTTTTCTCTCTTCTCTTTTCTCTTCTCGTCTGGTCTGGTCTGGATGTGTCGGGTCAGATGGATGTTCTCTCAGCGCAGCACAGGCTTCACTTTATTTAAATGAAAAAGTCCGGAGCTTCTCGCTCTAATCTCATCTGTCGCCCACAGTCAGAAAACAGAGAAATAAAGAGGGTTTTTTTATCCTCATGAATCAGAGCGGGTTTGGCTCTTCAGGGTCACAGCGGCGTTTAAACTCTCTCCCCTCATCACAGCCGAGGGAACAGAGAAAAAAAAACCACAGAGGACCACTGAGGACCACAGAGGACCACAGAGGACCACTGAGGACCACTGAGGACCACTGAGGACCACAGAGGACCACTGAGGACCACAGAGGACCACTGAGAGGCGTCCGTCACCGTCTCCGGGTTAAAGGGACAGGCCCGAATGTTGGACACAGGACCTCATTTCTAACAGACTCTGCTGGACGATTAATTGACCAAGAATTTATTGCGATAAACGATAATATTGACATTATGAGACCAATTTCAACCGTGGAATAAAAATGCAAACACTTCCTTTCAAAGATCAGTAAACTTTACTTTCTAAAGAACATTTAACACAGAAACTGAAAGACAAACAAAAACAACAGGCCTAAATAAAAACACACACCTGTTCACATAAAAACAGTCTAATGTTCTAATGTGTCTGTCTCAAAAAAAAAATGCACTTGAATAAACCATTGTTGAACCAAACACAACAAAAAATAAATAAATAAATAAATAAAATGGATTAGAAATAACAAAATTGGAGCTCTACACTGGATCAAAAAAACGTACACATACATCAAACCTTAGGGCTGGATTCTCGTGAAGTAGAAAAATAATGGCAGCGGCTCTGATTTGCGGTGAATTTATTAAAAGTTACGCCAACGTGTTTCGACTACTTGATCTTCATCAGGGATAGTTGAGTGAGCAGCAGTTGTGACCATTTATAGGGGCTACGAACCCAAGACACGTGAGAGTTAAAAACATTTTTCAAATTTTTCAAACCATTTGCATGTTGAATCCAGGTATATTGACAACAAACTATTTATAACACAACAGGTAAATCACACTGTTCTGTAGAGGTTGGAGTAAAGTCGACACATAATACATAATCCCTTAAATTGCACACTTCAAAAATTATTTTCAATGGATCATGAAGAAGAAAACACCAGTAATTTCAAAACAAAGGTAATAAAAAATAATAAAAACAAAATGGATTATTAAATCTCTGTAACAAAATTGCCCTTAAAAGTGATTTTAGTCTTTGTCTTAAGTATTTACTTCCTCCCACTTCTTTTTCGAACACAAGTAAAATCTGCATGACATTTATTTTCCATATTATTACAGAAAAAAAAATTAACTTTATGTGTTATATCTATGTATCTATGTTCTCTATGCTTTAGACTAATCGATAATTGATCATTAAGAATTTCGTCGATTATGTTAATTTCTAATCAACAAACTGAATGTTTGTTTCTGTGCGTAGAGACGAAGCTGCGTCTGACACAAACTCTGGAGTTGTGGCCTCAGTCCCACGTTTGGGCTCTGGCAGCGCGGTCACTGCAACATGAAGATCTGCACTAAACCTGCGCATGTACGATCTGAAAACATCAGGACAGAAACACAGAACAGACTCACCATCAGCAGAACACCCCTCTGTCACAGACAGAACACTCATATTCCACTGAGTCACTGTGTCCTTTAGTCCGACAGAAACTGAACCACATCAGTGACACAAGGAAAGAACTGTTTTTTTTGAGTACTCAGTTTATGCAAATGAGTCATGTGGTTTTAAGTTTTGTTTCTGTAAAACGTAAACAAATCTGCTCAAATCTGTGTGGATAGAGAAGACTCACGGACGGAAGTCCACTTTTTACCGCGGACGTCAAAGAAATCAGCGCCCAGATCCGAGCCGTGAATCACCGCGGAGACGGGCTGGGTTTGTCTGTGTATATCATGGTGTTTTTCCTCCCTCCGGCGCTGAAGCGATGATCTCACCGTGCTGTGATCATGTGACCTCTTCGGATTTATAATAACGCGGAGCCGCGGACGCGCTCCTCTGATCCTCTGACCTCTGTGTGTAATTAGCTCGGAGTTTTAACCTCGTTTTAATCTGATCCAAACAAAAGACAAAGCTCCGCGCAGTTTATCAGCTCAAAGTCACGGCGGCGGAGAAAACGCTCATGTCTATAAAACATAATGAGCTTTAGGAGTTATTAAAGCGGGAGCACGAGAGTCTGGTCATGTCTCTGTGCTGTGGCTGTTCTGGGTTCTACTCCTGGCTCTTTCTCTGTGGAGTTTGCACACCGTTGGCTGCCAGACTACTTTTAGACTGTATCGGATGTCACGGAACTCTCTTGCATCTTAAAGTGCCCATCTGACGCAAAATACCTCTTTTCATATTTTATCTTCTGCACATATTCAAGCACAGTTTGGTTTTGAAACATCCATGACACAATAGTTCTGAAATCTTACTGATTTCTTGGAGACAGTCACAGACCAGGAACTATGAAAGTCCGACTATCGCTCCTCGCCCCGCCCGTCCTGAGAAAGCACAGGCTCCGCCCTCCAAACGTGACGTAGGCGACGAGTGAGCCGCCCTTCCTCCGCCATCTCAGGGAGGGAGGGGGAGACAGACGTACACCCTGATAGAGGCAGGAATAAACTTTTGGGCTACGTTCAGACTGCAGGGTCTTAACGCTCAATTCCGATTTTTTGTGTGAAATCCGATGTTTTTTTGAGGTCGTTCACATTTCCAGTTAAATGTGACTTGTGTGTGACTCCAGTGTGAACATTAAACGGTCCAAAAGTGTCCCACATGTGACACTGGAGACACGACGACGTCAACCGCAGCGAGCGTCTCTGTGTTTACAGAAGTTGTCCAAACATGGACGCAGCATCGAGCACCTGGAGATTTTAAAGTTCCTCTCGTACCGGAGCCAGAACATGAACAACTTACTTGTTTTAAGGAGGAGATTGAGAAGGAGAAGGACGAGGTTTTTGGTCGTGGTGTTTTGTGGTGAGTGGAGATGTGCTTCACTTCAGTCACATGGAGTTCAGTAACAATTTTCACCTACTTCAGTGCAGAATAGTGACGTTTGTGTCTTGTTGATGACGTGTAGGTGGATGAATGCACTTTGACCGTTCAGACTGAAGTCACATGTCAAAGATCAGATATGTATCAGTTTCAGGAGCACAGATCCAAGTGTCCTGGGTCACATTTGAAAAAATCAGATCTGTGTGGTTCAGACTGACATTAAAAGATCAGATACAGGAACATAGAGACAAAAAATCAGATTTGGGTCACTTCAGGTGCAGTGTGAACGCAGCCTTATTCATGGAGATAGAACGCGTTCAGCCGCATGTGTTGGTAAAGCAGGACTAAAACCAGGTCTAAACTAGATCTAAACCAGGTCTAAACCAGGATAAAACCAGGTTTAAACTAGATCTAAACCAGGTCTAAACCAAGACTAAAACCAGGTCTAAACTAGATCTAAACCAGGTCTAAACCAGGATAAAACCAGATCTAAACTAGATCTAAACCAGGTGTAAACCAGGACTAAAACCAGGTCTAAACCAGGACTAAAACCAAGTCTAAACTAGATCTAAACCAGGACTAAAACCAGGTCTAAACTAGATCTAAACCAGGTCTAAACTAGATCTAAACCAGGACTAAAACCAAGTCTAAACTAGATCTAAATCAGGACTAAACCAGGACTAAAACCAGGTCTATGCTAGATCTAAACCAGACTAAAACCAGGTCTAAACTAGATCTAAACCAGGTGTAAAGCAGGACTAAAACCAGGTCTAAAACTAGATCTAAACCAGGATAAAACCAGTAAACTAGATCTAAACCAGGTGTAAACCAGGACTAAAACAGGTCTAAACCAGGACTAAACCAAGTCTAAACTAGATCTAAACCAGGACTAAAACCAGTCTAAACTAGATCTAAACCAGGTCTAAATAGATCTAAACCAGACTAAACCAAGTCTAAACTAGATCTAAATCAGGACTAAACCAGGACTAAAACCAGTCTAAACCAGAACTAGATCTAAACCAGACTAAAACCAAGTCTAAACTAATCTAAACCTAAACCAGGACTAAAACCAGGTCTAAACTAGATCTAAACCAGGGTAAACCAGGACTAAAACCAGGTCTAAACTAGATCTAAACCAGGTTAAACAGACTAAACCAGGTCTAAACCAGACTAAAACCAGTCTAAACAGATCTAAACCAGGTCTAAACCAGACTAAACCAGTCTAAACTAGATCTAAACTAAAACCAGACTAAAAACCAGTCTAAACCAGGACTAAAACCAAGTCTAAACTAGATCTAAACCAGGTCTAAACCAGGACTAAAACCAGGTCTAAACTAGATCTAAACCAGGACTAAAACCAGGTCTAAACTAGACTAAACCAGATCTAAACCAGGACTAAAACCAAGTCTAAACTAGATCTAAACCAGACTAAAACCAGGTCTAAAACTAATCTAAACCAGGACTAAAACCAGGTCTAAACTAGATCTAAACCAGGTGTAAAGCAGGACTAAAACCAGGTCTAAACCAGGACTAAAACCAAGTCTAAACTAGATCTAAACCAGGTCTAAACCAGGACTAAAACCAGGTCTAAACTAGATCTAAACCAGGTGTAAAGCAGGACTAAAACCAGGTCTAAACTAGATCTAAACCAGGTGTAAAGCAGGACTAAAACCAGGTCTAAACTAGATCTAAACCAGGTCTAAACTAGATCTAAACCAGGACTAAAACAGGATTTAACAGGACTCAATCCTGCTGCGTGGACGTGTCTCCTCGTTTTCTATCAATAATATTTCAAATCAAGTAATCCAAAGTAATCAGATTACATTACTCACTTTAAGTAATTTAATGGATTCTGTTACAAACTACATTTTGGGGTGTGTAATCTGTAATCTGTAGGGGATTACATTTTTACACTTACTTTATGATCCACTTACTCGTTCGTAAGGCGCTTAATTTTAGTCTCGAGGTTATTTTAAGAGAACTTGTCAAGTAAAATGATCTTGCTGCACGGACACGTAATTTCACAACTTTCAGTCATTTTCTGAGAGATTTAAGTGTTTATGTCTTAAATTAGTCACTAGTCACTAAAGTGTTTCCCAAACTTTTCTTCTGAGGATCCATATTTTAAAAGTCACAAACCTTCGCGACCCAAGTCAATAGAAATTATTTAAAAATCAGAAAATAAAGGTGGATTTGAGTGTAGCTGATGATAATGTCAGTGTTTGTATTTGTTTTCATGGTAATAAGTGAGAAAATGATTGTTTTATGTGTTCAGATATTTAAGATGTGTCAGAACACCACAGTTATTCATTTTATATTTTATCTGTGAATATATTTACCTTTATGTGAGTTATGTGACCTTTTACCTTGCCCCCGGAAGCAAACAACGAGAGAAAATAGTAGCCACGAAAAGAAAGAAAAAGACGATAGAGAGAAACAGAAAGGTGTAAAGAAAAAGACGTAAAGAAAAAATAAAAGACACGTGACTTAACTCCCGCTGGTGACGTACAGGCGAACACGGCAAATATACTTTCAATTGTGGATTTATTTAAAGGTAGGGCGACCAAACGTCCGTTTTTCCCCGGACATGTCCGTATTTTGCTTCCTGTCCGGGGCGTCCGGGGTTTTTTTTATAAAGTGATGCAAATGTCCAGGTTTTCAGTATCGCTCACTGGGTCATTAAACTGAGCGTCTCTCGTAGCGTCTGTGACTCAGAAGGAGCGAGACACAAACAGTGGGTCAGTCTGAAACACACCGAAGCACAAATGCACATTTAACAACGACTTGTCAACGTTTTCAACGTTTTCCATCCCGGTCGAGACAAGTGTGAGTCCATGTGCACAGGTTGAGGTGAGAGTTCAGTGTCCCTCGTTTATCGTGGGGGTTATGTTCTAAAAATAACCTGCGACAGGTGAAATCCACGAAGTATCAACTTTATATTTTACAATTATTCTATCTGTTTTAACTCTGTAAAACCTCAGCACAAACTTTATACACTTTTCTCAGACAGGATCGACAGGTGCAACACTTTTTACTTCCTTCTTACAACTTGTTGCTGCTGTCGTCCTTTTGTTATTTTCCTCCTTCTTTATGTAACGAACTGAAGATTCATTTATTCTGTAATGGAGCCGACAGCACAGAGTCCTGCACAGGTCCATTTTTGGAGACCCCCAGTACAACACCGCACCCGCCAGGACAGGACCGCACCTGCCCGTTAACCCAGAGATTATATCAAACTTTTGCGCTGCCTACACCACGGACTGAACCAAGACTAAACCAGGACTGATTCCAGGACTGATTCCAGGACTGATTCCAGACTGAAGAGGAGGACTAATCCACGACTGAACCAGGACTAAAACAGGACTAAACCAGAACTGAAACCAGGACTCAGCGTCAGGACGGTCTTGGAGGTGACGCAGGAGAAAGGACCGGCTCAGCTCCGCACCTCACAGAGTTAAACGCTGCAGTCGCCCGATCGCGCTTTGCGGACAAACTGCTCGGCGTTTTCTCTCTCAAGTCCAAGATTAGTCCTGGTTTAGACCTGGTTTAGTCCTGACTCACCCGTGTGTAATTACTACCCTCCTGTAATACACAATACATGTTCATACGCTGTAAAAATAAATAAAAATAAATAAAAAATAAAAGAAAAATCCGCGAAACGGTGAGGACCCCCCAAGGTGTCCGGGTTTTCACAAACAGAAATACGGTCTCCCTACTCCTATGTTGACAATAAAGCGTCTGTTTACCTTAACCTTACATGAATGTTGGTGTAAAAGGGCTTATAATATCGAAAGTAGATTAAAAAGTACACATTTACAGTACTTTATTTTTTTACACAGCTAAATGGAAACTGACAGTAGTTTGTTGGTCTTTTGTTCAGTAGAGACGGCGATTTAAGGGCTGAAATCATCCAAAACCAGCCTAAATGTGCAGGGTTTGTGTGTTAAACATTTGTGAAAGAATCAAAACACAACTCCAGGTCCGTTTGTGACGACGAAATGACATTAGAAATAGAAAATGGTTAAACCGCAGCAGCTGTTTCACGCTTTAGGTTTAATATTTGGAGCTTTTACCGGAGAAAATGTCATTACTGGCGTTGTAAATCGTCCTTCTGTTTCGCTGTTTTGTGCGTGAAGTTTGGGCCGCTGCTCGTCCAGTATCGACCCGGAGCCCGGAGCAGAACTCACTGAGTTATGGGACACCAGATTCTCAGATCGATATTTGAAGCTCGGGTTAAAAATACAGCTCTTAATGTCTGAGATTACAGTGTTTACCTCGCTGTGCTCTGCGCCAGCGCCAGCTCAGACCCATTACTCAGCACGTGGCCGCGGTCTAGATCAGGACTAAACCAGGACTAAACCAGGACTAAACCAGGGCTACTAAACCAGGACTAAACCAAGGACTACCAGGGACTAAACCAGGACTAAACCAGGACTAAACCAGGACTAAACCAGGGCTAAACCAGGGCTAAACCAGGACTAAACCAGGACTAAACCAGGGCTAAACCAGGACTAAACCAGACTAAACCAGGCTAACCAGGGCTACCAGACTAACCAGGACTAAACCAGGACTAAAGGCTAAACAGGGCTAAACCAGGGCTAACAGCTAAACCAGGACTAAACCAGGGCTAAACAACTTAACCAGGCTAGCTAACCAGCTAACCAGAGCTAGACCAGGACTAAACCAGGGCTAAACCAGGACTAAACCAGCTAAACCAGGACTAACCAGGCTAAACCAGGTAAATAAACCTAAAGGGCCAGGGCTAAACCAGTAAACCAGGACTAAACCAGGACTAAAACTAAACCAGGACTAAACCAGGACTAAACCAGGACTAAAAGACAGGACTAAACCAGGACTAAACCAGGACTAAACCAGGCTAAACCAGGACTAAACCAGGCTAAACCAGGACTAAAACCAGGGACTAACCAGGATAAACCAGGACTAAACCAGGGACTAAACCAGGACTAAACCAGGGCTAAACCAGGACTAAACCAGGACTAAACCAGGACTAAACCAGGGCTAACCAGGACTAACCAGGAACTAAACCAGGACTAAACCAGGACTAAACCAGGACTAAACCAGGACTAAACCAGGGACTAAACCAGGGACTAAACCAGGACTAAACCAGGACTAAACCAGGGCTAAACCAGGACTAAACCAGGCTAAACCAGACTAAAAACCACTAACCAGGACTAAACAGGACTAAACCAGGACTAAACCAGGCTAAACCAGGACTAACCAGGACTAAACCAGGACTAAACCAGGGACTAAACCAGGACTAAACCAGGGGCTAAACCAGGACTAAACCAGGACTAAACCAGGGCTAGACCAAACCAGGACTAAACCAGGACTAAACCAGGGCTAAACCAGGGCTAAACCAGGCTAAACCAGGACTAAACCAGGACTAGGACTAAACCAGGACTAAACCAGGACTAAACCCCAGGACTAAACCAGGACTAAACCAGGCTAAACCAGGACTAAACCAGGACTAAACCAGGACTAAACCAGGACTAAACCAGGGCTAGACCAGGGCTAGACCAGACTAAACCAGGACTAAACCAGGACTAAACCAGGGACTAAACCAGGACTAGGACAGACCAGGGACTAAACCAGGACTGACTAAGACCAGACTAAACCAGGACTAAACCAGGACTAAACCAGGACTAAACCAGGACTAAACCAGGACTAGACCAGTGTCATTTGTGGAGTTTACATTAGGGTTGTAACAATAACTAAAATATATCGTATCGTCAAAGTTCTCACAATAATATCGTGGACCATCACAAAATATCGAATCACAAGTCTCTCTGTTTAAATTAATAGTTATGTTATATTATTTATATTAAGTTAAATTATATTATGAGTTATGGTGCAGTAACAGCTAAAAAACCCCACAGAGAACTACATAGACCATGATGCTTTGCTCCATTTCAGTGCAGACGACGAGAAGAAATTACAGTTCTAACACTTTTAAGTTTTAGTTCTTTGGATTAACTCTTGTCAAGACATTTTAAGAGGAAAAAGTAGAATATTCACTCCACAAAATATCGCAATAAATATCGTACCCGCTCAGACCCATTACAAGTCACCGCGGGAATCACCATTTGAGACGGTGGAGTTATCAGATCACAAAGTCTGACCGCGCAAAGAACTAAATATCCTTCTTATTTTCGTTTCTACAACGTGAAACGAATAATGATAAAACAATAAATTACTTTTACTTATATTTCCAACTTCTCCGTTCCTTTACTTTTCACGTTGTAGTTCTTCTTCTTCACTTGCCGCTTGATCGGTCCGTCGGAAAATAGAGTCCCACGGTCACTTCTGTTGTGCTTTTTAATGATGTGTTGTGGCGTTTGCATTTGTGTTGTGGTGTTTGCATTAAAATCGAGTCCCGTGGTGCATTTCCATTTTCATTGTGGCTTTTTGATGTGTTGTGGCTTTTTGATGTTGTGGCGTTTTTTGTGTTGTGGCATTTGCGTTGTGGCGTTTGTATTTTGTTGTGGCCATTGCATTAAAACAGAGTCCCGTGGTCATTTCCGTTGTGGCTTTTTAATGTGTTTGTGGCTTTTTTAATGTGTTGTGGCTTTTTAAATGTGTTGTGGCTTTTTAATGTGTTGTGGCTTTTTAATGTGTTGTGGCGTTTGTATTTGTTGCAGCTTTTGCATTAAAATAGAGTCCTGTGGTCATTTCCGTTGTGGCTTTTTAATGTGTTGTGGCTTTTTTATGTGTTGTGGCATTTGCGTTTGTGTTGTGGCATTTGCATTAAAATAGAGTCCCGTGGTCATTTCCATTGTGGCTTTTTGATGTGTTGTGGCATTTGCGTTTGCGTTGTGGCTTTTGTATTTGTTGCAGCTTTTGCATTAAAATAGAGTCCCGTGGTCATTTCCATTGTGGCTTTTTAATGTGTTGTGGCATTTGCGTTTGTGTTGTGGCATTTGCGTTTGCGTTGTGGCATTTGCGTTTGCGTTGCAGCGTTTGCATTAAAATAGAGTCCCGCGGTCATTTCCGTTGTGACTTTCTTTGGTGTGTTGTGGCTTTTTGTTGTGTCGTCGTTTGTATTTGTTGCGGCGTTTGCGTTTGTTGTGACCCCTCTCGGCTTCTGTAAAAAAACACTAACGCGGTGTCCCCGGGTTTGACTACCCCAAATGTAAGACTTTTTAAAGACCTTTTTAAGACCAGTTAAATGAAAATTAAGACCAACATCGCAGCCGTTACGCAGGTGAAAAACACCAGATCCGATTCTAATAATGTTCAACCAACTACTGATTTGTGTCCGTCCGTTTAACATCGCTCTGCAGTCTGGTTGAGTTTACAAAAAAAACAGGCGAATGAAATTTAAGACCTTTGTGAAAAAATAAGGCCTTAATTTAGAAAAATTAACTTTAAGACCTTTTTTTTTTTTTTTTTTTTTTTTTTTTTTTTTAAATAATTTTTATTTGCAAACTACATAGATTACAACAAATAGGAACCAAACGACATACAAGATACAAGACAGACATTAATACAAATAGGAACAAAGATGCAGGGGTTGGTGACAGTGTGAACCTTATGTGCGTGTCTGTGTGTGTGTGGTGTGTCTGTGTGTGTATGTGTGTGTTGTGTGTGTATATGCGTGCGTGTGTGTGTGTGTATGTGTGTGTGTATGTGCATACCGTGTGTATGTATGTGTGCCGGGGGGGGATAGACAGGCTATGTGGATGATTTAATGTTGACCTGTATTATTGCTATTTAATTTGAGTATTGAAAATTTGTTTAAGTGTGTGTTGGCATTTTGCCTCAGATCCCACTGAAGTGGGAGCAGGCCAAGCCACAACTCATGCCCACCCAAGGCGGGTGCGGGGGCCACCCCCAGGGCTCGCGCATGTGGTCGCCCTTCGACCAGGCCGGCCCACCCCCAATGAACCACCTCCCGGTCTGAAATGCTCCCCCTCCCTGATATATATGTACATGTGCATACATTCACACCACACATGCATGCACGCACCTGCCTGCACAGGAATGTGCACGCACATCCACATACACACAAGCCTGCACACATACTCACACAATTCACACACATGAACCCACATTCATCCCTGGTTGACTTGTGATGCATTAAAAAAAAATTGGGTGTGATGCATTAAAAGTATCAGGGAGGTAAAGGAGCTTGGGGTCGACCAGAGAGTGAAGCCAGCACAGAGGGGAGACCCTGAGGGGACGGGAGAGCACGCAACCGGGCCACCCGTAGGAGGACCCCCACACCCAACACCCAGGTGACAGCAGAGAGGGCCCAGCCCGCTAGGGACCTGAGGCAGAGACAACTTTGTGCTGTGTTCCTAAGTCTGTTAAAGTTCTGTTTTATATAGCCTGTCCTATCCCATCCCTGTTTTCTTTATAAAATTAAGCGGTGTGTATGGCATTGTGTTGTGTTTGTACAGTGTGTGAGTGTGTAATGGGTGTGTTATGTGTGTGTGCATGTGTATGTACTCTCAGGACTTCATCTATTTTAAATGTCAAGCAAAAGGTGATAGGCAACCAGACAAAGAAAAGTGTTAAAGAACGAGGAGGAGAAGAGTAATCAAATATGAAATTACATTTGTAGAAAATGGAGGAAGGTGGACCAGGGTGAGTGTGGTGCTGTTGTGCTGACTGGGGGTAGTAGATTGTTATTCCAGAAGAGATATGGTCAATGAGTAGGTTTTTTCCAGTGTGTCAGATGTATGTTGTGTCTTGATTTCCAGTTCATGAGGATAGTTTTCTTGGCGATAGTTAGGGCCACAAGGAGAGGTTTATGGTTTTTATTATCTATTGAGATTATTGAAAGGTCTCCTAGAAGACAGAGTGAGGGGGACATGGGGATGCGACAACCCATGAAGTGGGATAGTGAGTCCGTGATTCCTTCCCAGAAGTGCTTTTTAAGACTTTTAAGACCCCGCGGCTGCCCTGATTGAAGTCTCTCTCAGTCTGGTCTGACATCGTTTCGGGAAAAGAGCAAAAGAGGACCGGGCATTTGTTTCCAGGGCCGGGGGCGTCTAAACTCAAATGTAAAGCGTCCAGGGTGTTTTTTGACGCTCTGGTCTGAACGGGCCTTTAGATGAGTTTAAAGTTCAGATTTCAGTCCTTCTCAAACCTGAACGCTCCTGGAGTTGTTTACAAGTGTGAAAATAATCCAGATTTTCCACATATCGGAAAATCAAACCGCAGGAGGATTTGTTTCCAGAAGTGCACAGTCTTAAACCGCACCGATGTCTCTGTGCTATTAAAAGAATTAAAGTTATAAAAGTACAGGACAGTTTCATCCTTCGTTTCGTCTTATTGATTCTTCAAACTTTTTCAGAGGGAAACAAATACGACTTTGAGTTTTAAAGAGCCTGTGTTTCTGTTTTCTGTTCTAATGTTTCCTCATCACAAACAGACCCGGGGTCGTGTTTTGTTTCATTCAAACCCTGCAGATTCAGGTTCTTCTCTCAAAACTGAAAACACTCTGTTCCACCTTGTGATGTCATGTGGTGATACAGGAAGTGTTTCATTGTGTGTTTAAACTTATAGGGCTTTTCTACCGTGTTTGAACTTGTCTTGTCTGAAAGGCGCTCGGACTCGGTCTCGAGGTCTGACACTTGACCAGTGATAAAATGGAGATAGATTTATAAAAAAACATTGATATAAATGTGTCAAAATAACTTTAAAACACAAATAAATGTCAAAAATGACAAAGATGGTCTTGATTTGGTCTCGATGGGCCGTGGTCTTGGTCTTGTCTCAGTCTCGACCTTTAAAGTATTGGTCTTGTCTGGTCTTGGTCTTGTCTTGTCTTCTGACCCTCAGAGGTCTGGTCTTGGTCTTTGTCTTGGTCTTGGTCTTGACCCTCAGAGGTCTTTGGTCTTGGTCTTGGTCTTGAGGTCTTGACCCTCAGACCCTCAGAGGTCTTGGTCTTGTCTTGGTCTTGACCCTCAGAGGTCTTGGTCTTGTCTTGGTCTTGACCCTCAGAGGTCTTGGTCTTGTCTTGGTCTTGACCCTCAGAGGTCTTGGTCTTGGTCTTGGTCTTTAAAAGTCTCGGTCTTGTCTTGGTCTTGACCCTCAGAGGTCTTGGTCTTGTCTTGGTCTTGACCCTCAGAGGTCTTGGTCTTGTCTTGGTCTTGACCCTCAGAGGTCTTGGTCTTGTCTCGGGCTCTGGACCCTCTGGTCTCGCTCTGGTCTTGGTCTCGATTAGTTCGGTCTTAGTTCTACACTATGGCCTCAGACTATCTCCGTGACGACGAGCAGGTGACACAACCAGGGCAAGTTAGAGCTCAGATCCGTGGAGAGGCGAGCCCAGTCACAGTAAACAGCAGTATTTTTAAGAAACATAAACCCGCTGAAATTAAATGAATGTGAGATCGTTGAGTTTAATGCCACACTGCGGAGCTTACAGGCAAAGCAACAGCATCACCACGGAAACAAACAGGTGAAAAAAAAGAAAGTGAAAAGTTCCGCAGTGCCCCTTTAATACTGCGCTAAACAAACGGTCTGATCTGATCATGAGAGAGAACGTCGTTTGAGGTTTGAGTTATTGTTCGCACGACTCGACCTTTGCGATTTCTGTACAATTAGTGTGCGGCGCGATCGTCTCGGCGCAGCTCTGGCACGCGCCCTTTGACCCCCGCTTCATTAAACGCCGCGTTACGTGCGCGCCGGAGCGGGATCGATGCGGAGGCGTGAGCGCGGCCCCGGGTTTATGGAGGTCGGGGGTGTTCCTCTGGGAAACGCCGAGCTCGTCCGTTTCGCCGAAGCATCGACGGAGACGTTCAGACTCGAGGCCCGAGCCGGAGCTGAATTAGGACGTCGTTTCGTGTTAATGGAAAATTGATTTTTGGGATGTAAATGTACAAAAGTGTGTCAGCGGCGAAATTAAAACCAGCGGAATCGAAATTACAACGTGTTTATCGAACATTTTGAACATGACCAGACAAAGACAAAGACAGTGTGTTATACTCAGTGTTGGGAAGTTTACTTTTAAAATGTAATCCCCTACAGATTACAGATTACACACACCAGAATGTAGTTTGTAACAGAATCCATTAAATTACTTAAAGTGAGTAATGTAATCTGATTACTTTGGATTACTTGATTTGCTGTAGAGAAACAAAGACGAGGAAATCGTAACATAAAATGTTTTTTCTGCTAAAAGAAAATAAAAAGTCCAGATTTTACTGAACCAGATTAAAAATATTATTGATAGAAGAAGAAGAAACACGGTCCAGTTTAGTTCAGTCCTGGTTTAGTCCTGGTTTAGTCCTGGTTTCAGTCCTGGTTTAGTCCTGGTTTAGTCCTGGTTTCAGTCCTGGTTTAGTCCTGGTTAGTCCTGGTTTAGTCAGTCCTGGTTTAGTCCTGGTTTAGTCCTGGTTCAGTCCTGGTTTAGTCCTGGTGGTTTAGTCCTGTTTAGTCCTGGTTTAGTCCTGGTTTAGTCCTGGTTTCAGTCCTGGTTTAGTCCTGGTTCAGTCCTGGTTTAGTCCTGGTTTAGTCCTGGTTTAGTTTAGTCCTGGTTTAGTCCTGGTTCAGTCCTGGTTTTCAGTCCTGGTTTTCCTGGTGGTTCAGTCCTGGTTCAGTCCTGGTTTAGTCCTGGTTTAGTCCTGGTAGTCAGTCCTGGTTTAGTCCTGGTTTAGTCCTGGTTCAGTCCTGGTTTAGTCCTGGTTTAGTCCTGGTTTAGTCCTGGTTTAGTCCTGGTTTAGTCCTGGTGCAGATTTCTTCTATTCAGTTTGTTTTCACTGTCGTCAGTTGCTCTGGTTTGACATTTAAGTTGTAACTGTTTTATATTTGTTATTTTTATTTATCTCCCGTCGGGAAGACAGAACGACAGCGCCACCTGCTGTCCCACTTCCTCAGGACAGACTCCCAGGTGTGTCAGAGTAAACACGCCCCCTCGTCCCGGTTTATCGTCCCGCGGGCTCGTTTCTGTACTTCAGTTAAATCTTTAATGCCCCTTTTTTTCCTCTCACACACCTGGGATTCTGTCGTGAGGAAGTGGAACTGCAGGTGGCGCTGTCGTCCTGCCTCCACCGGTAGGAAGACAGAACCAAAACCTGTTTAAATCATCTGAGGGACACGACGCAGAAACGTCACGAGACTCTGAGGAAGACGCAGGGAGCAGAACAAACTGTCAGGATGAAAACAAACTCTTGGTCCGAAAAAAGAACTTGATGACAGAAGTGATCGGAAAACCAAATACATAAAAGCTGCTCACTCTTTCGTTTAGATCTGCACATGTTCTGAAAGGTGATTTTTGTATTAGTTTTGCCAGTTCAGATTTCAGTCTTTTTGCAAATTGTTCTTGACGCGTTTAAATGTGAACTTGAAGTGTTCACGGACGTACTTCCAGCTCCACCGATTCTGTTTCCAATTGACTTCATTTTGAAAAATCGTCTCCTCTTTCTCTCCCTGCTGCTGTGAGTCTCGTCGTTTTGGTCTTTAAATGTTCGTGTTCACCCCCCGTACGTGATCCTGGTGTTTCTATTTCACAGTTTTCTCCGTAAACGATTCCACGGCCGCCCTGAACGTCGGCTCCGGAGGTGTCAGCTTCACTCGGAGATTGAAAAATTATACGAGATTTGGCAGCGTCACCGTCATTTTTCTCCGCTGCCTGTGTGTGTGTGTGTGTGTGTGTGCAGTGGTGCAGCGTGTACTGTCATCATGTCCTTCTAAAAGACTGAGAAGACTCTGTTACACCTGCTGATGTCATGACGTGGTGTCTCTTTCTTTCACTGTTGTGTAGCAGATATGATGGGTGAACGTCCAACACTGAGACGGGGTTTGGACTCGTGACAGGAGACATAGTTTGGCTCAAGGAGGAAAGTGAGACAGAGTTTAAAACACAAAACCAGGAGAATTTGGAGTAACATGGTGCAGGATGTGAGTTGTACTGAAGGAATGGAGAAACGGAATATTTACAGATGGTCTCGGTCCAGCAGAAGTAAACATCCATCCATCCATCCATCCATTTTCGTCCGCTTATCCGGGGTCAGGTCACGGGGGCATCAGCCTAAGCAGGGACTCCCAGACTTCCTTCACCCCAGACACGTCCTCCAGCTCCTCCAGGGGGACCCCGAGGCGTTCCCAGGCCAGCCGAGAGACATAGTCCCTCCAGCGTGTCCTGGGTCTTCCCCGGGGCCTCCTCCCGGCGGGACATGCCCGGAACACCTCCCGAGGGAGGCGCCCAGGAGGCATCCGGAACAGATGCCCGAGCCTCAACTGGCTCCTCTCGACGTGGAGGAGCAGCGGCTCTACTCCGAGCTCCTCCCGTGTGACTGAGCTCCTCACCCTATCTCTAAGGGAGCGCCCAGCCACCCTGCGGAGGAAACTCATTTCGAGCGCTTGTATCCGCGATCTCGTCCTTTCGGTCACTACCCAGAGCTCATGACCATAGGTGAGAGTAGGAACGAAGACTGACCGGTAAATCGAGAGCTTCGCCTTTCGACTCAGCTCCCTCTTCACCACAACGGTCCGATACAGCGACCGCATCACTGCCGAAGCTGCACCGATCCGCCTGTCAATCTCCCGTTCCGTCCTTCCCTCACTCGTGAACAAGACCCCGAGATACTTGAACTCCTCCACTTGAGGCAAAGACTCCCCACCCACCCGGAGAGGGCAAGCCACCTTTTTCCGGTCGAGAACCATGGCCTCGGACTTGGAAGAGCTGATCTTCATCCCAGCCGCTTCACACTCGGCTGCAAACCGCCCCAGTGCACATTGCAGGTCCTGGTTCGATGAAGCCAACAGGACAACATCGTCCGCAAACAGCAGAGATGAAATCCTGTGGTCCCCAAACCGGACCCCTCCGGCCCCTGACTGCGCCTAGAAATTCTGTCCATAAATACAATGAACAGAACCGGTGACAAAGGGCAGCCCTGGCGGAGTCCAACATGCACCGGGAACAGGTCTGACTTACTGCCGGCAATGCGAACACAGCTCCTGCTCCGGTCATACAGGGACCGGACAGCCCTTAGCAAAGGGCCCCGGGCCCCATACTCCCAGAGCACCCCCCACAGGACACCACGAGGGACACGGTCGAATGCCTTCTCCAGATCCACAAAACACATGTGGACTGGTTGGGCAAACTCCCATGAACCCTCGAGCACCCTATGGAGAGTGTAAGAGCTGGTCCAGTGTTCCACGGCCAGGACGAAAACCACACACTGCTCCTCCTGAATCCGAGGTTCGACTATCGGCCGGATTCTCCTCTCCAGTCCCTGGCATAGACCTTACCGGGAAGGCTGAAGAAGTGTGATCCCCCTATAGTTGGAAACACCCTCCGGTCCCCCTTCTTATACAGAGGGACCACCACCCCGGTTTGCCAGTCCAGAGGTACTGTCCCCGACCGCCACGCGATGTTGAAGAGGCGTGACAGCCAAGCAGCCCCACAACATCCAGAGACTTCAGGTACTCAGGACGGATCTCATCCAACCCCGGAGCCTTGCCACCAAGGAGCTTCCAACCACCTCAGTGACTTCGGCCGGGTGATGGATGAGTCCGCCTCCGAGTCCCCAGCCTCGGCCTCCTCCTCGGAGGACGTGACAGTGGGATTGAGGAGATCCTCAAAGTATTCCTTCCACCGCCGGACAACGTCCCCAGTCGAGGTCAACAGCTCTCCCCCCCCGCACTGTAAACAGTGTTGGTGAAGAACTGCTTCCCCTCCTGAGGCGCCGGACGGTTTGCCAGAATCTCTTTGAGGCCGTCCGATAGTCCTTCTCCATGGCCTCCCCGAACTCCTCCCAGCTCCGAGTTTTTGCCTCCAAGTTTTTGCCTCCGCGACCACACGGGCTGCAGCACGCTTGGCCCGCCGGTACCTGTCAGCTGCCTCAGGAGTCCCCCGAGCCAGCAAGGCCCGATAGGACTCCTTCTTCAGCTTGACAGCATCCCTTACTTCCGGTGTCCACCACCGGGTTCTGGGGTTGCCGCGCGACAGGCACCACAGACCTTACGCCCACAGCTCCGAGCAGCTGCATTGACAATAGAGGCCGAGAATGAAGCCCACTCGGACTCCATATCTCCAGCTCCCCCGGAATCCGGGAGAAGTCCTCCCGGAGGTGCGAGTTGAAGGTCCCTCTGACAGAGGGCTCCGCCAGACGTTCCCAACAGACCCTCACTACACGCTTGGGCCTGCCAGGTCTTTCCGGCTTCCTCCTCCGCCAGCGAACCCAACTCACAACCAGGTGGTGATCAGTTGACAGCTCAGCCCCTCTCTTCACCCGAGTGTCCAAGACACGCGGCCGGAGATCAGATGACACAACGACAAAGTCGATCATCGACCTCCGGCCTAGGGTGTCCTGGTGCCACGTGCACTTATGGACACCCTTGTGCTCGAACATGGTGTTTGTTATGGACAAACTGTGACTAGCACAGAAGTCCAATAACAAAACACTACTCGGGTTCAGATCAGGGAGGCCGTTCCTCCAATCACCCCTCTCCAAGTGTCACTGTCGTTGCCCACGTGGGCGTTGAAGTCCCCCAGGAGAACAACGGAGTCCCCGGTCGGTGCACTGTCTAGTTACCCCTCCCAAGGACTCCAAGAAGGCCGGGTACTCTGCACTGCTGTTCGGCCCGTAGGCCGACACCACAGTGAGAGACCTGTCCCCGACCCGAAGGCGCAGGGACGCGACCCTCTCGTTCACCGGGGTGAACTCCAACACACAGCGACTGAGCTGTGGGCAATGAGAGCCCACACCAGCCCGCCGCCGCTCCCCGCGGCCAACGCCAGAGAAATGGAGAGTCCAGCCCCTCTCAAGGAGTTGGGTTCCAGAAGTAAACAACAAGGTCAAAACTTCAAGTTAATTCATCTGATATAAAAGTGTATTGAACAGATACATATGTGCTCTAGTTTATCAAACTGTTGACCTTTTTTCTGGACCATTTTTGGTTCTAAAGTTCCATATGTTTTAAACAGACCATGTATGAAACATGGAACAAAAATTATTTCCCAAATTTCAAAGACCTGAAAATCATGTAAATAAATGTTTGTATTTCATCATATCTTGTGTTATTCCATCTTTGAACTGTTGATGAAGGGACATGATTTAAAAAAAAAAAAGTATTTAAAATAATAAAAATGTTCTTGGAAGGACTGACATATTTTATAGAAATAGTTTCTTTCATTTTGAAGTAATATTAAAGTTTTCAGAAGAAAAAAGCAACAAATGATGTAAAATCCTGCACCTTCTACTTGTTTGTACAATTTTCCCTCCGTTACTTTTCCCTCCGTTACCATGACCTTTCTTAATAAAAAATCTCATGAGTCAAAAAGTAAGAGGTTTTTCAACCTAATCTTTAGGGATGGACATGATTAGTCGATTAATCGATAATTGATCATTAAGAATTTCATCGATTACGTTCATTTTAATGGACAAACTGAATGTATGTTTGTGTGTCGTGACCAAACAGGTGTACATGTGTCTCTGCATCAGAAGGAGCGAGACACAAACAGTGGGTCAGTCTGTAACGAACCGAAGCACAAATGTGGATTTAACCAGGATTTGTAGAAGAAATTCCACACTTTCCGTTGCGTTGGGACAAGTGTGAGTCCATGTGCACAGTGGATAAAGCAGCACATATGTTTCTGTGTCCAGTGGGAAAAAGTTTTTCCAGGTGAGAGTCGCTCAATGTGGATGACGAGGCCCCGCCCCCCTCCCCCCGTACGCTGTCCTGGTTTTGACAAACACAAATCTGGTCACACTGACCTGTATTCACCTGAGTCATGTCTTTTAATCCAACACAAGTTGAACCACATCAGCGACACAAGAGCTGGAGTTTTATCTTCACTTAGTTTATGTAAATTAGTGATGTGGTTTTAAGTTTTGTTTCTGTGAGATTTGAACAAAACTGAATTAAACACATTATAATGTCAAACAGCTGATGTGGCTCTAGAGTCGTTATGTTTATATGTCGTAAAGTTGAATTTATTTATGCAGATTAGTGCAGATAGTAATAATAATGATGATCATTTTAATATAAAAACGTTAATGATTAATTGATAATCGATCGTTAATTCTTCCGACGATCGATTAAGAAAATTTCATTGAATGCCCGTCTCTAATATGAAGCAAATATTCAAACCAGTTTGTTAAGGATATGTAAGTGAGAACCAAGAGTTATCACTGTTTGGATTTATTGACCAAAAAGTGCTGCATATTTCATTCCCTCCGTTACCGACATGAGTTTTTAATTTTTTGTCTTGAACTTGAAAGAATCTCACAGGTTTAACTTGACCCTGTTGGAGTGTAACTCTTTCCTACATTCTGATACTTTACTTATTTCAATAGTTCCTCTAGTTTCTGAATAAGAGACATTTGAATGTCAAAAATCTGACCCTGTTTCCCTCCAGTACTGCTTGACCAGACACATGTATTTATAATATTTACAATATGAACAAAATGAAAGAGAACAGTGTGACCAACGGAGCGTTGCTGTTCTGACTCAAAGTTCAGTTCAGTGTTGTACTCGTTGTAGTAAGAGAGTTTATAGTCCGAGCGAGTAGTGAATGAGGTTTTGACCGAGTCCTTTATGGCAAAACACGCATCATGAATCTCCGACTTCTGGTCATCGTGCAGTTCACACTGGGAAGGATCCTCTGAAAAAGTGAACATCAAACCTCCATGTTTGTTTTTGATCTTTTCAAGTCTTTTGAACCATATCACTTTTGTTTCCTGGTTCTGATATTGTCATATTTTAGTTTTGGGATTCAGACATCGTTAATTGTTGTGGTTGTTGGATCCTAACAGCGGAAAACAGCTCGAGAAATGTGTTTGTGAACTCCATAAATGCAAAAGTGAATCAGATGTGTGTGACTCAAACCTCTGTTCAAACTGTTTCTCTTCCCAACGGAATTGAAAAATAGTGAAAGGTGAAGGTGATGGGCAGGATTGATCCACAGGAAGAACCAAAAAGGAAACATTTGTCTGACTAAATCATCCTAAGTTTGTTCTCTGTTCTTTTGTTTTTACTATAACTTGAATAAATCTTGGGAAAATAAATTTACCCCAAAAAGTGCGACTTATATGTTTTTTTCTTCTTCATAACACATTTTTTGGCTGGTGCAATTTATACTCCGGAGCGACTTATAGTCCGAAAAATATGGTACTGAAAACACACCACCTTCCACCTTGTGATGTCATCATGTGGTAATACAGGAAGTGCTCCACTGTGTTTTTAAACTCCACACACCTTCACTAGAATCACTCGGAACATTTCAGCGCTGGAGTTGCTGATCTCGACTGAACTAAATGTAAAAGGAACTGTTCACTGGAAAACTACCACTTCATGACATCACAAGGTGGAACAGAGCGTTTGGAGCTTTGGAGACGTAAACAGACGAATAATAAATGAAACGAAACACAAGTCCAGGTCTGTTTTTGAGGAGGAAACAACATTAGAACACGACTTAAAGAGAGACTGTCTCTCTTTAATAAGGAAATAAAACCTCGAGAGAAGAGAGAGAAAAGATGACTGACTCACGAGAAAAAAAATACAAAAACAAAAAAAACAAAAAACATAAAAAACACAAAAACAAAAAACACAAAAATACATAAAAATACAAAAAAAACCAAAAACATAAAAAGTGAAAAATACAAAAACACGAAAAACATAAAAAAAACAAAAACAAAAAAACACAAAACATAAAAAAACACACACAAAAACATAAAAACATAAAAATACAAAAACACAAAAAAAAAAACATAAAAACAAAAAAACACAAAATTACATAAAAATACAAAAAAAACCATAAAAAGTAAAAAATACAAAAACACAAAAAACATAAAAAAACACACACAAAAACATAAAAATACAAAAACACAAAAAACATAAAAATACAAAAACACAAAAAACATAAAAAACACAAAAACACAAAATTACATAAAAAAACAAAAAAAAAACATAAAAACATAAAAACACGAAAATACAAAAACACACAAAAAACATAAAAGCATAAAAATACAAAAACACAAAAAACATACCCCCCCAAAAAAAACCCAAAATTACATAAAAAAACAAAAAACATAAAAATACAAAAAAACATAAAAAACACAAAAACAAAAAACACAAAATTACATAAAAAACATAAAAAAACACAAAAATACAAACACACACACACACAAAAACATTAAAAAACACATGAAAAACATTTAACAAATAAAAAACACAACTGCAGGTCTGTGTGTGATGAGGAAATGACATTTAAAGCCACACTCTGTAACTTTTCTAGTCGAGGGTTTGCCACCTGCTTCTCCTGAAATGTTCCACAGTGTCGCATTAGCCCCACACAGCAAAAAGTGGAGTGTTAAAATGAACTCTCACAGAATCAGTTTTTACAATTTTACGTTTTTCTTTAAGAAGGAAATAAAACCTGGAGGATCCGTCATGAGAATTTGAACCTGACGGTGTTTTTTTTTTTTTTTTTTTTTTTTTTTTTTTTTTCTGAAACCATTTCCTGACGCTGTGTCGTTTTGCACAGAGACATGTCGCCGTCACCTGATCCGCTCCGTCCGTGTGCTCTGACCTTCTGGTGTCAGAGGAGGAAGTGATGTAATAGGATCTGTGTGTCATGTGACCGCGGGGAAACGTGGAGGTCGAGATTATCCGGCGTTTTGTCCTTAATCCAGACGACGTGCGCCGCTAATGAGACTGATCCTGTCCCCGCAGACTCGCGGCCGCCGCCGCCGCCGCCGCCTTCACACCAAACACCAAACACGCTTTTATTAACACTTATCAGAGTGTAGGGGACGAGCGAGGGCCACACGAGCCAAAACATCACACAAAAATATACGTTTAGTAAGTTTTAAAAAAAAACCTCTGTCACACAAAAAACTTGAAGTAAAATATCTTGGATCATTTCTGTCATTATTTAAAGGTCCTAAATTACACAAAACTGACTCTTGTTTTTGTGTGTTTTTGTATTTTTGAGGTTTTTGTGTTTTTCTGTGTTTTTGTTGTTGAATTAACACTAAAGGAAGTTGAATTAACACTAGAGGAAGTTGAATTAACACTAGATAAAGTTGAATTAACACTAGATAAAGTTGAATTAACACTAGATGAAGTTGAATTAACACTAGAAGGAAGTTGAATTAACACTAGAGGAAGTTGAATTAACACTAGTTGATAGAGGAAGTTGAATTAACACTAGAGGAAGTTGAATTAACACTAGATGAAGTTGAATTAACACTAGAGGAAGTTGAATTAACACTAATGGAAGTTGAATTAACACTAGAGGAAGTTGAATTAACACTAAGAGGAAGTTGAATTAACACTAAGGAAGTTGAATTAACACTAGAGGAAGTTGAATTAACAACTAGATGAAGTTGAATTAACACTAAGGGAAGTTGAATTAACACTAAGGAAGTTGAATTAACACTAGAGGAAGTTGAATTAACACTAAGTTGACTAAGAAGTTGAATTAACACTAGATAGAAGTTGAAGTTGAATTAACACTAGAGGAAGTTGAATTAACACTAGAAGAAGTTGAATTAACACACTAGAGGAAAGTTGAATTAACACTAGAGGAAGTTGAATTAACACTAGTTGATAGAAGTTGAATTAACACTAGAGGAAGTTGAATTAACACTAGGAAGTTGAATTAACACTAGAGTTGACTAGAAAGTTGAATTAACACTAAGAGGAAGTTGAATTAACACTAGAGGAAGTTGAATTAACACTAGAGGAAGTTGAATTAACACTAAAGGAAGTTGAATTAACACTAGAGGAAGTTGAATTAACACTAGAGGAAGTTGAATTAACACTAGAGGAAGTTGAATTAACACTAGAGGAAGTTGAATTAACACTGGAGGAAGTTGAATTAACACTAGAGGAAGTTGAATTAACACTAGAGGAAGTTGAATTAACACTAAGGAAGTTGAATTAACACTAGAGGAAGTTGAATTAACACTGAAGAAGGAAGTTGAATTAACACTAAGAAGTAGAAAGTTGAATTAACACTAAGAGGAAGTTGAATTAACACTAGAGAAGTTGAATTAACACTAGAGGAAGTTGAATTAACACTAGAGGAAGTTGAATTACACTAGAGGAAGTTGAATTAACACTAGAGGAAGTTGAATTAACACTAGAGAAGTTGAATTAACACTAGAGGAAGTTGAATTAACACTAGAGGAAGTTGAATTAACACTAGAGGAAGTTGAATTTACTTCAACCACATCAACTCTGGCAAATAACCCCAACTCCAACCCCCATTTAACTTTCAAATCATTAAAACAACACTTTTTGTGTTAAAAACAACTGAAATATTTCACTCTGAAATGTTAACCCTCCCGTTTTTTCCGTGTATTTCTCTTGCATTTATTCAAGTACAGGTGTTTTTACTGCTGTACAATACCTAGAAAAATCTGCATTCTTACTGTAAGCAGCGTCGCCTCTCCACAGATCTGACCTGTAACTCTCTGCCCGGCTGGTGTCACCGTAGAAGCTTCTTCAGGCAAATCGCAAACATCTCTGTGAAGGAAAAGTTACACAGTGCAGCTTTAACTGTGGAGTCATTTACAGCGCACGGACGGACGATGGAGAGAAACGGGATTCGTGTATTTTTATTTTAAAAAAAATAAAAAAAAAAAAATTATAATTAAACTAGAAAAGTGTTGATTGAGTTTTTTTCTTGAGAGAGTTGATTGGAGGAGGAGTGGAGCTTTTCTCAAACTCTCTGCGCTTCATGAGCAGGATTGTTGCCTCCCTCTAGTGGATCTTCTGAGTTACACACTTTCTCTCTCCATCTCTTCATTCCCTCTCTCCCTCCCTCTGTTCCCTCTCTCCATCTCTCCTCTTCAGGCGACTGTTTCTACTTTGTGATCGTGTTCATACTAAACTAAAAGAAACATTTTAATAGAATAATTCAAAAACAACAGCAACAATCTGACTCCTCCTCCTCTCTCCCTCTCCTTCCCTCTTCCTCTTTCTCCTTGTCTCCAACGTTCCCTCTCTTCTTCTTCTCTCCTCCTCCCTTCTTCAGGTGATGGACGTGTTCCCGGTGAAGAACGAGCAGAGTTTGATGATCATGTTCAAACTAAACTTTGATCTAACTCCTCTCCTTCCCTCTCCTTCTTTCTCTCTCTCTCCTACTTCTCTTCTCCTCCCTCTCTTCTCCTTCTTCTCTCCTCCTCTCTCCTCTTCTCTTCTCTCCTCTCTCTTCTCTCTTCTCTTCTCTCTCTCTCTCTCTCCTTCTCCTTCTCCTTCTCCCTCTTCTTCTCTCTTCTTCTCCTCCTCTCCTCCTCTTCTCTCCTCTCTCCTCTCTCTCTTCTCTTCTCTCTCCTCTCTCTTCTCTCTCCTTCTCTTCTCTCCCTCTCTCCTTCCTCTCTCTCTCTCCTCCTCTTCTCCTCTTCTCCCTCTCTCTCTTTCTTCTCTCTCCTCCTTTCCTTCCCTTTTCCTCCTCCCTCTCTCCTCCTTCTTCTCCTTCTTCTCTTCTCCTCCCTCCTCTCTTCTTCTCTCTCTTCTTCTCTTTCTTCTCCTCTTCTCTCCTTCTCTCTTCTCTCTTCTTTCTTCTCCTCCTCTCTCCTTCTCTTCTCTCTCTCTCTCTCTCTCCTCTTCTCTCTCTCCTCCTCTCTTCTCCTCTCTCCTCCTTTTTCTCTTTCTTCTCTCTCTTCTCCTCCTTCTTCCTTTCCTCCTCCTCTTCTCCTCCTTCTTCTCCTTCTTCTCTTCTCCTCCCTCTCTCCTTCTCTCTTCTTCTCCCTCTCTCCTTCTCTTCTTCTCTTCTCTTCCTCTCTCCTTTTCTCTTTTCTCTCTCTTCTCTTTCTTCCTCCTCCTCTCCTCCTCCTCTCCTCCTCCTCTTCTTCTTCTTCAGGTGAGTGTTTCCACTGTGTCATGGACGTGTTCCTGGTGAAGAACGAGGAGGGTCTGGTGATCATGTTCATCTTAAACTTTGATCTCACTCCTCTCTCCTTCTTCTCTCTCTCCTTCTTCTCTCTCTCCTCCTCTCCTCCCTCCTCTTCTCCTCTTCTTCTTCTTCTTCAGGCGAGTGTTTCCACTGTGTGATCGACGTGGTGCCGGTGAAGAACGAGCAGGGTCTGGTGATCATGTTCATCTTAAACTTTTAATCTCACTCCTCTCTCTTTCTTCTCCTTCTTCTCTCTCTTCTTCTTCTCTCTCCTCCTCTCTCCTCCTCCTCTCCTCCTCTCCTCCTTCCTCCTCTTCTTCTTCAGGCGAGTGTTTCCACTGTGTGATCGACGTGGTGCCGGTGAAGAACGAAACAGGGTCTGGTGATCATGTTCATCTTAAACTTTGATCTCACTCCTCTCTCCTTCTTCTCTCTCTCCCTCTCTCTCTCTCTCCTCTCCTCCTCCTCTCCTCCTCCTCTTTCTTCTTCTTCAGGCGAGTGTTTCCACTGTGTGATCACGTGGTGCCGGTGAAGAACGAGGGTTTGGTGATCATGTTCATTCTTAACTTCGAGCTTCCGTCGGACGCTCGTCCTCCTGCTCCTCGCTCTCCGTCAGGGATCTCCAGCGCGTGCTCCGCCTGCCCTTCGTCGGCCTGGGTAAGGTTCCGCACTGAGCTTTAAATCCCGGGGCCGTTGCTGAACCTTCTAGACGAGGGTCGGCAGGTGAACGCGGCGGTTTTCCTGGAGCCAGATCACGGCTCCGTCGCCCGGTCACGATTTGGGCGTCTCGTAGGTCAATTCATCGGCTCCTTCCTGGGATCCGAATCTTCTGGATCGGTTCTTTTCAAAGAGCCGTTCAAAACACCGGCTCTTTGACTTTTTATTGATCTGACAGAAACAATTTGAGAACTTTTTTTAATCGAAACTAAATTCATCCCAGAGAAAAATGAGCACGACAAAGATCTGTTTTTAAATGTTCAAACACACAGAGAGAATCTGTGTGTCATTTTGTTCATTTGTTTTCAAAATTAAAAAAAATTAAAAATAAGAAAATGAAAAAAACAACAATTTTCTTC
>NW_026571095.1:37023478-37035682 GCF_026225935.1 Boleophthalmus pectinirostris | reverse complement strand
ACCTGCCCAAACGTCTGGGCCCCAAAGGTGAGAACGCAGTCCCTGTGAGGGTGCACCTGCTGCCCCTCAGCGCCTTAGACTCTGCAGCGTCTAAACTGGTGCGTCACATCAGTCTGAGGTTAGTCTGTGAGGCAGAGAACGTCCTGGAGAACTTCAGGGAGCTGGACAAGATCTGTAATGATGTCCTGAAGAGTCCTGCAGGGCAGAACTTCTCACAATTTTCCAAAAAAGTCAAAACCTTTAACTCTTTGTGCTCAGAGTTCCTCCTGGGACTCCAGGGAACTCTGGCCACGAAGCTTCCATCGATCAGAGGAGGAGGAGAGGAGGAGGATGCTCTGGCAGAAGTCCTGAAGAGGGCAGCAGAGAGTCCATTCAGCTCTCACCGTTTGAACCAGTGGATGGACGAGGTCACTGAGGAGGCCTACACCATAAAAGTCCCTCACAAATCTGATGAGAAACACAGAAGTCGTCTCCTCGAAAAATGACCTCATGAAGAAGGTGAGTGACTCAAAGAAAGTCCTGGTGTTTGTGTTCACGTCTCTGGAGAGGGCAGAGCCGTACCTCGAAGAACTGAAGAACCACCTAAAGGGGATTCAAACCCACGAGTCTGGAGCAGAGCCCACACCCTGGTACAAGACTAAAGACGTGATCCACCGAATGAGACTCAAAGCAAAGGTGTTTAGTGACTTTGCAGACGCCAACAAAGACCAGGACACAAAGGCTCTTCGGTTCCTGGCAGTGGGTTTGACTGATGAAAACCACAAAGAAGCAACCATCTATCTTTATGAAGACGGGTTCCTCAGCAGTGAGAGCTTTGAGCTCCCTTCTAAACCAGACTCAGTGACTGTGAGCAGAGCCACAGCGCACAGCGTGAGTCTGCAGGTCAGAGCTCTCTCAGTGGGAGCGGAGAACGTCTGTGGATACAGAGTGGAGTTCTGTGAGAAAGGACAGGAGCAGTGGAAGCAGCAGCTCCAGGCTGAAGCTGGAGAGGTCACAGTGACAGGCCTGATCCCAAACACAGAGTACAGCTTCACAGTGAGAGCCGTCACTGAGGCGGGAGTAGGTCCAGCTGCTCCTCACACCTCCATGAAAACCTTACCCTGCGGCCCTCCAGAAGACCCCTCCGATCTACGCCGCTGCTGGAGGAGACTGCACAGGTGGGACCAGGCGTCCTCAGATACATCGTGGAGTACGCTGAGACCGGAGACACACTCCAGTGGAGGAGAGAAGAGTCCCATTCTGAGGAGAAGGTGATCTCTGGACTTAAGCCTCAGACAGAGTACATCCTCAGGATCTTCTGTGACTGTGGAGAGAATCAGAAAGCTCCACTGTGACCATCACCACCAAAACATCATGCAGCAGAACTCATCGTAAAAGACTCTGTCAAAATCAAGTCTGGAACACCAGAAATCTACAAACTTGGTCTAAAAGCAGAAGAACTGAGCACTGCTGATGTCAGAAAATATGTGTTTGGAAAAGAAAGTCATAAAGAAAATCGTATCATGATCCTTCTCGGACCTGTGGGATCTGGGAAGATCAATCTCATCAATGCCATGATCAACTACATCCTGGGAGTCAGATGGACCGACCCGTTTCGGTTTAAAATAAATGAGGATGAGACTTCTAGGACAGTGATGTATCAAATAAACCACCAGGAGGGATTCCAGGTCGACTTCTCACTCACCATCATCGACACTCCAGAGCTTAAAGACTTTATAAGCTTCATGGGAAACTTACTGTGGCTGAAGCTGATCTTTGAACCCTTCAATAAGTTGAACATCAGAAAGATTCATACAGTCTGTGTAGTGGTCCAGTCGTGTTTACCTCAACTCCCTTCAACCCTGTGTCACGTCTTACACTCATTCCACTCCAGGTTAGGGAAAGATGTGTCTGAGAACCTCAAGATTCTGGTGACGTTCGCAGATGTTCAGATGTCTCCAGTTCTTGAGGTCCTCAGAGCTGCTGGAGTCCCATGTCCTAAAACAGAGCAGGGTCTGCCAGTCCACTTCAAATTCAACAACTCTGCAGTGTTCGCCTCAAACCAGACCTCTGCAGAAGAAGACAGTTTGGATCAAATGTTCTGGGACATGGGAAACAAAAACATGACGAGGTTCTTTAGTGACTTAGAGAAAACTGAGCCTGGAAAGTTGGATTTAATTGGATGAAATTATTATTACAAAGACGTGAAGAGATAAAGACGACACGTGAACAAATAGAGGAGCATGAGGCTGTGGGAAATATTCTGTGTTGATCATGCTGATTCACCCAATGTCTTGTACCTTGGAATGACAACAGGGTGAAAAACACGTATGTTTATCTATAGTTCTATAAAAGACATGTTTTTCTGTACTTTGAGATGCCACGAAGCAGAAAACTGATGTATGTGAACCCCGTGGCATGTACCCACCCATGATAAAGTGCACCGGGTCAGCATTATTGTTCATTTTCTTGCTGTATATGCTAAATCCACAAGTTAATGTTTTGTCAGATGTGTGGTATAAAGCTCCCCCTCATTGTGAGTTGGGCAGAGGCGTCGTTCCGGGGTGACAGTTGTACTTGGTAATCAACACTGAATCCCTCTCAATGGAAAATGCTGAATAAAGTGGCCTGTTTCTCGGATCCTTCCATCTTTTGTGCTTCTTTCTAGGACACGCACTGAACCTCCGAAAAAAACCCACAAGGCAAAGATGAGAAGAAATGAGAATTTTGAGATTGAATTCATTGTGACTGTGGGTGATCAGGTGGACCTCTCTGGAACTGAAGAGTACAGCAACAACTGCAGGGAATGTGCTGTCACCTGTCATTATCCATGTCCCATTAGAAACAACGAAGAAATGGACACATGTGAAGTATTTGATGCAGATGGAGATTGCACTGTGTGTCCTAGAGAATGTGACTGGCATGACCACTCGATCGAGAAATACAGATGGGAAAACAAGACCGTCACAAAGACAGAAACACTGAAAACACTGAAAGAGAAATACCAGGCAGAAACTGTAGAGTCTCTCCTTGACAAATTAAACGAAGAATATGAAGATTTGTTTGCAGAACTCTAAGAGATGTAATATTCAGTTGTTCAGAGAAAACTATTCCTGTAAATAAAATGACAAACAAAAGCATGAGTGAAAAAAAAGCGAAAATGGATAAAACAATTGGATCTGTGCAGCTGATGTCATCAACATCCACTGGGACTGTGACGCTAACTAGAGGCACTGCTGTGTCTGAAACTCTGTCTTCATCTGAGTTTTATTTAAACACAATCTGAGCATAAAAAAGTTAAAGTTTCATCAATATTTCACCACTGATCACGATTTAGACCAAAAACAAAGTTACTGTAAGTGCTCTTTGTCTCATCCAATCTGCTGCCCGACTCTCTCTATATTTACTTTACTTTTATATATTTACTTTAAAACTTTACTTTGATATATTTACTTTAAAATTTACTTTTATGTATTTACTTTCAAACTAGCTTCAGTTTCTCTGAGTCTCATCACACGTGTCTCTGATCAAACGGGGGAACTGTGAACAATAATCTCATGATATTCATTTCATACTTGACGCTCGCTGCAGTTAAAGTGAAAAACGTTCTGCTCCGTGACCTCGGACGATGAACGCCGCTCCGTTTGACGACACAAACTGCAGAAGCTCCGGAACGTTCCCGGGGTAAAACTATCGGCTCAAAGATTCATTTGTAATTGGACGATACAAAGGCTTTGTCAGACGCCCAGACCCTCAGACTCCCTCAGACTTTCAGAAACCTCGATGCTTCTAGACTGTGGGATTTTGTGCGTGTGTGTGGGTGCTGCTGTGATTCTGTTGGTTCCTTTTGTTTGGACAGAATTCTGCAGACTTTTTACACTTAAATGTTTGACACTGCAGTGTGAAGCTCTTTGGAAACGCTCTTGTTTATGAAATGTGCTGTACAAATAAAGTGGGCCTGGATCCTGCTGTGACGTCATTAAAGCTGCTGTAGAACCGTCTCTGCCTCTTTCTTCAGTTTTGTAACGATACAAGACCAGTGTTGGGAAGTTTACTTTTCAAATGTAATCCCCTACAGATTACAGATTACACACCCCAAAATGTAGTTTGTAACAGAATCCATTAAATTACTTAAAGTGAGTAATGTAATCTGATTACTTTGGATTACTTGATTTGCTGTAGAGAAACAAAGACGAGGAAATCTGCACATAAGAAGTTTTATCTGATAAAAGAAAATAAAAAGTCCAAACTTTACTGAACCAAATTAAAAATATTATTGATAGAAAAGACGAAGAAACACGTCCACACAGCAGGATTTAGACCTGTTCAATCCTGTTTGAGACCTGGTTTAGACCTGGTTTAGTCCTGGTATAGTCCTGGTTAGTCCTGGTTTAGTTCTGGTTTAGTCCTGGTTTAGTCCTGGTTTAGACCTGGTTTAGTCCTGGTTTAGTCCTGGTTTAGACCTGGTTTAGTCCTGGTTTAGTCCTGGTTTAGACCTGGTTTAGTCCTGGTTTTAGTCCTGGTTTAGATCTGGTTTAGACCTGGTTTAGTCCTGGTTTAGACCTGGTTTAGTCCTGGTTTAGTCCTGGTTTAGTCCTGGTTTAGTCTTGGTTTAGACCTGGTTTAGTCCTGGTTTAGACCTGGTTTAGATCTGGTTTAGTCCTGGTTTAGATCTGGTTTAGTCCTGGTTTAGACCTGGTTTAGTCCTGGTTTAGTCCTGGTTTAGTCTTGGTTTAGACCTGGTTTAGATCTGATTTAGACCTGGTTTAGTCCTGGTTTAGATCCTGGTTTAGACCTGGTTTAGTCCTGGTTTAGACCTGGTTTAGACCTGGTTTAGTCCTGGTTTAGTCCTGGTTTAGATCTGGTTTTAGTCCTGGTTTAGTCCTGGTTTAGTCCTGGTTTAGACCTGGTTTAGACCTGGTTTAGTCCTGGTTTAGTCCTGGTTTAGTCCTGGTTTAGTCCTGGTTTAGTCCTGGTTTAGACCTGGTTTAGACCTGGTTTAAACCTGGTTTAGACCTGGTTTAGACCTGGTTTAGTCCTGTTTTAGTCCTGGTTTAGTCTTGGTTTAGTCCTGGTTTAGTCCTGGTTTAGACCTGGTTTAGACTTGGTTTAAACCTGGTTTAGACCTGGTTTAGTCCTGGTTTAGTCCTGGTTTAGTCCTGGTTTAGTCCTGGTTTAGTGGCAATAAGTGGAATAACCTAAAAAAAAAAAAAAAAAAAAAAAAAAAAGCCCAAATTGTGTAAACAGTTAAATCTCTCTGTGTAATCCATTTATTTCAACAAAGTAACTGTAATCCAATTACCACTCACTGAAACAGTAACTGTAACTGAATACAGTTACTCATCATTTGTACTCTGATTACTCTGGTACATGTAATCTGTTACTCCCCAACACTGTACAAGACAAATCCACAGTGATTTAGTGTCTGACGTCATTTAAAGTGTCAGTATCAGTAAACGTTGTGTACAGGGATTTAGAATCAAGTCAAATGTACAAACAGAAATCAAAGTGACAAACGTCCATGGAGATGTTTGAGCTCAATCAGCAGCATTAAAACAGACACACATGACTCAATTCATGTTCCACGTTTCCTCGTCTGGACTTCTCCTTTACAGGGAGGAAACTGAATGTTTCCAGTCTCTGGGAGGAAGAGTGGGAACAGCAAGTGCAGGGACGGCGAGCACCAGGAGATGGCGCTGGTTCAACACTTCACAGGATTTAACAGTGTTTCTGTGAAACATGTTTCACCTCCAGCAGCAGTTTAGTTGTTTTCTCTTTGACTTCTACGGGGGATGAACTGTGACACTTGACATATTTACATCACCACCATGTTCCTTTTATTGTTGTGGAAATGATAAATGGTCCTAAAACAGCGTCTGAACGTGTTGGATCAGTTTCACTTTCGTTTTGACTCTCTCCCTTCGCTCTCTGCGGTAAATCGCTGCAGCTTCACGTCCCGTCACACTGAGCCGCGTCCCGCTCATCAAACTCCTGCGCGTCACATCAGGTTTGTCACGTTGCTTTGTTCACTTTTACACTGTCATGTTTTTGTGTTTTGATGGACAGTTGTCGTGTGGGAGTTTGGCTGCTGGAGGTTTGTGGTTTGATTATTGCTCAGAATCTTACAGTTAATCGTCAGGAGGGTTTGAAAAGGGCCCGGGACAGATCGCTCAATGACCCAGACATGTATGAAGGATCTAAAACCTCTGCAGGCAGGTTTGTGATGAGGAACAACTTTAGAACATGAGAGGAAGAAAAACAGCTTTTTCATAATCTCATTTCCTGAACACGACTTCCTGGTGTGTGTCGTGTTCTGTAACGCGGTGAAGTCACACAAACTGAATCTGCGTTTTGCAGCTTTTCAGTGTAAAACAGGATTGTACGAACAAAACAACAGAATCAAAAACCACACAGACATAAATGTTCTTAAGGGTCTGTTTCCTCCAACACCAGCGCAAAAACTCAAACTTTGATGCAGTGAAGCCAAAACCAAACTCTTCAACACGCTCTTCTCTTTCTCTTTTTTCTCCTCCCTCCTTCTCTCTTCTCTCTTCCTCTTTAAAAACTGTCAGAATGATTTTTTCGTCATGTTTTAAAACTGTTGATCCTGAGGTGGAGACGACACGATTATGTCATTAAATGAATTTCACTGATTCATGGACAAAAAAAGAACCATCACAAATGATCAGAGAGAAAAGAACGAAAAACCAAGAGGATTTTTTTCCAGAGTTTCACCTTCAGTGTGATGGATTCTGATGATAAAATACACACAATATATTTTATGTACGACTGGACTCATTGGAGAGTTTACAAATGTTTATTTTATACACAACTACAGACAAATACGTACCGATTTCTATTCTATGCGCACAAATATTTTTGAAAGCTTTCTTACTCCACATCATGCGTCCAAAAGACAAACACTGTCCAGTTTTTTCTTTGCAACAGTAGCGACATGAATAAAGTGACCGACATAAATAAAGTGACCGACATGAATAAAGTGACCGACATAAATAAAGTGACCGACATAAATAAAGTGACCGACATAAATAAAGTGACCACACGAGTGAAATGAGTGTAAATAAAGAGCTGCGCTGAACCTGCACACGAACAACCTGCACTCGTACATCACTGAAAAACTAAAACATGAACTATCTCCTACGATACAAACACAGAACAAACTCAGCATCATCAGCGCCTCTTCTGTCACAAAAAACACACGTGATCCACTGAGTCGTGTCTTTTAATCCAAAAGAATCTGATCACATCAGCGACACAAGGAGCAGCTGTTTTTATCAGCGCAACAGTTTATGTAAATGAACCATGCGGTTTTACATAAACAAATGTGTCAGAGCTGAATGATCTGATCAAACAGACTGATGTGTTTATAGTTTAGATGTTGTAAAGTTGAGTTTATTTATGCAGAAGATTTGAATGAAGAATGTGTTGGTTTGATGTGTGCAGTGGATTGTGGGATTCTCACAGCTCCTCACGCTGGTTAAACCTCCCGAGCTTCCGACGCTAAAGCAGCTCAAGGTTTTGTATTTTTCCTGGTTTATTAAATTGATTTAAGTTCATTTTGCACTTGTGCATTTGTAAGATTATGTCAAGAATCCTGTGAATATTTGATCATATCACGGGGACATGAGTGTCCCGGTTTGTCTGCGCACATGTAAACACAGTGTCCCGAACACTGACAGAACCGGGACATGGAGAATAACGGGACACTGATGTACATGTGACGCACTCAGTGTGTGCACCTGCAGCCTCAGTCCAGAGGAGGCGCTAGAAGAACATTTACATGATCACAGTTTTAGAGAAAAGCTTTTCACAAAGTTCTTTTGTCGCATTGATTTTAAAGTGGAATTTAAAAAATGTAAGTGCAGCAAAAAACATTAGAAATGTCCCTGTGGACGTGTTTTGTGACATGAAGACATTTGCAGAACGAACTGAACTGGAGTCAAAAAGTGACATCTGTGTTCTCTGTATGTTTAGATTAAAACATTGACGGCTCCAGCCACAGCGAGCATCAGTCTGAACCTTCATCTCAGCTTCATCTCAGCTGCATTTCTTACATGAAATGGGACCAAAAGTTCCTCTGGACGCTGAAATGTCCCAGTTTACACCAAACACTTAGTGCAGAAAGAACAAAAATGTGACTGTTTGCTGCAGGTGTTTCAATCAGTAGGAGCAGATAGAGGGCGCTCTTGGAAAAAGGATCAAAACAAAAACACAGTGGATTCCAGGCAACTCCAAAAAAGTAGAAAAAGTAAAAAATCACACGAGGAAAAATATAGTTAACAGGCCTTTATTAGAAAGGCTGTCCTGGTTACAGACAGTGGGTTATATGTGAATTATAATGGGTTATATGTGAATTATAATGGGTTATATGTGAATTATAATGGGTTATATGTGAATTATAATGGGTTATATGTGAGTTATAATGGATTATATGTGAATTATAATGGGTCATATGTGAATTATAATGGGTTATATATGAATTATAATGGGTCATATGTGAATTATAATGGGTTATATATGAATTATAATGGGTCATATGTGAATTATAATGGGTTATATGTGAATTATAATAGGTTATATGTGAGTTATAATGGGTTATATGTGAGTTATAATGGGTTATATGTGAATTATAATGGGTTATATGTGAATTATAATGGGTTATATGTGAGTTATAATGGGTTATATGTGAATTATAATGGGTCATATGTGAATTATAATGGGTTATATATGAATTATAATGGGTTATATGTGAATTATAATGGGTCATATGTGAATTATAATGGGTTATATGTTAATTATAATGGGTTATATGTTAATTATAATGGGTTATATGTTAATATATATAGGTTATATGTGAGTTATAATGGGTTATATGTGAGTTATAATGGGTTATATGTGAGTTATAATGGGTTATATGTGTTATAATGGGTTATATGTGAATTATAATGGGTTATATGTGAGTTATAATGGGTTATATGTGAGTTATAATGGGTTATATGTGAGTTATAACCCTGTAAACATACCAAGGTGTTGTCTGTAAACACGAACATTAATTGATGCTGAAGCTGCATTACAGTGTAATGTGTAACATTTCATTGTCTGTGACGTCTGTAACCAGGACAGTTTGGTGGTGTTTGGTGTAAACTGGGACATTTCATCGTCCAGAAGAACTTTTGGTCCCATTTGATGTGAGAAATGCAGCTGAGATGAAGGTTCAGGCTGATGCTCGCTGTGGCTGGAGCCGTGAATGTTTGAATCTAAACACACAGAGAACCTGATATTTGATAATTAGTCCTGGGATAATGTTACGTCTGATGTTCACCAACTGGCTCCACTCTGTTTCTACTTAGATGTAGGTGCAGTTTCCCATTCAGACGAGGTGTTTCTACATAATATCACACAGCAGCGTTCAGTTTACGAATTCAATGTGACAAGACAAGACATTTTTACAATAAATTTGAATGAACCCACTTGTTGTTCAGTTGTTGTAGCTCCTTGTTGTGTCATTACTCTGTTTTTACTCTGCTACAAACTGAAACATGCACAGTCTTGATCTTGATCGATGTTACCACAATTATGCAGACGACACTCAGATCTACGTCTCTCTGGCAGCAGGAGACTATGGACCAGTGGAGTCACTTGGTCACTGCATCCAACAGATCAGTGTGTGGATGCAAAACAACTTTCTCCAGCTAAACTCTGACAAGACTGAAGTCATAGTGTTTGGTCCACAGAAACAAAGGGACAGTGTCAGCAGTCACCTCAAGTCTCTCTCTCTAAAACCTTCAAATCAGGCAAGAAATCTAGGGGTAATAATGGACTCAGACTTGAACTTTAACAGTCACATAAAAATCAATAACATCTGCCGCCTTTTACCATCTAAAAAACATAGCAAAAATCAAAGGTTTACTGTCTAAATCAGACTTGGAGAAACTTATCCATGCATTTGTCTCCAGTAGGTTAGACACTGTAATGTTCTGCTCACTGGTCTCTCCAAACGAGCTGTGAGACGCTGCAGAACATCCAGAACGCTGCAGCTCGGGTCCTGACTCGAACTAGGAAGTACGAGCACATAAGTCCTGTGCTCAGGTCTCTGCACCTGGCTTCCTGTGCCTCAGAGACTTTAAAGCAGCTCTGCTTGTACAAGTGTCTCCATGGCCGAGCACCAAAGTACATCTGTGACATGTTAGTGTCATATGAACATCTCGCACTCTGAGGACCTCAGGGACCGGCCTCCTGCTGGTGCCCAGAGTCACGACTAAACAAGGGGAGTCAGCGTTTCAGGTTCATGCAGCTAAAACCTGGAACAGTCTGAACATGTGAGACAGACTCTTCTGTGACGCTGTTTAAATCCAGACTCAAAACATTTCTGTTTGACTGTGCAAATAACTGAAAGGTTTTCATTCTGCACTCTTCTCTCCAATTTATGTCTCTCTTTTTTAATTTTAATCTTCATGATTATTTATGTTTTGATTTGTTTTTATTATGATTTTAATGTATTTCTTATTCTGTAAAGCACTTTGAATTACTTTGTGTACGAATTGTGCTGTACAAATAAACTTGCCTTGCCTTGCCTTTCTTCTGCTCTCGATGAATAATGTCTGTGAAGTGATGACGTGTTTTTGATGGTAAAGTCCCGTCTGTGAATTCGTGTTCGTGCTGATGAAAGTGTAATCGTACATTTTCATTTGATTATTGTAATTCTTGACGTGGTAACTTTTCAATTAATATTCTGATGATAAACTGCACACAATATATTTTATGTACGACTGGACTCATTTGAGAGTTTACAAATATTTATTTTATGCGCAACTACAGACAAATATGCACGGATTTCTATTCTATGCACACGAATATTTTTGACAGCTTTCTTACTCCATATCATGCACACTCGACTTCATGTAGTAGTAACCGGGATACTGCGTTTACATGCCACAGTGTCCCACTTACTGT
Source organism: Boleophthalmus pectinirostris (assembly GCF_026225935.1). NCBI lineage: Eukaryota > Metazoa > Chordata > Actinopteri > Gobiiformes > Gobiidae > Boleophthalmus > Boleophthalmus pectinirostris. The sequence continues at coordinate 37,024,729 of NW_026571095.1, read as the reverse complement.
CGGAATAAACCAGCTGCAGTATCTCGGGTTCTAATAACCGGACACTGAAACTGGGACACTGTGTTTACACAAACCATGAACAAACCAGGACACTGAAAAAACCCAATCATACACACTCAGTGTGAACCTTCTGAGGACGCCCAGTGACCTGGAGCCACACACACACACACACACACACACACACACACACACACACACACACACACACACACACACACACTACAGAGACACACACACACACACACACAGACACACACACACACAGACACACACACACACACTACAGAGACACACACACACACACACACAGACACACACTACAGAGACACACACACACACACACTACAGAGACACACACAGACACACACACACACACACACACACACACACACACGAGACACACACACACACACACACACACACACACACACAGACACACACAGAGACACACACACACTACAGAGACACACACAGACACACACACACACACACACTACAGAGACACACAGACACACACACACACACACACACAGACACACACACACACACACACAGAGACACACACAGACACACACACACACACACACTACAGAGACACACACAGACACACACACACACACACACACACAGAGAACACACACACACACACACACAGAGACACACACACACACACACACACACTACAGAGATACAGACACACTACAGAGACGCACACAGACACACACACACACACACACACAGACACACACACACACACACACACAGAGACACACACACACACACACACACACACACACACACTACAGAGACACACACACACACACACACACACACAGAGACACACACAGACACACAAACACACACACACACTACAGAGACACACACACACACTACAGAGACACAAACACACAACAGAGACACACACACACAACAGAGACACACACACACAACAGAGACACACACACACTACAGTCACCGGTTCTGTTCATTGTATTTATGGAAAGAATTTCTAGGTGCAGTCAGGGGCCGGAGGGTTTGGTTTGGGGACCACAGGATCTCGTCTCTGCTGTTTGCAGATGATGTTGTCCTGTTGGCTTCATCAGACCAGGACTTGCAGCACTGAGGTGGTTTGACCCGAGTGTGAAGCAGCTGCAACCGCAGCACACACCACATTCACACTGGGAAATGTGTGTGAAGTGTCTTGCCTAGGGACACAATAACAGTTTTTGTCACTGGTGCCCCCCTGTGGCT
>NW_026571095.1:37008682-37021789 GCF_026225935.1 Boleophthalmus pectinirostris | reverse complement strand
AGCAGTGAGAGCTTTGAGCTCCCTTCTAAACCAGACTCAGTGACTGTGAGCAGAGCCACAGCGCACAGCGTGAGTCTGCAGGTCAGAGCTCTCTCAGTGGGAGCGGAGAACGTCTGTGGATACAGAGTGGAGTTCTGTGAGAAAGGACAGGAGCAGTGGAAGCAGCAGCTCCAGGCTGAAGCTGGAGAGGTCACAGTGACAGGCCTGATCCCAAACACAGAGTACAGCTTCACAGTGAGAGCCGTCACTGAGGCGGGAGTAGGTCCAGCTGCTCCTCACACCTCCATGAAAACCTTACCCTGCGACCTTCCAGAAAACCCCAGCGCCATGTCCACCTCCTCAAAGATCTACGTCCGCTGGAGGAGACCTGCACAGGTGGGACAAGGCGCCCAGATCCTCAGATACATCGTGGAGTACGCTGAGACCGGAGACACACTCCAGTGGAGGAGAGAAGAGTCCCATTCTGAGGAGAAGGTGATCTCTGGACTTAAGCCTCAGACAGAGTACATCCTCAGGATCTTCTGTGACTATGGAGAGAACGGAACCAGCTCAGAAAGCTCCACTGTGACCATCACCACCAAAACATTCACTGCAGCAGAACTCATCGTAAAAGACTCTGTCAAAATCAAGTCTGGAACACCAGAAATCTACAAACTTGGTCTAAAAGCAGAAAAACTGCGCACTGCCTCGTGTCAGAAAATATGTGTTTGGAAAAGAAAGTCATAAAGAAAATCGTATCATGATCCTTCTTGGACCTGTGGGATCTGGGAAGATCAGTCTCATCAATGCCATGATCAACTACATCCTGGGAGTCAGATGGACCGACCCGTTTCGGTTTAAAATAAACGAGGATGAGACTTCTGACACAGTGGTGTATCAAATAAACCACCAGGAGGGATTCCAGGTCGACTTCTCACTCACCATCATCGACACTCCAGAGTTTAGAGATTTTACAGGCATCACAGGAGACAAACAGACCCTGGAGCAGATAGCTTACCTCTTCAATGATTTGAACATCACAGAGGTTCATACAGTCTGTGTAGTGGTCCAGTCGTCTTTAGCTCAACTCCCTCCAGCCCTGTGTCACGTCTTACACTCATTCCACTCCAGCTTTGGGAAAGATGTGTTTGAAAACCTCAAGATTCTGGTGACGTTCGCAGATGCTCAGATGCCTCCAGTTCTTGAGGTACATCACAAGCTGCTGGAGTCCCATGTCCTAAAACAGAGGAGGGTCTGCCAGTCCACTTCAAATTCAACAACTCTGCAGTGTTCGCCTCAAACCAGACCTCTGCAGAAGAAGACAGTTTGGATCAAATGTTCTGGGACATGGGAAACAAAAACATGACGAGGTTCTTTAGTGACTTAGAGAAAACTCAGAGCAAAAGGATGAATCCAGAAATAATAATAGTACAACTATTACATAAATGGGACCCCAAGTAGGACGTGTAATGAAGACATACGATTTCAATTCACTTTGCTTCATTAGGTGGACCTCTGTGGAACTGAAGAGTAATTCAACAACTGCAGACAATGCAATGCCACATTCATTATCCATGTCCCATTAGAAACGACGCAGAAATGGACAAATGTGAAGTATTTGATTCAGATGGAAGTTGCACTGTGTGTCCTGGAAAAATGTTTCTGGCGCAAACATTCAGTCCAGAAATACAGATGGAAAAACAAGACAGACACAAAGAGAGAAACAATGAAAACACTGAAAGAGAAATACCAGAGACAAACTGTAGAGTCTCTCCTTAAAAATAAACATATAAAGAATTTGAAGATGTGGAGGCAGAACTCTCAAAGATGTAACATTCAGTTTTTAAGAGAAAACTATTCCTGATGAAGACAAAAAAAAAAAAAAAAAAAAAAAGCAAAAACTGTAAATAAAACAACAAATCAAAGCATGTTAAACTAAAAATGGATAAAACAATTGGATCTGTGCAGCTGATGTCATCAACATCCACTGGGACTGTGACGCTAACTAGAGGCACTGCTGTGTGTGAAACTCTGTCATAATCTGACTTTTATTTAAACACAATCTGACCTTAAAAAAGTTAAAGTTTCATCAATATTTCATCACTGATCACGATTTAGATCAAAAACAAAGTTACTGTAAGTGCTCTTTGTCTCATCCAATCTGCTGCCCGACTCTCTCTATATTTACTTTACTTTTATATATTTACTTTAAAACTTTACTTTTATATATTTACTTTAAAACTTTATTTTTATATATTTACTTTAAAACTTTACTTTTATATATTTACTTTAAAACTTTACTTTTATGTATTTACTTTCAAACTTTACTTTTATATATTTACTTTAAAACTTTACTTTTATGTATTTACTTAAAATTTTTACTTTTATATATTTACGCTAACATTTTACTTTTATATATTTACTTAACTTTTTACTTTAATATTTACTTTAAACGTTTTACTTTTTTTATTTATACTTTTACTTTAAATTGTACTTTTATATATTTACTTTAAACTTTACTTTTATTGTTACTTTACTTTTATATATTTACTTTACTTTCTTTTATATATTTACTTTAAAGTACTTTATATACTGTCTTTGTACTTTTTTCTTTTACTTTGTACTTTTATATATTTACTTAAAATTGTACTTTTGTACTTTGTGTTTCTGAGGCCATAAAAAGTGTCAAAGTGAAGTGGTGTAAAAGGAGGCTGCATGTTGTGAGTGTGTTTTCTTTGCGCTGTGTGTTGTTGTGTGTTTATTATCGTCTGTGTTGGATTTGGTCGAGCTTTAGTTTCTCTCTGAGTCTCATCACACGTGTCTCTGATCAAACGGGGGAACTGCCAACAATAATCTCATGATATTCATTTCATACTTGACGCTCGCTGCAGTTAAAGTGAAAAAACCTTCTGCTCCGTGACCTCGGACGATGAACGCCGCTCCGTTTGACGACACAAACTGCAGAAGCTCCGGAACGTTCCCGGGGTAAAACTATCGGCTCAAAGATTCATTTGGAATTGGACGATACAAAGGCTTTGTCAGACGCCCAGACCCTCAGACTCCCTCAGACTTTCAGAAACCTCCATGCTTCTAGACTCTGGGATTGTGTGTGTGTGTGTGTGGCTGCTGCTGTGATTCTGTTGGTTCCTTTTGTTTGGACAGAATTCTGCAGACTTTTTACACACTTAAATGTTTGACACTGCAGTGTGAAGCTCTTTGGAAACGCTCTTGTTTATGAAATGTGCTGTACAAATAAAGTGGGCCTGGATCCTGCTGTGACGTCATTAAAGCTGCTGTAGAACCGTCTCTGCCTCTTTCTTCAGTTTTGTAACGATACAAGACCAGTGTTGGGAAGTTTACTTTTCAAATGTAATCCCCTACAGATTACAGATTACACACCCCAAAATGTAGTTTGTAACAGAATCCATTAAATGACTTAAAGTGAGTAATGTAATCTGATTACTTTGGATTACTTGATTTGATGTAGAGAAACAAAGACGAGGAAATCTGCACATAAGAAGTTTTATCTGATAAAAGAAAATAAAAAGTCCAAACTTTACTGAACCAAATTAAAAATATTATTGATAAAAGACGAAGAAACACGTCCACACAGCAGGATTTAGTCCTGTTAAATCCTGTTTGAGACCTGGTTTAGTCCTGGTTTAGTCCTGGTTTAGTCCTGGTTTTAGTCCTGGTTTAGACCTGGTTTAGTCCTGGTTTAGTCCTGGTTTAGACCTGGTTTAGACCTGGTTTAGTCCTGGTTTAGTCCTGGTTTAGTCCTGGTTTAGACCTGGTTTAGTCCTGGTTTAGACCTGGTTTAGTCCTGGTTTAGTCCTGGTTTAGTCCTGGTTTAGTCCTGGTTTAGTCCTGGTTTAGTCCTGGTTTAGTCCTGGTTTAGTCCTGGTTTAGACCTGGTTTAGTCCTGGTTTAGACCTGGTTTAGTCCTGGTTTAGTCCTGGTTTAGTCCTGGTTTAGACCTGGTTTAGTCCTGGTTTAGACCTGGTTTAGTCCTGGTTTAGTCTGGTTTAGACCTGGTTTAGACCTGGTTTAGTCCTGGTTTAGACTGGTTTTAGTCCTGGTTTAGTCTGGTTTACCTGGTTTAGACCTGGTTTAGTCCTGGTTTAGTCCTGGTTTAGTCCTGGTTAGTCCTGGTTTAGATTTAGACCTGGTTTAGTCCTGGTTTAGACCTGGTTTAGTCCTGGTTTAGTCCTGGTTTAGACCTGGTTTAGTCCTGGTTTAGTCTTGGTTTAGACTTGGTTTAGATCTGATTTAGACCTGGTTTTAGTCCTGGTTTAGACCTGGTTTAGACCTGGTTTAGTCCTGGTTTAGACCTGGTTTAGTCCTGGTTTAGTCCTGGTTTAGTCCTGGTTTAAACCTGGTTTAGACCTGTTTTAGACCTGGTTTAGACCTGGTTTAGTCCTGGTTTAGTCCTGGTTTAGTCCTGTTTAGACCTGGTTTAGACCTGGTTTAGTCCTGGTTTAGTCCTGGTTTAGTCCTGGTTTAGACCTGGTTTAGACCTGGTTTAGTCCTGGTTTAAACCTGGTTTAGACCTGGTTTAGTCCTGGTTTAGTCCTGGTTTAGTGGCAATAAGTGGAATAACCTAAAAAAAAAAAAAAAAAAAAAAAAAGCCCAAATTGTGTAAACAGTTAAATCTCTCTGTGTAATCCATTTATTTCAACAAAGTAACTGTAATCCAATTACCACTCACTGAAACAGTAACTGTAACTGAATACAGTTACTCATCATTTGTACTCTGATTACTCTGGTACATGTAATCTGTTACTCCCCAACACTGTACAAGACAAATCCACAGTGATTTAGTGTCTGACGTCATTTAAAGTGTCAGTATCAGTAAACGTTGTGTACAGGGATTTAGAATCAAGTCAAATGTACAAACAGAAATCAAAGTGACAAACGTCCATGGAGATGTTTGAGCTCAATCAGCAGCATTAAAACAGACACACATGACTCAATTCATGTTCCACGTTTCCTCGTCTGGACTTCTCCTTTACAGGGAGGAAACTGAATGTTTCCAGTCTCTGGGAGGAAGAGTGGGAACAGCAAGTGCAGGGACGGCGAGCACCAGGAGATGGCGCTGGTTCAACACTTCACAGGATTTAACAGTGTTTCTGTGAAACATGTTTCACCTCCAGCAGCAGTTTAGTTGTTTTCTCTTTGACTTCTACGGGGGATGAACTGTGACACTTGACATATTTACATCACCATGTTCCTTTTATTGTTGTGGAAATGATAAATGGTCCTAAAACAGCGTCTGAACGTGTTGGATCAGTTTCACTTTCGTTTTGACTCTCTCCCTTCGCTCTCTGCGGTAAATCGCTGCAGCTTCACGTCCCGTCACACTGAGCCGCGTCCCGCTCATCAAACTCCTGCGCGTCACATCAGGTTTGTCACGTTGCTTTGTTCACTTTTACACTGTCATGTTTTTGTGTTTTGATGGACAGTTGTCGTGTGGGAGTTTGGCTGCTGGAGGTTTGTGGTTTGATTATTGCTCAGAATCTTACAGTTAATCGTCAGGAGGGTTTGAAAAGGGCCCGGGACAGATCGCTAATGACCCATGACATGCATGAAGGATCAAAACATCAGCATCATGCAGGCCTTTTGTCAGAGAAAAACAACAACATGAAAACATGAGAGGTGTCTTTTAAAAAAGAATCTGATCACATCAGCGACACAAGGAGCAGCTGTTTTTTATCAGCGACAACAGTTTTTTATGTAAATGAACCATGCGGTTTTACATAAACAAAAATGTGTCAGAGCTGAATGATCTGATCAAACAGACTGATGTGTTTATAGTTTAGATGTTGTAAAGTTGAGTTTATTTATGCAGAAGATTTGAATGAAGAATGTGTTGGTTTGATGTGTGCAGTGGATTGTGGGATTCTCACAGCTCCTCACGCTGGTTAAACCTCCCGAGCTTCCGACGCTAAAGCAGCTCAAGGTTTGTATTTTTCCTGGTTTATTAAATTGATTTAAGTTCATTTTGCACTTGTGCATTTGTAAGATTATGTCAAGAATCCTGTGAATATTTGATCATATCACGGGGACATGAGTGTCCCGGTTTGTCTGCGCACATGTAAACACAGTGTCCCGAACACTGACAGAACCGGGACATGGAGAATAACGGGACACTGATGTACATGTGACGCACTCAGTGTGTGCACCTGCAGCCTCAGTCCAGAGGAGGCGCTAGAAGAACATTTACATGATCACAGTTTTAGAGAAAAGCTTTTCACAAAGTTCTTTTGTCGCATTGATTTTAAAGTGGAATTTAAAAAATGTAAGTGCAGCAAAAAACATTAGAAATGTCCCTGTGGACGTGTTTTGTGACATGAAGACATTTGCAGAACGAACTGAACTGGAGTCAAAAAGTGACATCTGTGTTCTCTGTATGTTTAGATTAAAACATTGACGGCTCCAGCCACAGCGAGCATCAGTCTGAACCTTCATCTCAGCTTCATCTCAGCTGCATTTCTTACATGAAATGGGACCAAAAGTTCCTCTGGACGCTGAAATGTCCCAGTTTACACCAAACACTTAGTGCAGAAAGAACAAAAATGTGACTGTTTGCTGCAGGTGTTTCAATCAGTAGGAGCAGATAGAGGGCGCTCTTGGAAAAAGGATCAAAACAAAAACACAGTGGATTCCAGGCAACTCCAAAAAAGTAGAAAAAGTAAAAAATCACACGAGGAAAAATATAGTTAACAGGCCTTTATTAGAAAGGCTGTCCTGGTTACAGACAGTGGGTTATATGTGAATTATAATGGGTTATATGTGAATTATAATGGGTTATATGTGGTTATATGGGTTATATGTGATTATAATGGGTTATATGTGAATTATAATGGGTTATATATGAATTATAATGGGTCATATGTGAATTATAATGGGTTATATATGAATTATAATGGGTCACATGTGAATTATAATGGGTTATATATGAATTATAATGGGTCATATGTGAATTATAATGGGTTATATGTGAATTATAATAGGTTATATGTGAGTTATAATGGGTTATATGTGAGTTATAATGGGTTATATGTGAATTATAATGGGTTATATGTGAATTATAATGGGTTATACGTGAGTTATAATGGGTTATATGTGAATTATAATGGGTCATATGTGAATTATAATGGGTTATATATGAATTATAATGGGTTATATGTGAATTATAATGGGTCATATGTGAATTATAATGGGTCATATGTGAATTATAATGGGTTATATGTTAATTATAATGGGTTATATGTTAATTATAATAGGTTATATGTGAGTTATAATGGGTTATATGTGAGTTATAATGGGTTATATGTGAGTTATAATGGGTTATATGTGAATTATAATGGGTTATATGTGAATTATAATGGGTTATATGTGAGTTATAATGGGTTATATGTGAGTTATAATGGGTTATATGTGAATATAATGGGTTATATGTGAATTATAATGGGTTATATGTGAATTATAATGGGTTATATGTGAGTTATAATGGTTATATGTGAGTTATAATGGGTTATATTGAGTTATAACCCTGTAAACATACCAAGGTGTTGTCTGTAAACACGAACATTAATTGATGCTGAAGCTGCATTAAAGTGTAATGTGTAACATTTCATTGTCTGTGACGTCTGTAACCAGGACAGTTTGGTGGTGTTTGGTGTAAACTGGGACATTTCATCGTCCAGAAGAACTTTTGGTCCCATTTGATGTGAGAAATGCAGCTGAGATGAAGGTTCAGGCTGATGCTCGCTGTGGCTGGAGCCGTGAATGTTTGAATCTAAACACACAGAGAACCTGATATTTGATAATTAGTCCTGGGATAATGTTACGTCTGATGTTCACCAACTGGCTCCACTCTGTTTCTACTTAGATGTAGGTGCAGTTTCCCATTCAGACGAGGTGTTTCTACATAATATCACACAGCAGCGTTCAGTTTACGAATTCAATGTGACAAGACAAGACATTTTTACAATAAATTTGAATGAACCCACTTGTTGTTCAGTTGTTGTAGCTCCTTGTTGTGTCATTACTCTGTTTTTACTCTGCTACAAACTGAAACATGCACAGTCTTGATCTTGATCGATGTTACCACAATTATGCAGACGACACTCAGATCTACGTCTCTCTGGCAGCAGGAGACTATGGACCAGTGGAGTCACTTGGTCACTGCATCCAACAGATCAGTGTGTGGATGCAAAACAACTTTCTCCAGCTAAACTCTGACAAGACTGAAGTCATAGTGTTTGGTCCACAGAAACAAAGGGACAGTGTCAGCAGTCACCTCAAGTCTCTCTCTCTAAAACCTTCAAATCAGGCAAGAAATCTAGGGGTAATAATGGACTCAGACTTGAACTTTAACAGTCACATAAAATCAATAACATCTGCCGCCTTTTACCATCTAAAAAACATAGCAAAAATCAAAGGTTTACTGTCTAAATCAGACTTGGAGAAACTTATCCATGCATTTGTCTCCAGTAGATTAGACACTGTAATGTTCTGCTCACTGGTCTCTCCAAACGAGCTGTGAGACGCTGCAGAACATCCAGAACGCTGCAGCTCGGGTCCTGACTCGAACTAGGAAGTACGAGCACATAAGTCCTGTGCTCAGGTCTCTGCACTGGCTTCCTGTGCCTCAGAGACTTTAAAGCAGCTCTGCTTGTACAAGTGTCTCCATGGCCGAGCACCAAAGTACATCTGTGACATGTTAGTGTCATATGAACATCTCGCACTCTGAGGACCTCAGGGACCGGCCTCCTGCTGGTGCCCAGAGTCACGACTAAACAAGGGGAGTCAGCGTTTCAGGTTCATGCAGCTAAAACCTGGAACAGTCTGAACATGTGAGACAGACTCTTCTGTGACGCTGTTTAAATCCAGACTCAAAACATTTCTGTTTGACTGTGCAAATAACTGAAAGGTTTTCATTCTGCACTCTTCTCTCCAATTTATGTCTCTCTTTTTTAATTTTAATCTTCATGATTATTTATGTTTTGATTTGTTTTTATTATGATTTTAATGTATTTCTTATTCTGTAAAGCACTTTGAATTACTTTGTGTACGAATTGTGCTGTACAAATAAACTTGCCTTGCCTTGCCTTTCTTCTGCTCGATGAATAATGTCTGTGAAGTGATGACGTGTTTTTGATGGTAAAGTCCCGTCTGTGAATTCGTGTTCGTGCTGATGAAAGTGTAATCGTACATTTTCATTTGATTATTGTAATTCTTGACGTGGTAACTTTTCAATTAATATTCTGATGATAAACTGCACACAATATATTTTATGTACGACTGGACTCATTTGAGAGTTTACAAATATTTATTTTATGCGCAACTACAGACAAATATGCACGGATTTCTATTCTATGCACACGAATATTTTTGACAGCTTTCTTACTCCATATCATGCACACTCGACTTCATGTAGTAGTAACCGGGATACTGCGTTTACATGCCACAGTGTCCCACTTACTGTCGGAATAAACCAGCTGCAGTATCTCGGGTTCTAATAACCGGACACTGAAACTGGGACACTGTGTTTACACAAACCATGAACAAACCAGGACACTGAAAAAACCCAATCATACACACTCAGTGTGAACCTTCTGAGGACGCCCAGTGACCTGGAGCCACACACACACACACACACACACACACACACACACACACACACACACACACTACAGAGACACACACACACACACACACAGACACACACACACAGACACACACACACACACAGACACTACAGAAACACACACACACTACAGAGACACACACACCACACACACACAGACACACACACACAGACACACACACACACACCCACACCCAGAAACACACACACACAGACACACACACACACACACAGACACACACACACACTACAGAAACACACACACACTACAGACACACACACACACAGACACACACACACAGACACACAGAAACACACACTACAGAGACACACACACAGACACACACACACACACACACAGACAGACACACTACAGAGACACACACACACACAGACACACACACAGACACACACAGACACACACACACACACACACACTACAGAGACACACACAGACACACACACACACTACAGAGACACACAGACACACACACACACAGACACACACACACACACACACACACACTACAGAGACACACACAGACACACACACACTACAGACACACAGACACACACACACACACACACTACAGAGACACACAGACACACACACACACACTACAGAGACACACAGACACACACAGAGACACACACACACACACACACACTACAGAGACACACACACAGACACACACACCACACACACACACTACAGAGACACACACACACACACACACACACACTACAGAGATACAGACACACTACAGAGACGCACACAGACACACACAGACACACACACACAGACACACACACAACAGAGACACACACACACACAACAGAGACACACACACACACACACACACACTACAGACACACACGACACACAAGACACACACACACACACACACACACACTACAGAGACACAAACACACACAGAGACACACACACACAACAGAGACACACACACACAACAGAGACACACACACACTACAGTCACCGGTTCTGTTCATTGTATTTATGGAAAGAATTTCTAGGTGCAGTCAGGGGCCGGAGGGTTTGGTTTGGGGACCACAGGATCTCGTCTCTGCTGTTTGCAGATGATGTTGTCCTGTTGGCTTCATCAGACCAGGACTTGCAGCACTGAGGTGGTTTGACCCGAGTGTGAAGCAGCTGCAACCGCAGCACACACCACATTCACACTGGGAAATGTGTGTGAAGTGTCTTGCCTAGGGACACAATAACAGTTTTTGTCACTGGTGCCCCCCTGTGGCTCCTGGTATTCCCAGTGGTCTCCATCCAACTCCTGCCCAGGCCCAGTCTTCTGAGCCTCTGAGATGTGATCAGATCAGGTTTGGATGCCACTCCTGGACTTCCTCCACGCTGCATCTTGACGAACTTTTCTGCAATAAATAATGATTACTGTAGCCATAAATATAGAAAAAAAAACAGTTAATGTTGACAATCCGATAAAAAGAGTAAATACTAACGTGCATAAGATGGCTTCAGACTGTAACTCACCTGTGGAGATGGCGGCTCTGGGTCGGTCTTTTCTCCTGGGCATGTTGTACGACTGCAGATCTGACACACTGGTCCCAGGTACGTCTGAAAGAGAACGGTATTCTACATGTATCTCGTCTTTATTAGAATCACTTTATATTTATTCATCCAAATAAACCTCTTGTTTTTCAGGCCTGACTTTCTGGGACCAGGAGAAGCTGGACAAAGACATGAGAGTGACTCCTAAACCCAGCACTCAGTGTCAGATCGTGGCGTCTGATCACCTCTCTGAGAAGGCCTCTTCACTCGGAGTGGAGGCTGGACTCAAAGCCAGTTTTATGAGTGGACTTGTGAAGGTTGAAGGGTCAGCAAAATATCTGAACGATCAGAAAAGTTCCAGAAGACAGGCCCGAGTCACTCTGCAGTACAAAACTACAACAGAGTTTAAAACACTGACCATGAACCAGCTCAGCAAAGACAACTTAAAGCACCACGAGGTCATTGACAAAGGTCTAGCCACACATGTAGTAACAGCCATCCTCTACGGAGCCCAGGCCTTCTTTGTGTTCGACCAGGAAACATCTGAAGATGAAAATGTCCGAGACATTCAGGGAAACCTGAAGCTGATGATTGAAAAAATTCCAAAGGTCTCATTTGATTTAGAAGGGAATTTGAAAATGGAGGACAGAGACAGAGAAAAGGTGAACAAGTTCTCCTGCACTTTTCATGGAGATTTCTGTTTAGACAAAAGTCCAACGACATTTGAAGAAGCAGTAAAAGTTTATCAAGACCTGCCCAAACTTCTGGGCCCCAAAGGTGAGAACGCAGTCCCTGTGAGGGTGCACCTGCTGCCCCTCAGCGCCTTAGACTCTGCAGCGTCTAAACTGGTGCGTCACATCAGTCTGAGGTTAGTCTGTGAGACAGAGAACGTCCTGGAGAACTTCAGGGAGCTGGACATGATCTGTAATGATGTCCTGAAGAGTCCTGCAGGGCAGAACTTCTCACACCTTTTTGAAAAAGTCAAAACCTTTAACTCTTTGTGCTCCGAGTTCCTCCTGGGACTCCAGGGAACTCTGGCCACGAAGCTTCCATCCATCGATCAGAGGAGGAGGAGAGGAGGAGGCTGCTCTGGCAGAAGTCCTGAAGAGGGCAGCAGAGAGTCCATTCAGCTCTCACCGTTTGAACCAGTGGATGAACGAGGTCGTTAAGGAGACCAACACCATAAAAGTCCTCACAAAACTGATGAGAAACACAGAAGTCGTCTCTTCTGAAAATGACCTCGTAGAGAAGGTGAGTGACTCAGAGAAAGTCCTGGTGTTTGTGTTCACGTCTCTGGAGAGGGCAGAGCCGTACCTCGAAGAACTGAAGAACCACCTAAAGGGGATTCAAACCCACGAGTCTGGAGCAGAGCCCACACCCTGGTACAAGACTAAAGACGTGATCCACCGAATGAGACTCAAAGCAAAGGTGTTTAGTGACTTTGCAGACGCCAACAAAGACCAGGACACAAAGGCTCTTCGGTTCCTGGCAGTGGGTTTGACTGATGAAAACCACAAAGAAGCAACCATCTATCTTTATGAAGACGGGTTCCTCAGCAGTGAGAGCTTTGAGCTCCCTTCTAAACCAGACTCAGTGACTGTGAGCAGAGCCACAGCGCACAGCGTGAGTCTGCAGGTCAGAGCTCTCTCAGTGGGAGCGGAGAACGTCTGTGGATACAGAGTGGAGTTCTGTGAGAAAGGACAGGAGCAGTGGAAGCAGCAGCTCCAGGCTGAAGCTGGAGAGGTCACAGTGACAGGCCTGATCCCAAACACAGAGTACAGCTTCACAGTGAGAGCCGTCACTGAGGCGGGAGTAGGTCCAGCTGCTCCTCACACCTCCATGAAAACCTTACCCTGCGGCCCTCCAGAAGACCCCAGCGCCATGTCCACCTCCTCAAAGATCTACGCCCGCTGGAGGAGACCTGCACAGGTGGGAC
>NW_026571095.1:36997971-37008182 GCF_026225935.1 Boleophthalmus pectinirostris | reverse complement strand
TAAGAATAAGATCAAGGTTCAAGGTTCTTTATTTTTGTCATTCAAACATGTGAGAGAAACACATGACCAGAACGAAATGGCTCCCGAGGGCCCAGTATACAGAAAGAAAAAAAAAATATAATAATAAGCCATGTTAAAAACTAAATACATTAAAACCAACATTTAAGCAGTTCCAATGAACAAGTAGTAAACGTGGAAGACAGAGAAAGAGGCAACCAAAGCAGGAAGTCAGTGTGCACTGTTCAAAAGTCTGACAGCCTCAGGAAAAGAAGCTGAACTTCAGCCGAGATGTTCTGGCTTTAATGCTCCTCAGTCTCCTCCCAGAAGGCAGAGGAACAAACAGATGGTGGGAGGGGTGCGAGGCTCCCCCATGATCCTGGAGGCCCGTCTTCTACAACGCTCCTCGTAAATTTCACTGATGGGTGTAAAGTCACACCCAGTGGTCTTCTCTGCCGCTCTGACCACACGCTGTAGAGCTTTCCTGTCCTGGGCTGAGCAGTGGCCGTTCCACACTGTGATGGCCTGTGTCAACACACTTTCCACTCCACATCGATAAAAAGACATGAGAGCAGGGAGCCTAGTCCAGCAGGCTTGAGTCTCCTCAAAAAATACAGACGCTGTGGCCTTCTACAATGCTCTCTGCATTAGTGGACCAAGTTAGTCTGTCGGTGATGTGCTGACCCAGATACTTCCAGCCGGACGCCCTTTCAACTTCTGTGCCCATGATGTAGAGAGGCGACAGTGAACAGCTGCTCCTCCTAAAATCCACTATTAATTCTTTGTTTTTGAAGTCAGACAGAGTTGTTCTCTCTGCACCAGGTCTCAACAGCTGTACCTCCTGTCTGTATGCCTGCTCGTTGTTTTCCGAGATTAAACCACAACAGCAGTGTCATCTGCAAATTTAACAATCTGAAGGTCGGGTGAGAAGCCACACAGTCATATGTTAGCAGAGGAACAGCAGGGGCTCAGGACACAGCTTGGGGGGTCGGTGTTGAGAGTGGTTGGGGAGAAGCAGCCATTAACCTAACGTCTGCCCCGTTAGTAGAAAGTCCAGCACCAGTTGCAAGTGATGTTGGAGTCCAAGCAATTGCAGTTTGTTTATCAGGGTCTGTGGATGATGGTATTGAATGCCGAACTAAAGTCCAGGAAGAGAAGTCGGACATATGTGTCCCGCTTCTCTAGGTGGGTGAGGGCCTGATGGACAACAGCCGCCACTGCGTCAATGTAGACCGATTCTCCCTGTATGCATACGATGAGAATCCACACTGATGTCAATTATGCCCTTTATATGTTCATCACTAGCCTTTCCAGACATTTCATGACTATAGATGTTAATGCCACGACGATATCATTCAAACAGTTCACAGTGTCCAGTCTTTGGAACAGGGATAACAGTGGCTTTTTTAGACATGATGTACTAGGCTCTGCGAGAGTGAGATGTTAAAGATATCAGTCAAACAGGAGTCAACTGTATGCTGATCCTCAGACCCGACCAGGGATGCGTCAGGTCCAGCTGCCTTCCGTGGCAATCCTCACAGTGTCTTCCTCACCTCTTCAGCGCTCACTCTGAGTGGACAGGCACCTTGATGTGATAGCGAAGCTGGTCAGGGGGAGGCGTTAGTGTCTTCAAAGCGGGCTAAAAAGAATTCAAGGCATCAGGTAAGGAGGGATCAAGTGAGGAGACGCCCTCCTTCTGAGTTGTATTCAGGATAGTCTTAATTCCTTTCCTTTTCAAGATAAAGAGTAAAGAGCAAGAATAATGCAGCAGTGGCAATCTGTTACACAGGGAAAAATAAATTAGCTTCAAGTAGCGACCAGCACCCCAGATATACAACAAAAGAGCATTTACCGCAAATTTAGAAGGGGCAGGGGGTCACTCTACATGGGGCTCGGAGCGCGCTACGAGCGGCCGCCGGCACCACCGCCTACTCCAGACAACCTTTAAAATGTAGTCAGGCACATCGCATTAAAGCAAATTCTATAAGAAATATTAAAACATCAACTCCGGTACTTAAACGCGCTGCCTTCAAAAGCCACCGAAAGCCCCGACTGCCACACCACAGCGTGCGCAGCCTTTTCTAATCGCGTAATCAGTGACGCCGGGAGCCACGCACAGCGACGCACAGGTGGACGCACTCACGGACGCACTCACGGACGCAACACAGTAGGACAACATAGTCTAATTACCCGGTTACACATGGAAAAAAAATTATTTCCCAAATTTCAAAGACCTACAAATCATGTAAATAAATGGATGTATTTGATCATATCTTGTGTTATTCCATCTTTAAACTGTTGATGAAGGGACAGGATTTTTCAAAAAAAAAAAAGTATTTAAAATGATAAAAATGTTCTTCGAAGGACTGACATATTTATAGAAATAGTTTCTTCATTTTGAAGTAATATTAAAGTATTCAGAAGAAAAAGCGACAAATGATGTAAATCCTGCACCTTACTTGTTTGTACAATTGTCCCTCCGTTACTTTTCCCTCTTTACCATGACCTTTCTATATATATATAATAAAAAATCTCATGAGTCAAAAAGTCAGAGGTTTTTCAACCTAATCTTTACCATATGGTTAGAAAACTATATGAAGCAAATATTCAAACCCAGTTTGTTAAGGATATGGAAGTGAGAACCAAGATTATCACTGTTTGGATTTATTGCCCAAAAAGTGCTGCATATTTCATTCCCTCCGTTACCGACATGAGTTTTTTTATTTTTTTGACAACAACTTGAAAGAATATCACAGGTTTAACTTGACCCTGTTGGAGTGTAACTCTTTCCTACTTTCTGATACTTTACTTATTTCAATAGTTCCTCTAGTTTCTGAATAAGAGACATTTGAATGTCAAAAATCTGACCCTGTTTCCCTCCGTTACCACTTGACTGGACCCACATGTTAAATACTGTTATTTGTAAACACAGATCCCGAATTTTGGATTTCCGGTCATGGTGCAGTTCATACTGGGAAGGATTTTCCGAAAAAGTGAGCGTCAAACCTCCATGTTTGTTTTCCCAGTGGGATGTGTCTATTGACAAAGTCGATCTTTTCAAGTCTTTTGAACCATATCACTTTTGTTTCTGATTCTGATATTGTCATGTTTTAGTTTTGGGATTCGGACATTGTAATTGTGTGGTTGTTGGATCCAAACAGCGGAAAACGACTCGAAAAATTTGTTTGTGAACTCCATAAATGCAAAAGTGAATCAGATGTGTGGGACTCAAACCTCCGTTCAAACTGTTTCTCTTCCCAACAGAATTGAAAAACAGTGAAAGGTGAAGGTGATGGGCAGTGTTAGTAACAGACACATCCCACTGGGAAATCAAACATGGAGGTTTGATGCTCATTTTTTCAGAGGGCCCTTCCCAGATTGGATTGTGCAATGACCGGACGTCCAACATTCGGGATGCATGTATTGGAAAAGTTAAAACCAGTTGGCGTGTTGAACCAAAACTGCACCGAGAACTAAACTGACTCTTTTATTTTTATTTGTGGTTTATATGTGAAGCTCTTTTACAAATGCACTATCAATATTTGAGTTTGCGCTTTTATTTAAATGACGTTTTATGCACTTTGTCATTGAATTTATGGGTGAATTCATAGGTAAACTTTTGTTAGAAATAATTAAATTAAAAAAACCAACAACACATGGAATAATTTAGTTTGAAAAGCCTTAAAAAAGGGTGAACAGATCATTTGGTTTTACGTGATGCTGTGGTGTATTTCACTTTGAATTCATTGAAGGAGTCAATGTGACAAAACGACGTCACTGATTTAGAACATTTGATGAGATCTCATTTTATTTAGAAACTACTGTTGAAAGGTATTTTATTCATTGTCCTGTTCTCTGTGTGCAGACTGTTTTTTAGTGATCTTGGAGGGCAGTGCTGACGCTGATGCCGAGTCAGACCCAGAGAGAACTCTTTAAGAGTCTTGGAGCAGTGTGACCAGCTGCTCGGGTTTTGAGAAAAGATCTTCAGACCTGACCAGCGGCTCTGTGGGCTGCACCTGTCACATTTGGTCTTGAGGTGTGCAGAGGTCAGTTCCAGGGCTGCAGACTTCGCTGTATCGTTGGACGATGGTGATGACGAGTTCGAGACGTCATCGTTTTCCAAAAGCTGCAGTTTGTTTGTTCACACGTCAACACAACGCCGACGTTCTCAGGTTTCTCCACTCTGGAACTGTTCTCAAAAAACACTGAGTGTCTATAGATGCACATCAGTGTCCTGGGTATGATCGGGTTTTTTGAGTGTCCCGGTTTCTTCATGGTGCATGTAAACACAGTATTCCGGTTTCAGTGTCCTGGTTATTAGAAACCGGGACACTGTAGCTGGAATATTCCGATAGTAACCAGAATACTGTGGCATGTAAACACAGTATTCCGGTTACTACTACATTAGGTTGAGTGCACATGTGTCCAAAAGACACTTTCCAGTCTTTTCATCACAACAGCAGCGACATAAATAAAGTGACCAACACAAGTGAATTGAGTGTAAAATTAAGAGCTGCGCTAAACCTGCACTCGTACAATCTGCACTCGTGTGATCACTGAAAAGCTAAAACATGAAATATCTCCAACGATATAAACACAGAACACACTCACCATCATCAGCACCTCTTCTGTCATAAAAAGAACACAAATATCTCACTGAGTCGTGTCCTTTAGTCCAAAAGAAGCTGATCACATCAGCGACACAAGGAGCGAACTGTCTTTATCAGCGCAACAGTTTATGTAAATGAACCATGCTGTTTTAAGTTTTGTTTTTGTAAAACATAAACAAATGTGTCAGAGCTGAATGATCTGATCAAACGGGCTGATGTGTTTATAGTTTAGATGTTGTAAAGTTGAGTTTATTTATGCAGAAGATTTGAATGAAGAATGTGTTGGTTTGATGTGTGCAGTGGATTGTGGGATTCTCACAGCTCCTCACGCTGGTTAAACCTCTCGAGCTTCCGATGCTAAAGCAGCTCAAGGTTTGTATTTTTCCTGGTTTATTAAATTGATTTAAGTTCATTTTTGCACTTGTGCATTTGTAAGATTATGTCAAGAAACCGGGACACAACATTTGATCATGTGACAGTGACATGAGTGTCCCGGTTCGTCAGTGCACGTGTAAACACAGTGTCCCGAACACTGACAGAACCGGGACATGAAGAATAACGGGACACTGATGTACATGTGACGCACTCACTGTTTTCACCCGAAACGCCGACTCTGTGCGGACAAAAGGCCAAAATGAATTAAAAATTCACTGTTTTGACCAAAAAATGTGAGGCTGCTTTACAAAAAATGTCATAAAAAAACCTAAACTCTAAAATATAAAAGAATGAACAAAAAAACCCAAAAATGCAGCTTTAATCCATTAACACTTGACTTTTTGCTGTGTACGAGCGCGTGCCTTCACCTGCATGGACATGTTTGTTTACATCGTCAATTAATCGACCAAATTCCGTTTTCCAGACACAGCATCGGTGATTCGAGACGCCGTCCTCCGCTGGACAAACAGAGACACATATTTTTGTGTCTGCGTGAAGATGTGGTGTTACTGAAACTGTTTGGTTCAAGGTGTAATACAGAGATTAAACACAAGAGGACCCAGGACTGAACCCTGCGGACCTCCATACACGCTTTGATATTTGTCAGAACTGTTTTCTCTCTGTTTTCACTAAAGTCCGACCTGAACCGGCTCCAAACAGAGGACGAAAAACAAAAGCAACGCTCCAGTCAGTGGAATAAAACCGAGAGATGGAACTCTGCCGTCAAGTCAAGCAGAATCTAAATCCATTTGAACATCGTGAAGAATTTCAACCAGAGCCGTCGACTGTGATCGTCTCCACGTCCTGAAAGGGATCGAGAGGATTATTTAGAGTCATTTACAGGTTGATTTGTGTAAAAACAACTTTTAATGATTGACAGGAGATTTGATTTTGGTTTATAATAACAGATTTTATTTAATTACATGAATCAGATACAGACACTTTAAAAGCTTTTCAAAGTCAATTTTGCATAATACCTCTCCTTTAATGTAAGTGTTTTGTTGTTAATGTTGTGCATTGCTGCTTTTTGTTTTTATTCTAATCTCTTTCTTGAAAAAAATCAAATAATTTAAAAAATGTTGACTGAAAATCTTTGGCTTGAGTTTCCTGTAAGTCAGTGCAGAAGGTCGACAGGTTTGTGTTTCCCATGCACCAGAAGAACTGGTCCACTGGATTGGCAGAGGTCTGGTTTGGGGCGAACACTGCAGAGTTGTTGAATTTGAAGTGGACTGGCAGACCCTGCTCTGTTTTAGGACATGGGACTCCAGCAGCCGTGAGGACCTCAAGAACTGGAGGCGTCTCAGCATCTACGAACGTCACCATAATTTTGATGTTGTTGACCAAATCTTTGTTCTGAGGTGAGAAGAGAGAGTTTAAAGCTTCCAGCTGGTGTGGAGGGAGCTGAGCCGAGGACTGGAGCACGACACACACTTCATGCATTTGTTTCTTCTCCAAATTATTGTAGGTGTGGAAGATCTGACTCATGATTTCTCTATCTTCCACACTGCCCCCAAACTCTGGAGTGTCGATGATGGTGAGTGAGAAGTCAACCTGGAATCCCTCCTGGTGGTTTATTTGATACACCACTGTGTCAGAAGTCTCATCATCATTTATTTTAAACCGAAACGGGTCGGTCCATCTGACTCCCAGGATGTAGTTGATCATGGCATTGATGAGACTGATCTTCCCAGATCCCACAGGTCCAAGAAGGATCATGAAACGATCTTCTTTATGACTTTCTTTTCCAAACACATATTTTTGGAAATTCGGCCCGCCGCACACTTCAGCCTCCTCTTCTTCTGCAGGGAGTTTGTAGATATCTGGTATTCCAGAATGAATCTTGATGCTCTTCCTCAAAAGCGTTCTGCTCGACTAAATGTGGCAGTGGTGAGTTCTGCTGCAGTGAATGTTTTGGTGGTGATGGTCACAGTGGAGCTTTCTGAGCTGGTTCTGTTCTCTCCATAGTCACAGAAGATCCTGAGGATGTACTCTGTCCGAGGCTTAAGTCCAGAGATCACCTTCTCCTCAGAATGGGACTCTTCTCTCCTCCACTGGAGTGTGTCTCCGGTCTCAGCGTACTCCACGATGTATCTGAGGATCTGGGCGCCTGGTCCCACCTGTGCAGGTCTCCTCCAGCGGGCGTAGATCTTTGAGGAGGTGGACATGGCGCTGGGGTCTTCTGGAGGGCCGCAGGGTAAGGTTTTCATGGAGGTGTGAGGAGCAGCTGGACCTACTCCCGCCTCAGTGACGGCTCTCACTGTGAAGCTGTACTCTGTGTTTGGGATCAGGCCTGTCACTGTGACCTCTCCAGCTTCAGCCTGGAGCTGCTGCTTCCACTGCTCCTGTCCTTTCTCACAGAACTCCACTCTGTATCCACAGACGTTCTCCGCTCCCACTGAGAGAGCTCTGACCTGCAGACTCACGCTGTGCGCTGTGGCTCTGCTCACAGTCACTGAGTCTGGTTTAGAAGGGAGCTCAAAGCTCTCACTGCTGAGGAACCCGTCTTCATAAAGATAGATGGTTGCTTCTTTGTGGTTTTCATCAGTCAAACCCACTGCCAGGAACCGAAGAGCCTTTGTGTCCTGGTCTTTGTTGGCGTCTGCAAAGTCACTAAACACCTTTGCTTTATGTCTCATTCGGTGGATCACATCTTTAGTCTTGTACCAGGGTGTGGGCTCTGCTCCAGACTCGTGGGTTTGAATCCCCTGTAGGTGGTTCTTCAGTTCTTCGAGGTACGGCTCTGCCCTCTCCAGAGACGTGAACACAAACACCAGGGCTTTCTCTGAGTCACTCACCTTCTCTACGAGGTCATTTTCAGAAGAGACGAATTCTGTGTTTCTCATCAGTTTTGTGAGGACTTTTATGGTGTTGGTCTCCTTAACGACCTCGTTCATCCACTGGTTCAAACGGTGAGAGCTGAATGGACTCTCTGCTGCCCTCTTCAGGACTTCTGCCAGAGCAGCCTCCTCCTCTCCTCCTCCTCTGATCGATGGAAGCTTCGTGGCCAGAGTTCCCTGGAGTCCCAGGAGGAACTCGGAGCACAAAGAGTTAAAGGTTTTGACTTTTTCAAAAAGGTGTGAGAAGTTCTGCCCTGCAGGACTCTTCAGGACATCATTACAGATCATGTCCAGCTCCCTGAAGTTCTCCAGGACGTTCTCTGTCTCACAGACTAACCTCAGACTGATGTGACGCACCAGTTTAGACGCTGCAGAGTCTAAGGCGCTGAGGGGCAGCAGGTGCACCCTCACAGGGACTGCGTTCTCACCTTTGGGGCCCAGAAGTTTGGGCAGGTCTTGATAAACTTTTACTGCTTCTTCAAATGTCGTTGGACTTTTGTCTAAACAGAAATCTCCGTGAAAAGTGCAGGAGAACTTGTTCACCTTTTCTCTGTCTCTGTCCTCCATTTTCAGATTCCCTTTTCCATCAATGGAGATCAGTGGAATTTTTTCAATCATCACCTTCAGGTTTCCCTGAATGTCTCGGACATTTTCATCTTCAGATGTTTCCTGGTCGAACACAAAGAAGGCCTGGGCTCCGTAGAGGATGGCTGTTACTACATGTGTGGCTAGACCTTTGTCAATGACCTCGTGGTGCTTTAAGTTGTCTTTGCTGAGCTGGTTCATGGTCAGTGTTTTAAACTCTGTTGTAGTTTTGTACTGCAGAGTGACTCGGGCCTGTCTTCTGGAACTTTTCTTATCGTTCAGATATTTTGCTGACCCTTGAACCTTCACAAGTCCACTCATAAAACTGGCTTTAAGTCCAGCCTCCACTCCGAGTGAAGAGGCCTTCTCAGAGAGGTGATCAGATGCCACGATCTGACACTGAGTGCTGGGTTTAGGAGTCACTCTCATGTCTTTGTCCAGCTTCTCCTGGTCCCAGAAAGTCAGGCCTGAAAAACAAGAGGTTTATTTGGATGAATAAATATAAAGTGATTCTAATAAAGACGAGATACATGTAGAATACCGTTCTCTTTCAGACGTACCTGGGACCAGTGTGTCAGATCTGCAGTCGTAAAACATGCCCAGGAGAAAAGACCGACCCAGAGCCGCCATCTCCACAGGTGAGTTACAGTCTGAAGCCATCTGAGCACAGGGAGAACATGCACGTTAGTATTTACTCTTTTTATAGAAGTGTCAACATTAACTGTTTTTTCTATATTTATGGCTATGGTACCCCTCCCCTTGAACCGTCACCTTATCGTGGTGGAGGGTTTGGTCACTCAAGGCAAACAGGTCCTGGGGGACGGGTCAGACGAAGAACAGTTCAGAACCCCCACATGATGAGTTCTAATCAGAGGCCGGTTACGTCGCCTGGATCGGCGTTACTGGGGCCCCACCCTGGAGCCAGGCCTGGGGTGGGTGCTCGAAGGCGAGCGTCTTGTGGCCGGGCCTTTAACCACGGGGCCCAGCCGGACACAGCTTGAACGAGCGACGTGGGGCCTCCCTTCCGTGGGCCCACCACCTGCAGGAGGATCCATATGAGACTGGTACAGAGATTGGGGCAGCAGTCGAAGGCGGGGCCCTCAATGACCAGATCTCCGGACATGGATACTGGCTCTGGGACATGGAATGTCACCTCGCTGGGGGAAGGAGCCTGAACTTGTGCGGGAGGTTGAGCGTTACCGACTAGATATAGTCGGCCTCACCTCCAGCACAGTTTGGGCTCTAGAACCCAACTCCTTGAGAGGGCTGGATTCTCCATTTCTCTGGCGTTGGCCGCGGGGAGCGGCGGCGGGCTGGTGTGGGCTCATTGCCCCACAGCTCAGCCACTGTGTGTTGGAGTTCACCCCGGTGAACGAGAGGGTCGCGTCCCTGTGCCTTCGGGTCGGGGACAGGTCTCTCACTGTGGTGTCGGCCTACGGGCCAAACAGCAGTGTAGAGTACTCGAGTACCCGGCCTTCTTGGAGTCCCTGGGAGGGGTACTAGACAGTGCACCGACCGGGGACTCCGTTGTTCTCCTGGGGGACTTCAACGCCCACGTGGGCAACGACAGTGACACTTGGAGAGGGGTGATTGGGAGGAACAGCCTCCCTGATCTGAACCCGAGTGGTGTTTTGTTATTGGACTTCTGTGCTAGTCACGGTTTGTCCATAACAAACACCATGTTCGAGCACAAGGGTGTCCATAAGTGCACGTGGCACCAGGACACCCTAGGCCGGAGGTCGATGAT
>NW_026571095.1:36940471-36990471 GCF_026225935.1 Boleophthalmus pectinirostris | reverse complement strand
CGTCACAGTCCCAGTGGATGTTGATGACATCAGCTGCACAGATCCAATTGTTTTATCCATTTTTAGTTTCACGTCTTTTTATTTACTCTTTTCTTGTCTTTGTGTTTCTGTGCAGAATATTTATATAACGTGTTACAAAACTCAGATGGACTGGACACTGTTGTTTGATTTGTGTTTGTAAAATATAAATTCTTTCTGTGTACGTTTTACTTTGTCAATACATGCATCATGAATCTCAGACTTCCAGCCATCGCGCAATCCATACTGCGAACGATTTTCCGAAAAAGTGATCATCAAACCTCCACGGTGGATGTTTCTATTGTCAAAGTCGATCTTTTCAAGTCTTTTGAACCATATCACTTTTGTTTCTGATTCTGATATTGTCATGTTTTAGTTTTGGGATTCGGACGTCGTAATTGTTGTGGTTGTTGGATCCTAACAGCGGAAAACGGGCTTCGGAAGTTTGTGAACTCCATAAATGCAAAAGTGAATCAGATGTGTGTGACTCAAACCTCCGTTCAAACTGTTTCTCTTCCCAGCGGAATTGAAAAATAGTGAAAGGTGAAGGTGATGGGCAGGACTGATCCACAGGAAGAACCAAAAAGGAAACATTTGTCTGATTAAGAAATCATCCCGAGTTTACAGAGAACATTTTGTATGTGGAGCGATGACAAAACAAAACCCTGATCCCTCACTCAGCCTCGGTTATGAATTTAAAAAGTCAAAAAAGCCAAAGTGAAAGGCTCCAACTGTTCACCAAGAAACACCTTCCACTGCAAAGAGACCAAGACGTGATGTTTCTGTAAAACCACAAGAACAAGAAAGTGCAGCTCAGTCTGTTTGTCTTCTGCTCCTCTCCATTAACAAACGGGATTTTATTTTGTTGTTGCTCCATGTACAAAATGTTCTCTGTAAACTCGGGATGATTTAGTCAGACAAATGTTTCCTTTTTGGTTCTTCCTGTGGATCAATCCTGCCCATCGCCTTCACCTTTCACTATTTTTCAATTCCGTTGGGAAGAGAAACAGTTTGAACGGAGGTTTGAGTCACACACATCTGATTCACTTTTGCATTTATGGAGTTCACAAACAAATTTCTTGAGTCGTTTTCCGCTGTTTGGATCCAACAACAACACAATTACGACGTCCGAATTCCACAACTAAAATATGACAATATCAGAACCAGAAACAAAAGTGATATGGTTCAAAAGAAAATCCTTCCCAGTATGGATTGCATGATGACCGGAAGTCCGAGATTCATGACGCATCTATAGGTCAATGATCTATGAATAAGAAATCGGTCATTTTTTCTTCTTTTCTTCCTCCACATCTTCATATTCTTCATTTAATTTGTCAAGGAGAGACTCTACAGTTTCTGCCTGGTATTTCTCTTTCAGTGTTTTCAGTGTTTCTGTCTTTGTGACGGTCTTGTTTTCCCATCTGTATTTCTCGATCGAGTGGTCATGCCAGTCACATTTTCCAGGACACACAGTGCAATCTCCATCTGCATCAAATACTTCACATGTGTCCATTTCTTCGTTGTTTCTAATGGGACATGGATAATGACAGGTGACAAAACATTCCCTGCAGTTGTTGCTGTGCTCTTCAGTTCCAGAGAGGTCCACCTGATCACCCACAGTCACAGTGAATTCAACCTCAAAATTCTCATTTTTTTTCATCTCTTCCCGGTGGTCCTCTATTTGTTCACGTGTCTGCTCTATCTCTTTAAGTCTTTTTGATAATAATCTCTCCTTCTTCTTTTTATCTTTCCACATGTCTGTGGTCAAAACCAACTTTCCAGGCTCAGTTTTCTCTAAGTCACTAAAGAACCTCGTCATGTTTTTGTTTCCCATGTCCCAGAACATTTGAGTAAAACTGTCTTCTTCTGCAGAGGTCTGGTTTGGGGCGAACACTGCAGAGTTGTTGAATTTGAAGTGGACTGGCAGACCCTGCTCTGTTTTAGGACATGGGACTCCAGCAGCTCTGATGTCCTCAAGAACTGGAGGCATCTGAGCATCTACGTATGTCACCAGAATCTTGAGGTTTTCAAACACATCTTTCCCAAAGCTGGAGTGGAATGAGTCTAATAAGTAACGCAGGGCTAGAGGGAGTCGAGCTAAACACGACTGGAGCACTACACAGACTGTATGAACCTCTGTGATGTTCAAATCATTGAAGAGGTCAAAGATCAGCTCCAGGGTCTCACGGTCTTCCTTGATGCCTGTAACATCTCTAAACTCTGGAGTGTCGATGATGGTGAGTGAGAAGTCGACCTGGAATCCCTCCTGGTGGTTTATTTGATACACCACTGTGTCAGAAGTCTCATCCTCGTATATTTTAAATCGAAATGGGTCGGTCCATCTGACTCCCAGGATGTAGTTGATCATGGCATTGATGAGACTGATCTTCCCAGATCCCACAGGTCCGACAAGCATCATGATACGATTTTCTTTATGACTTTTCTTTCCAAACACATATTTTCTGACATCAGCAGTGCTCGGTTCTTCTGCTTTTAGACCAAGTTTGTAGATTTCTGGTGTTCCAGACTTGATTTTGACAGAGTCTTTTACGATGAGTTCTGCTGCAGTGAATGTTTTGGTGGTGATGGTCACAGTGGAGCTTTCTGAGATGGTTCCGTCCTCTCCATAGTCACAGAAGATCCTGAGGATGTACTCTGTCTGAGGCTTAAGTCCAGAGATCACCTTCTCCTCAGAATGGGACTCTTCTCTCCTCCACTGGAGTGTGTCTCCGGTCTCAGCGTACTCCACGATGTATCTGAGGATCTGGGCGCCTGGTCCCAATTGTGCAGGTCTCCTCCAGCGGGCGTAGATCTTTGAGGAGGTGGACATGGCGCTGGGGTCTTCTGGAGGGCCGCAGGGTAAGGTTTTCATGGAGGTGTGAGGAGCAGCTGGACCTACTCCCGCCTCAGTGACGGCTCTCACTGTGAAGCTGTACTCTGTGTTTGGGATCAGGCCTGTCACTGTGACCTCTCCAGCTTCAGCCTGGAGCTGCTGCTTCCACTGCTCCTGTCCTTTCTCACAGAACTCCACTCTGTATCCACAGACGTTCTCCGCTCCCACTGAGAGAGCTCTGACCTGCAGACTCACGCTGTGCGCTGTGGCTCTGCTCACAGTCACTGAGTCTGGTTTAGAAGGGAGCTCAAAGCTCTCACTGCTGAGGAACCCGTCTTCATAAAGATAGATGGTTGCTTCTTTATGGTTTTCATCAGTCAAACCCACTGCCAGGAACCGAAGAGCCATTGTGTCCTGATCTTTATTGGCGTCTGCAAAGTCACCAAACACCTTTGCTTTGAGTCTCATTTGGTGGATCATGTCTTTAGTCTTGTACCAGGGTGTGGGCTCTGCTCCAGACTCGTGGGTTTGAATCCCCTTTAGGTGGTTCTTCAGTTCTTCGAGGTACGGCTCTGCCCTCTCCAGAGACGTGAACACAAACACCAGGACTTTCTCTGAGTCACGCACCTTCTTCATGAGGTCATTTTCAGAAGAGACGACTTCTGTGTTTTTCATCAGATTTGTGAGGGTGTTTAAGGTGTTGGTCTCCTTAACGACCTCGTTCATCCACTGGTTCAAACGGTGAGAGCTGAATGGACTCTCTGCTGCCCTCTTCAGGACTTCTGCCAGAGCAGCCTCCTCCTCTCCTCCTCCTCTGATCGATGGAAGCTTCGTGGCCAGAGTTCCCTGGAGTCCCAGGAGGAACTCGGAGCACAAAGAGTTAAAGGTTTTGACTTTTTCAGAAAAGTGTGAGAAGTTCTGCCCTGCAGGACTCTTCAGGACATCATTACAGATCATGTCCAGCTCCTTGAAGTTCTCCAGGACGTTCTCTGCCTCACAGACTAACCTCAGACTGATGTGACGCACCAGTTTAGATGCTGTAGGGTCTAAGGCGCTGAGGGGCAGCAGGTGCACCCTCACAGGGACTGCGTTCTCACCTTTGGGGCCCAGAAGTTTGGGCAGGTCTTGATAAACTTTTACTGCTTCATCAAATGTCGTTGGACTTTTGTCTAAACAGAAATCTCCATGAAAAGTGCAGGAGAACTTGTTCACCTTTTCTTTGTCTCTGTCCTCCATTTTCAGATTCCCTCCTACATCAAATGAGACCTTTGGAATTTTTTCAATCATCATCTTCAGGCTTCCTTGAATGTCTCGGACATTTTCATCTTCAGATGTTTCCTGGTCGAACACAAAGAAGGCCTGGGCTCCGTAGAGGATGGCTGTTACTACATGTGTGGCTAGACCTTTTTCAATAACCTCCTGGTGCTTTAAGTTGTCTTTGCTGAGCTGGTTCATGGTCAGTGTTTTAAACTCTGTCGTAGTTT
This sequence comes from Boleophthalmus pectinirostris, assembly GCF_026225935.1. Taxonomy (NCBI): domain Eukaryota; kingdom Metazoa; phylum Chordata; class Actinopteri; order Gobiiformes; family Gobiidae; genus Boleophthalmus; species Boleophthalmus pectinirostris. Next base: position 36,986,136 of record NW_026571095.1, on the reverse strand, counting down.
TGTACTGCAGAGTGGCACGGGCCTGTCTTCTGGAACTTTTCTTATCGTTCAGATATTTTGCTGACCCTTGTACGGTCACAAGTCCACTCAGAAAACTGAATTTGAGTCCACCGTCCACTCCGAGTGAAGAGGCCTTCTCAGAGAGGTGGTCAGACGCCACGATTTTAAACTGAGTGCTGGGTTTAGGAGTCACTCTCATGTCTTTGTCCAGCTTCTCCTGGTCCCAGAAAGTCAGGCCTGAAAAACAAGAGGTTTATTTGGATTTGAATAAATACAAAGTGATTCTAATAAAGACGAGATACATGTGTGACCTCTGCCTGTAGTGTTCGTAAGTCTGCACAGTTTAAGTGAAATGAGGAAATGTGATGGAGCAGCAGAGCTCTGAGTCTGAGCTCAGGGAGCAGGCTCCGCCCAGGACATGGTCGGGCAGTGCCCCAATAAGTATCATGCTGAGCGAGGCAGTGACTGACCTGAAAGATAAGATCATGGCCCAAATGAACACAAGGCAACCCCGATGCCAGTTACAGAGGCTAAGTGAAGTACCATCTGAAAGTCTCCTAGACAATGTGAATGCAGCACTGAGAGCGATGAGAGCAATCCCTACCACAACAATCACTGAAACCAATGAGCTGATATACACTTCAGCAGCAGTGATCCTAGAGGTGTTGGGCTATAAGAGCAACCATGGGAGCCATGAGATACAATACCCACCATGGAAAAGACGGTTAGAGGCTAAAATGAAGGAGGCGCGGAGAGAAGTGAGCCAACTGTCAGAGGCCCAGAAAGGTGCAATGAAAAAGCAAGTACCCAAGAGGTACAACCAGATGCCCGACCTGAAGCACTCAAAACTGCCAAACAAAGGCTCCAAGCCTTGGCCAGCCGCCGAAAGAGGTACACAAGAGATAACGAAGCCAGACAAATAAACCGGCTGTTCACAACACAACCGGCGAAAGTGTACGCTCAGTGGCAGGGTTATAACACCAGAGCAGACCCACCAAGGCTGGAGACTGAGAGGTACTGGAAAGGCACATGGGAGAGGGAGGCATCACATAACACAGATACACAGTGGCTGGTGGATCTGAGAGAAGACCACAGCAACCTCCCTGAACTGAATCCAGTCACCATCACAGTGGCAGACATCCAGGAAACAGTCTCAGGTATGAAAAACTGGACCAGGCCCTGACATGATCCACGCATATTGGCTAAAGAAGCTCACTGCTCTCCACGAGCACCTGGCAGCACAAATGAACCAGCTGCTAAGGGATGGGACACACCCTGAATGGCTAACCCAAAGGCGTACGATCCTGATCCTGAAGGATCCCTCAAAGGGTGCAGTCCCATCCAACTATCGGCCAATAACCTGTCTCTCCACAACATGGAACGTCATGTCAGGCATCATCGCGGCTAAGATAAGTGGGCATGGATGAATACATAAGCACAAAAGGGCATCGGCAAAAACACCAGGGGAGTCAAGCACCAATTTCTGGTTGACCGAACAGTCACCCAAATTGCAGAACCTGTAAGACCAACCTGTGCACTGCCTGGACTGAATACAAGAAATCCTCTGACTCAATGCCACACACATGGATCACTGAGTGCTTGAAGCTGTACAATATCAACAGGACTCTAAGGGCCTTCATTGCAAACTTGATGTGGTTGTGGAAAACCACCCTTGAAGCCAATGGCAAGTCACTTGCACATGTGTCCATCAAATGTGGCATATACCAAGGAGACTCACTGTCCCCACTGCTGTTCTGCATCTGAACCCCCTCAGCCAAATCATCGACCGCACTGGCTACGGATACTGACTCAGAAACGGGGCCACCATCAGTCACCTCCTCTACATGGATGACATCAAGCTGTACGCTAAGAACGAGACATCGACTCACTGATCTACACCACCAGGATCTACAGTACAGACATTGGGATGTCATTCGCTTGAGAAAATGTAGCAGGATGGTGACAAAGAGAGGGAAGGTAGAACACACAGAGGGGGTCTCACTCCCAGAGGGAACAATAGCAGACGTTGAGGACAGTTACAAGTACCTTGGTATCCCACAAGCAAATGGCAACCTCGAAGAGGCAACAAGGAAAGCGGTCCCTGCAGGAATCATGCACTGGCCAAAGGAGGAGATACAGACCACAGATGTTAAGACACGAAAGCTCCTGACCTGCATGGAGGGTTCCATCCCAAATCCATCACCCTGAGACTGTACACAAGCTGGAAGGAAGGAGGCCGAGGACTAGTGAGTGTGGGAACCACTGTCCAGGATGAAACATCCAAGCTCCTTGAGAACATATATATATATATATGTATAATTCTTCTGCTCTTTGAGGTCTAATTTCACCCCCTAAACACTTGTGTGGCAAAAAAGTGAAGTGGCAAAAAATTCGATAAAATATAGGTTGCGTAAAAAATGGCGACACAGCGCCACCTGGGAAACTCAAAAATATTACGCCTGTGGAAGACGTCCTGACGTTAACTTTGTCGTAGAGCCACGAAATTTGGTACAAACATTCGTCATGTGAAGACAAACAAAAAATATTATTATGGACATGCCCCCTGACACAGCAGAAGGCGGCCATCTTGGATTGAAGTTTGAGTCCGCATTTTCATTGACGTTGCGTTTGAACGCACTCCTCTGAAGGTGCTTCACCGACAGGGCTGAAAATCACCGTATATCATCTACAGAAGTGGAACATCTATCCATCCATCCATTTTCGTCCGCTTATCCGGGGCCGGGTCGCGGGGGCAGCAGTCTAACCAGGGACTCCCAAACTTCCTTCACCCCAGACACGTCCTTCAGCTCCTCCGGGGGGACCCCGAGGTGTTCCCAGGCCAGCCCAGAGACATAGTCCCTCCAGCGTGTCCTGGGTCTTCCCCGGGGCCTCCTCCCGGTGGGACATGCCCGGAACACCTCCCGAGGGAGACGCCCAGGAGGCATCCGGAACAGATGCCCAAGCCACCTCAACTGGCTCCTCTCGATGTGGAGGAGCAGCGGCTCTACTCCGAGCTCCTCCCGTGTGACTGAGCTCCTCACCCTATCTCTAAGGGAGCACCCAGCCACCCTGCGGAGGAAACTCATTTTGAGCGCTTGTATCCGCGATCTTGTCCTTTCGGTCACTACCCAGAGCTCATGACCATAGGTGAGAGTAGGAACGAAGACTGACCGGTAAATCGAGAGCTTCACCACAATGGTCCGATACAGCGACCGCATCACTGCCGAAGCTGCACCGATCCGAGATACTTGAACTCCTCCACTTGAGGCAGAGACTCCCCACCCACCCGGAGAGGACAAGCCACCTTTTTCCGGTCGAGAACCATGGCCTCAGACTTAGAAGAGCTGATCTTCATCCCAGCCGCTTCACACTTGGCTGCAACCCGCCCCAGTGCACATTGCAGGTCCTGGTTCGATGAAGCCAACAGGACAACATCATCTGCAAACAGCAGAGATGAGATCCTGTGGTCCCCAAACCGGACCCCCTCCGGCCCCTGACTGCACCTAGAAATTCTGTCCATAAATACAATCAACAGAACCGGTGACAAAGGGCAGCCCTGGCGGAATCCAACATGCACCGGGAACAGGTCTGACTTACTGCCGGCAATGCGAACACAGCTCCTGCTCCGGTCATACAGGGACCGGACAGCCCTTAGCAAAGGGCCCCGGACTCCATACTCCCAGAGCACCCCCCACAGGACACCACGAGGGACACGGTCGAATGCCTTCTCCAAATCCACAAAGCACATGTGGACTGGTTGGGCAAACTCCCAGGAACCCTCAAGCACCCTATGGAGAGTGTGGAACCCAACTCCTTGAGAGGGGCTGGACTCTCTGTTTCTCTGGCGTTGGCCGCGGGGAGCGGCGGCGGGCTGGTGTGGGCTCATTGCCCCACAGCTCAGCCGTTGTGTGTTGGAGTTCACCCCGGTGAACGAGAGGGTCGCGTCCCTGCGCCTTCGGGTCGGGGACAGGTATCTCACTGTGGTGTCGGCCTACGGGCCAAACAGCGGTGCTGAGTACCCGGCCTTCTTGGAGTCCTTGGGAGGGGTACTAGACAGTGCACCGAGCGGGGACTCCATTGTTCTCCTGGGGGACTTCAACGCCCACGTGGGCAACGACAGTGACACCTGGAGAGGGGTGATTGGGAGGAACGGCCTCCCCGATCTGAACCCGAGCGGTGTTTTGTTACTGGACTTCTGTGCTAGTCACGGTTTGTCCATAACGAACACCATGTTCGAGCACAAGGGTGTCCATAAGTGCACATGGCACCAGGACACCCTAGGCCGGAGGTCGATGATCGACTTTGTCGTCGTGTCATCTGACCTCTGGCCGCGTGTCTTGGACACTCGGGTGAAGAGAGGGGCTGAGCTGTCAACCGATCACCACCTGGTTGTGAGTTGGGTTCGCTGGCGGAGGAGGAAGCCGGAAAGACCTGGCAGGCCCAAGCGTGTAGTGAGGGTCTGTTGGGAACGTCTGGCAGAGCCTCTGTCAGTGGGACTTTCAACTCGCACCTCCGGGAGGACTTCACCCGGATTCCGGGGGAGGCTGGAGATATGGAGTCCAAGTGGGCTTCATTCTCGGCCTCTATTGTCGATGCGGCTGCTCGGAGCTGTGGGCGTAAGGTCTGTGGTGCCTGTCGCGGCGGCAATCCCCGAACCCGGTGGTGGACACCGGAAGTAAGGGATGCTGTCAAGCTGAAGAAGGAGTCCTATCGGGCCTTGCTGGCTCGGGGGACTCCTGAAGCAGCTGACGGGTACCGGCGGGCCAAGCGTGCTGCAGCCCGTGCGGTTGCGGAGGCAAAAACTCAGAGCTGGGAGGAGTTCGGGGAGGCCATGGAGAAGGACTATCGGACGGCCTCAGAGAGATTCTGGCAAACCGTCCGGCGCCTCAGGAGGGGGAAGCAGTTCTTCACCAACACTGTTTACAGTGCGGGGGGAGAGCTGCTGACCTCGACTGGGGATGTTGTCCAGCGGTGGAAGTAATACTTTGAGGATCTCCTCAATCCCACCGTCACGTCTTCCGAAGAGGAGGCCGAGGCTGGGGACTCGGAGGCGGAGTCATCCATCACTCTGGTCGAAGTCACTGAGGTGGTTGGAAAGCTCCTTGGTGGCAAGGCTCCGGGGTTGGATGAGATCCGTCTTGAGTACCTTAAGTCTCTGGATGTTGTGGGGCTGTCTTGGCTGACACGCCTCTTCAACATCGCGTGGCGGTTGGGGACAGTACCTCTGGACTGGCAAACCGGGGTGGTGGTCCCTCTGTATAAGAAGGGGGACCGGAGCGTGTGTTCCAACTATAGGGGGATCACACTCCTCAGCCTTCCCGGTAAGGTCTATGCCAGGGACTGGAGAGGAGAATCCGGCCGATAGTCGAACCTCGGATCCAGGAAGAGCAGTGGAACATCTAAAGTTATCTAATTTATTTTGATAACTGTCACGGTTTACGTGCGGCGAAGCGACAAATGTCAATCAAAATTTTGGATAATTTTGAATGTCAAGATTCTTCCCCGTTCACACAGGCTTAGTCCAATCGTGCTGAATTTTTAATCACTAATGCCTGATCTCAGCCTGAATATAATATACTAATATAACTGCAAGCGGCAATGATCCGCCCTTGGGTGCGCCTACGCTGCGCCTCGCAAACTCCACGCCCAGCAAACGCTGTGCCCCACAAAACGTCAGGCCTCACACTAACCCTAAAAACCCTAAATTTAAACCTAATCCTAGTCATAATCCTAACCATAGACCCAACCCCAACTCTAGCCCTAACTCTTAACCTAACCCTGCCATTTTACAAATTTTTTGCATGTTTATTAAAAAAAAAAAAAAAAAAGGGGCGTGGTCACAATATACATTTTTGTTGTTATTGCCATGATGCATCTGGTTACCAAATTTGGTTTGGCTACGCCAAAGTTTGTGTAAGGACGTCCCATTGGCAAGGACAGAATTTTTGCTTGTTGCCATGGCAACACAATGTAAATGGGGTTTGGACGTCATTGAGTTTTTTTTAATCGAGACCATGTCACAAATGTGGGAACCAAATTTTGTGTATCTATGACAAATAAAACATTATTGTTCTATACAAATGTTCTAGGGGGCGCTACTGCACCACTTTTGTATTTTCTTCCATCAGTCTGTTCAGGGTCGAGGCAGTAGCTCAGTTGGTGGAGCATTTGCCCACTGATCTGAAGGTTGGTGGTTCGATTCCAGCTCTCGACATAAACATCACAGGTTGAGCGGTCAGATCCACTGACCCACACGTTGGCTGGTGTGATTCTAGCTCCCACAGATGAATGCTGCTGTTGTGTCCTTGGGCAAGACACTTAACCCACCTTGCCCACAGTGTCTGTGTACACTGGTGTGTGAATGTGTGAGTGGTTCCTTGTTGTAAAGCGCTTTGAGCACCTTGAAAGTGGAAAAGCATTAAAATTTGAGTGAAATCAGCAAAAGTTTGTACGATTTGTCAATTTTACCAATGGAATATAACATGGAGAGTTTATGTCATCGCTATGGCAACACCATAAAAAATGTGACATGGGTGTCATTGACTTTTGGATCAGGATTGTAAAATGGAGATTTGTCCAAAATTTCTGAAATTTTATAAAAACTATTTTTTCCCCCCATATAAAATTTTATTTCGATCTATAGGGGGCGCTAACACACCAAATAAATTTTTTTCACATTCAGTAGCTTTAGGGCAGAGAGTTTGACAACTGATTCAAATTTAACTGAAATTGGAATTCATTTGTGCAAATGGGGCAATTTGTACATTTCCAAAATCTCCAAAATTGTGTTTTTGTATTTGTTGCTTCACTGCTCAGAGACCGTAAGACGTGTGTGAAAAATTTGGATAACTTTTGATGTTCCACCTCTTGAGATAATGTGGACCAAATTTGAGCTCGTTCGGGTGAACGCCCTCGGAGGAGTTCGTAAAAGTATGAAGTGTACAAAAAATGCTGAGTCATGTTTAGCAAAGTTTAATCCAATATTGCTGCCCCCTGGTGGAGCGCACGGTGTTGGTGTAATAATATTTTTTCTTTGTCTTGACATGATCGACTTCTGTGTCAAATTTCATGAATCAACATGCACATTTTTTTTGCCCTCATTCATATTCCCTAATGCATTTTTGAGTCGTTTGGGGGCGCTGACGAGACATTTTATTTATGTTTGGAAAATGAAAATTGCCAAAACTTAGAGAAGTTTTTAGAGAGTTTTACCAGATGGCAAAATTTACAGGACTTTTTGTCATCGTTTAGTGGGTGAAAAATGAGTGAGTAATTTTCTGATGCGAGAACAATGATCCATTTTTTTTTGGCCGACAAACTATACATTTTTGGAAACCTCTGGCACATTGCTACGTCATGGCGAGGGTCCCTGGTCACTACGGGCGAGTCACGTCGTGCCATTTCACTTTCCGGCCACTAGGAGCATCGCTTTGCGATACTAATAGGCCCTTCGCCAGCCTCTGGCGCTCGGGCCTAATAATAATAATAATTCAAGCAAAAATAATAAAAACATGGGAACAGCATATTATAAGTCTTTTTGAAAGCTCTCGACCTTCCCCATGTCACCGTGAGGTCATTGGTGAGTGACAGGCGCATGCGCTCGTCGTTGCCCATGCGTTCGTCGTAGTAAACTCTATAGGCCCTACGCCCTGTCGGGGCTTGGGCCTAATAAAAATAATATGTAACCCCTGGGTTATTTTATTATTATTTAGTGCGCAGTATTAACCTTGAAGTTTTCTCTCTGCAGTGCACTGTACCATTTTACACATTTACATTTCCAAACGTTTCACATTCACAGGTGTTTTCTTACATTACTGTTCTACTCATGTTCACACTTGTGTGTTCAGGTCAGTGCGTCCGGGCGTCCAGGTACATGTAAAGTCTTTGTGGACGCACGTTTAAGGCGTCTGGCGTTTTTGCGTCGCGTCTTCAGGTCGCGCTGCCAGAGTCAAATCTGTACATGATGTTACTCTTCACTTTTTTACTTAAGTATGAGACAAACATTTGTAAAAACAGCACATTTAACTGTACCACACCTGAGCAAACAGACGAGTGCACAGAAACATGGGCGTGACTGACTTTAGTGTGTTCATGTGTTCAGTGATTATGACAAGTCCCCAATTTTATGATTCTTTATCTCAAATTAAATGTTATTAAACATCTTTGGAGCCTTAGTTCCAAAGAACTAAGACTCCACTTTAAGGCTACAGGAAGTTTTTTTTACAAACCTTTCCATGGAAGCCCATTTCCTCCTCACAGAAAGTCATAATTATAAGTTTAAACTAATAATTACAAGTGTTAATTATGAGATTGTGTTTTGAATTCTGACAGAGATTACATTTGGCCCAGACCCAAATAACAAAGAGGAATGTGTCAGTGTCACGCCCCTTTACAAGTCTGATCCAAGTCCACAGAGCGTCAGACCAGAGACGACTTTGGTGCTGCATCATGTAAACAGCTTCAGGGAAACGACGCGGCTTTTTCAGACGACGCAAAACTATTAAAGTGAAGTGTTTTCTTCCAGACAAAAGGCTGGAGAAACTTTTTTTATGAACAGAGTCCCTGAGAACCACCACCATGTAGAGCTTTTCCTTAGACATGACTTCAAAAAAACTGAGGAATCACACCTTCTGACCCCCGACCCCTCTGTGCCCCCTGTGCCCCTCTGTGCCCCCTGTGCCCCTGTGCCCCTCTGTGCCCCCTGTGCCCCTGTGCCCCTCTGTGCCCCTCTGCCCCCCTCTGTTCCCCTCTGTGCCCCCTCTGTTTCCCCCTGCCCCTCTGTACCCCTCTGTGCCCCTCTGCCCCCCCTCTGTGCCCCTCTGTGCCCCCCTCTGTGCCCCTCTGTGCCCCCTCTGTGCCCCTCTCTGCCCCCTCTGCCCCCCTCTGTGCCCCCTCTGCCCCCCTCTGTGCCCCTCTGTGCCCCTCTGTGCCCCTCTGCCCCCTCTGTACCCTCTGCCCCCTCTGCCCCTCTGTGCCCCTCTGCCCCCTCTGTGCCCCCTCTGTGCCCCTCTGTGCCCCCTCTGTGCCCCCTCTGTGGCCCCTCTGTGCCCCCTCTGTGCCCCTCTGTGCCCCTCTGTGCCCCCTCTGTTCCCCCTCTGTGCCCCTCTGTGCCCCCTCTGTGCCCCCTCTGTGCCCCTCTGTACCCCTCTGTGCCCCTCTGTGCCCCCTCTGTGCCCCTCTGTGCCCCTCTGTACCCCTCTGTGCCCCCTCTGTTCCCCCTCTGTGCCCCTCTGTGCCCTCTGTGCCCTCTGTGCCCCCGCTGTGCCCCTCTGTTCCCCCTCTGTGCCCCTCTGTGCCCCTCTGTGCCCCCTCTGTACCCTCTGTGCCCCCTCTGTGCCCCTCTGTTCCCCCTCTGTGCCCCTCTGTGCCCTCTGTACCGCTCTGTGCCCCCTCTGTGCCCCCTCTGTTCCCCTCTGTGCCCCTCTGTGCCCCTGTACCCCTGTGCCCCCTCTGTGCCCCTCTGTGCCCCCTCTGTTCCCCCTCTGTGCCCCTCTGTGCCCCTCTGTACCCCTCTGTGCCCCCTCTGTTCCCCCCTCTGTGCCCCTCTGTGCCCCTCTGTACCGCTCTGTGCCCCCGCTGTGCCCCTCTGTTCCCCCTCTGTGCCTGTCTGTGCCCCTCTGTACCTCCTCTGTGCCCCTCTGTGCCCTCTGTGCCCCTCTGTGCCCCTCTGTGCCCCTCTGTGCCCCTCTGTGCCCCTCTGTGCCCTCTGTGCCCCTCTGTGCCCGTTCTCTTTCAGACGTACCTGGGACCAGTTTGTCAGATCTGCAGTCATAAAACATGCCCAGGAGAAAGGAGCGACCCAGAGCCGCCATCTCCACAGGTGAGTCACAGTCTGAAGCCATCTGAGCACAGGGAGAACATGCACGTTAGTATTTACTCTCGACTAAAACGACAGAAACATGAAACAAATGAGACTTTTCTAATGACCTCGTGATGATGTTATAAAGTGTGTCGTCCGGTGTGAGCGCGAGCGAGCGTCTGATGCAGAGTGAAGCAGATGCAGCTTTTATTTCCTGACAGAGAAACGCCCTGAAGTCCAACAGTTGTGGAATTTGTTTTTATACCTGAGAGTTTCGCCAGAACTTGTTTTATATCAACAGATTGAAGTAACTGAAAGTCAGGAATGAAAACCAACAAGTCTCGTGTCAAACTTGAAAAACAGTGACAGAGACAAATGTATGTGTATCTATATATATCTATATATCTATCTGGCCATATATTTATCTATATATGTATATATATATATATATATATATATATATATATATATATATATATATATATAATATATATATTATATATATATATATATATATATATATATATATATATATATATATATATATATATATATATATATATATAATTAATTAATTAATTAATAGATAGATAGATATAGATATACACACATACATACAGGAGGACGTTCTTCTCACTGTCGTTGCCCACGTGGGCGCTGAAGTCTCCCAGTAGAACAAGAATCCCTGGTTGGTGCACTGTCTAGTCCCTCCCAGGGCCTGGCAGAAGCCCGGGTACTCGAGTACTCTGCACTGCTGTAGGCGACACCACAGTGAGAGACGCATCCCCGCCTTTGTGACCCTCTCGTTCACCGGGGTGAACTCCAACACATGACGGCTGAGCTGTGGGGCAATGAGCCCACACCAGCCCCACCCCCCCCAACTCCAGAGAAACAGAGAGTCCAGCTCGTCTCAAGGAGTTGGGTTCTAGAGCCTAAACTGTGCTGGACGTGAGGCCGACTATATCTAGTCGGTAACACTCAACCTATCGCACAAGCTCAGGCTCCTTCCCCCCCAGCGAGGTGACATTCCATGTCCCCAGAGCTAGTCTCCATGTCCGGAGATCTGGTCGTCGAGGCCCCCGCCGTCGACTGCTGCCCAGATCTCTCTGCACCGGCCCCATATGGCTCCTCCTGCAGGTGGTGGGTCCACGTGAGGATGGCCCCACGTCGCTCCTTCAGGCTGAGCCCGGCCGGGCCCCGTGAGGAAAGACCCGGCCCCCAGATCCTCACTGTGGAGCACCCACCCCAGGCCTGGCTCCAAGGTGGGGCCCCGGTGATGCCGATCCAGGCGACGTAACCGACCTCTGAGTGGAAATGATCATGTAGAACTTCTGAACTGTTCTTCGTCTGACCCGACCTCCTGGACCAGGAGCGTGAAACCTCCAACAACACAACTCCAGGATCATTCAGGCGCTCAGACCCCTCACCCACGATAAGATGATCCACTTCTGGAAGTCAAGTTCACGTTTCATTTTTCTCAAAGACTTTTTGAAAAATCTAATCTGAGTTTGTGGATCTGAGTTTGTGGATTTCTCAAAATTACATCGTATCTGAAATCAGTGACTTCGTGTAACTGCTGATCCACAAATGCAAATCACATTTTACAAACAGAATTTTCAGTTTTACAAATGAAATTATTTTTTTAGAAATGAAAAAAACACATACACACACACACACACACATATATACACACATACACATCTATTTGTAAAGACCAAAATACAAGTTACAAATATGAAATTTGCATTTGTGGATCAAAACACATGAACATTTCATGAACATTCGAACATTTATAACCTTTTGTTCCCTCTGCAGGAGCCGTAAGCTTTACTCAACTCTCTTTTATTAGATTGTATTTTAATAAACATTTGTCCGTTTTATACTGTGATTTATAGCCTGGTTTTACATAACAATAAACACATTTTTACTTTTACTACATTTTAATAACTCATCATGACTCACAACTTTCTTTTGTTTTTTTTTTTTTTTTTACAAACCTTTCCATGGAAGCTCATTTCCGCTTCACAAGAGCTCATAATTATAAGTTTGTGTTTTGATCAGATCAGATTTGGCCCAGACCCAACGAACAGTTCTGTGGAAGAGGATCGTGTCAGTGTCACGCTCCGTTACGAGTCGGAGATCCTGATCTGATTCCGATGGAGCTTTGTCAGTCTAATCATCGCTCGTTCTGTGCCCGACCTTTAGTCTCCAGATTTTTACAACGACTTCATTCGTTCGACATCGTCCCGCACCGACCAAGAACTGAAAAGACACACGGGGCTAGAGGACTGTAAATATTTTGTGGCGGGATGTTTGGATTTCTGTGGACCTGGGTTCATTAAATCATTTAGTGAAGCCAGTTGTTAAAAACTCAGGTGTCAAAATGGACCCAGATCTAAAACTTGATCAGCAAATTAGTGCTGTTGTAAAATCTATTTTTTTCCAGCTAAGACAACTGGCCAAAATGAACGCAACACTTTGAAACGGTCACACCTGCATTTGTGACGACGAGACTGGATTATTGTGACGCACTTGATGTCGGTGAGACAAAATGCACTTTCCCGGTTGCAACGGGTCCAAAACTCAGCGGCTCGACTTTTAACTGGAACCCGGAAACACGAGAGCGTCTCACCTAGTCCACGTTCAGACTGCAGGGCTTAACACTCAATTCAAATTTTTTTGTGAAATCCGATGTTTTTGCGAGGTCATTCACATTTCCAGTTAAATGCGACTTGTGGGAGACAATAAAGGATTATCTTATCTTATCTTATCTTATCTTATCTTAGGGTGAACAAATGTCCGTTTTTCCCCGGACATGTCCTTATTTTGCGTCATGTCCGGGATGTCCAGGGTTTTTTTTTTAATAAAGTGATGCAAATGTCCAGGTTTTCAGTACCGTTCATTAAACTGAGCGTCTCTCATCTGTGACTCAGAAGGAGCGAGACACAAACAGTCGGTCAGTTTGAAACACACCGAAGCACAAATGTGGATTTAACAACGACTTGGACAAGAAATTCTCCGTTTTCCATCCCGGTCGAGACAAGTGTGAGTCCATGTGCACAGGTTGAGGTGAGAGGACAGTGTCCCTCGTTTATCGTGGGAGTTATGTTCTAAAAATAACCCACGACAGGTGAAATCCACAAAGTATCAACTTTATATTTTACAATGATTCTGTCTGTGTTAAGTCTGTAAAACCTCAGCACAAACTTTATACACTTTTCTCCGACAGGATCGACAGGTGCAACCCTTTTTACTTCCTTCTTTAAACTTGTTGCTGCTGTCGTCCTTTTGTTATTTTCCTTCTTCTTTATGTAACAAACTGAAGATTCATTTATTCCGTAATGGAGCCCAACAGCGCAGAGTCCTGCACGGGTCCTTTTTTGGAGACCCCAAGTACAACACCGCACCTGCGCAGGACAGGACCGCACCTGCCCGTTAACCCGAGATTATATCAAACTTTTGCGCTGCCTACGCCACAGACTGAACCAAGACGAAACCAGGACTAACCCAGGACTGATTCCAGGACTGAAGAGGAGGACTAAACCATGACTGAACTAGGACAAAAAACAGGACTAAACCAGAACTGAAACGACTCACTGTCAGGACGGCCTCGGAAGTGACGCAGGAGAAAGGACCGGCTCAGCTCCGCACCTCACGGAGTTAAACGCGGCAGTTGCCCGATCGCGCTTTGCGGACAACCTGCTCGGCGTTCTCTCTGTTAAGTCCAAGATTAGTCCTGGTTTAGACCTGGTTTAGTTCTGACCCACCCGTGTGTAATTACTACCCACCTGTAATACACATATAAAAAAAAAAAAAAAAAAAAAAAGGTGACCCGCCCCCTTTCCCCCCAAGGTGTCCGGGTTTTCATAAACGGAAATATGGTCACCCTACTGTATGTGTCTCCAGTGTGAACATTAAACGGTCCAAAAGTGTCCCACATGTGACACTGGAGACACGACGACGTCAACCTCAGCGAGCGTGATCTGTGTTTACAGAAGTTGTCCAAACATGGACGCAGCATCGAGCACCTGGAGATTTTAAAGTTCCTCTCGTACCGGAGCCAGAACATGAACAACTGACTTGTTTTAAGGAGGAGATTGAGAAGGAGAAGGACGAGTGTCACAGACGATCATGTCAGTGTATTTGTTTTTATAGTAATAAGTGAGAAGGTTTTTATTTTATTTGTTCAAGTATTGAGATGTGTCAGAATATTGCAGTTACTGTTTTTTGTGTTTTATTTGTGAATATATTTGTCTTTTGAGTTGTGCGACGGAAGTAGAAAAGACAAAAATAGTGGCGCGAAAAGAGAGAACGGGACAAAGAGAGAAACAGAGAGAGGTGTAAAGAGAAGGAACATCAAGATAAAAATACACTGTTTTAGTACCGCTGGGAGTGTCGGGAAGTTTACTTTTAAAATGTAATCCCCTACAGATTACAGATTACATATCCCAAAATGTAGTATGTAACGTAATCCATTAAGTTACTTAAAGTGAGTAACGTAATCTGATTACTTTGGATTACTTGATATTGTCATGTTTTTTAAAATGACATGAATGTAGCGACCACGTCCTGATAGAGAAATGATTTTTATATGAGACACTGATGCCGTAAATTATATCCACACTACTGTTAATGTCATATTGTTTAGACCTGGTTTAGACCTGGTTTAGACCTGGTTTAGACCTGGTTTAGTCTTAGTTTAATTGTTTAGTCCTGCTTTAGTCCTGCTTTTAGACCTGGTTTAGTCCTGGTTCAGTCCTGGTCTACTCCTGCTTTTAGTCCTGGTTTAGTTCTGGTTTTAGACCTGGTTTTAAACCTGGTTTTAGTCCTAGTTTACCAGACTAAAAAGGAAACATTTGTCTGACTAAGAAATCATCCCGAGTTTACAGAGAACATTTTGTATGTGGAGCCACGACAAAACAAAATCCTGATCCTTCGCTCAACCTCGGTTACGGATTTAAAAAGTCAAAAACGCCAAAGTGAAAGTCTCCAACTGTTCACCAAGAAACACCTTCCACTGCAAAGACCAAGACGTGATGTTTCTGTAAAACCACAAGAACAAGAAAGTGCAGCTCAGTCTGTTTGTCTTCTGCTCCATTAACAAACAGGATTTTGTTTTGTCGTCGCTCCACGTGACCTGTGACCAAATAAACGTAAAGTGGAGCTGAAACGAGCGAAACCCAATAAAAGTGAAGAACAACCTGAAGTTCTCGTCTTTATTCGGCACAAAACAGATAAAATATGAAGATCTGAGAAGAAGAAGAAGAAAAAGAAGAGGAGGGTCACTTCTTGTTGAAAAAGCCCATGATCGACGCCTGTTTGGTGGTTTTGGCGCCTGTCGGTCCCGTCTTCTTCTTCTTCTTCTTCTCCTCAGTCGAGGCTCCAGATCCAGATCCGGGTTTAGGACCAGGATTGGGACCTGGTTTAGTCTGGACCTCCTCCTCGGTCTCAGAGTACGACTCGCTCACGTAGCCCTTCTCCGTCACTGTGAACACAAGCCCTGGTTTAGTCTTGGTTTAGTCCTGGTCTAGTCCTGGTCCAGTCCTGGTCCAGTCCTAGTTTCATACCGATACATCCTTCTTCATCCAGGAACGTTTTGGATTTGAGAACTCGTCGTCTTTTCCTCGTTTTTGTCGAAGAATTTTCCGTCTGAAAAACAAACGTCTGAGCGTCAGAAGATCTGCCTCCAGAATCTTCAGCCACCTGACCTGAGGTCTGTGACCTGAGGCCTGTGACCTGAGGCGTGTGACCTGAGGCCTGTGACCTGAGGCGTGTGACCTGAGGCGTGTGACCTGAGGCGTGTGACCTGTGACCTGAGTTGTGTGACCTGAGGTCTGTGACCTGAGGTGTGTGACCTGAGGTCTGTGACCTGAGGTGTGTGACCTGAGGTCTGTGACCTGAGGTGTGTGACCTGTGCCCTGAGGCATGTGACCTGAGGCCTGTGACCTAAGTTGTGTGACCTGAGGCGTGTGACCTGAGGCGTGTGTTGTGTGACCTGAATTGTGTGACCTGAGTTGTGTGACCTGTGACCTGAGGCGTGTGACCTGAGGCGTGTGACCTGAGGCGTGTGTTGTGTGACCTGAATTGTGTGACCTGAGTTGTGTGACCTGTGACCTGAGGCGTGTGACCTGAGGCGTGTGACCTGAGGCCTGTGACCTGAGGCGTGTGACATGAGGCGTGTGACCTGAGGCCTGTGACCTGAGGCCTGTGACCTGAGGCGTGTGACCTGAGGAGTGTGACCTGAGGCGTGTGACCTGAGGCGTGTGACCTGAGGCGTGTGACCTGAGGCGTGTGACCTGAGGTGCCTGACCTGTAGCGGGGCGGGCTCGTCTCTGTTCGTCTGGTTCTTGGTCTGGAGCGGAGAGTCTGGGATCACTGGAGAGAAAAGGAAAAGGTTCAAGACTCGTCTGGTTTGTTTGTGTCGTGTTTGGACGTTGTTCCTGTGAGTCCTGAGCCCGTGTGTGTTTGAGTCATCTAGAGATCTCTCCCTCCTCTCTTTAACGCCCCGTAGACGTAACTACTCCAACTTTCTCGTTTTGAACAGCTGTGGTGAGGGAGGGTGGTGGAGGCGGCATGTTTAGACGGGTGGAGGCGGCGTGTTCGGACGTGTTTAGACGGGTGGAGTTGGCGTGTTCGGACGTGTTTAGACGGGTGGAGGCGGCGTGTTCGGACGGGTGGAGGCGGCGTGTTTGGACGGGTGGAGTTGGCGTGTTTGGACGGGTGGAGTTGGCGTGTTTAGACGGGTGGAGTTGGCGTGTTTGGACGTGTTTAGACGGGTGGAATCGGCGCGTTTGGACGGGTGGAGTTGGCGCGTTTGGACGGGTGGAGTTGGCGCGTTTGGACGGGTGGAGTCTTTCTTCACGGGTGGAGGTGGCGTGTTTGGACGGGTGGAGTCTTTTTTCACGAGTGGAGGTGGCGTGTTCGTGTCTGTACCGTCTCGCTCTTCGTCGCTGCTGTCCTCAGGTCTCTGGATCCTCCTCCTCTTCTTCTTCTTTTTCTTTGGCTCCTCCTCCTCGCCGTCAGACTCCGCCCCTCGTTTACTCTTCTTCTCCTTTGGCTCCTCCTCCTCGCCGTCAGACTCCGCCCCTCGTTTACTCTTCTTCTCCTTTGGCTCCTCCTCCTTGCCGTCAGACTCCGCCCCTTGTTCGCTGTGGACACAAACACGAACCAATCACCAAACATGAACATGAACCAAACTTTTACAAACATTTTTCTTTTTTTTTGTTGTTTGAATCCCGAAACTTCACCAAAAATTCCGTTTCGGCGTCCTGATCCTGAACCTGATCCTGATCCAGAACCTGAACCTGATCCCAAAATCCAACGACACCCAGGTGATATTTTTAACGCCGTTGCCATAGCGATGACATAAACTCTCCGTGTCATTCTAACGGGAAAAACGGCGAATTTACGTTCAAAATGTAATGTAACACGCCGCCTCCACCCGTCCAAACATGCCAACTCCACCCGTCCAAACACGTCCAAACATGTCCAAACATGCCGTATTTAGGCGTGTTTGAACAGGTGGAGTTGGCGTGTTTGGACGGGTGGAGTTGGCGCGTTTGGACGGGTGGAGTTGGCGCGTTTGGACGGGTGGAGTTGGCGCGTTTGGACGGGTGGAGTTGGCGCGTTTGGACGGGTGGAGTTGGCGCGTTTGGACGGGTGGAGACGCCGTATTTAGGCATGTTTGGACGGGTGGAGTTGGCGCGTTTGGACGGGTGGAGTTGGCATTTTTGGACGGGTGGAGTTGGCACGTTTGGACGGGTGGAGTTGGCGCGTTTGGACGGGTGGAGTTGGCGCGTTTGGACGGGTGGAGTTGGCGCGTTTGGACGGGTGGAGTTGGCGTGTTTGGACGGGTGGAGTTGGCGTTTTTGGACGGGTGGTTGTAAACACACGTCTGACATTTGTAACCAACTTAAAAAATAAAACTTGCCAATTTTCGGACTTGTCCCAGATTAAAGTTCGCCCGTTACCCGGGACCAGCGCGGCGGCTTCGTTGGCGCTTTCGTGCCAGTAGACGGCGGACGCCAAAGCGAGATCGGCCATTCTAAATCCCGTAAAACGCGTCAAAATAATCCGGTCCGTTCGTGTGAAATCCACCGCCACAAAAACGTTCATGAACATTATTCGTCCACAAACTCTCGTGTCAGTCTGATCAGATCTGACAGAACTCAAGTTTTGTCGTTTAGACTTTTTTATTTTTCCACCTTCTGAGACACTGTAGGGGGCGCTCAAGAGTCCGGGCCGGTGTGGAGGACGGGGGACACAGCCTCAAAAAAAAAAAAAAAAAAAAACGAGGCAAAAATGGGAAAAAATCTTTAATCTAACTGTTGTTCCTGAGCCCAGAAAGTGAAAGTGAAAGTGTGGCCTGTGACTCCGCCCTCCCCTGGCCCCGCCCTCTCACCTGCGCTGGTCTCTGTTGGTCTGTGGGGGGCGCTGTTCTGTCAAGCTGCTCTCGTCCTTCACCACCACAACAACAGGTCTCTCTGAAAAAACAATAAACCAGGACTGAACCAGGACTAAACCAGGACTAAACCAGGTCTAAACCAGGTCTAAACCAGGACTAAATCAGGACTAAACCAAGACTAAACCAGGACTGAACCAGGACTAAACCAGGACTAATCCAGGACTGAACCAGGACTAAACCAAGACTAAACCAGGACTAAACCAGGACTAAACCAAGACTAAATCAGAACTAAACCAGGACTAAACCAGGACTAAACCAAGACTGAACCAGGACTAAACCGAGACTAAACCGAGACTAAACCAGGACTAAACCAGAACTAAACCAGGACTGAACTGGACTCACTTGTAGTTTGACTTCCAAAAAAGTTTGCAAGGGCGTTGGTTTTTGGAGCAGGTTTTGGTTCGGTCTAAAAACAGAACAGACAAAATAAATGACAACAACAAAACAGCGACAGTTTAAAAACGTCCAGATTTAAAAACAGAACAAAATTTATGTTTAATTTTTCTTTTTTTTTTATTGTTTTTATTATTATTTGTTTACTTCTGCAGGGTTTTAACTTTACATCATTTAAAGTGCCTCTTTAAATCTAGAGGAAAAGTCTCGTACCACTGGCTCCTCTGAGGTCTCTGGTTTGGTCTCGGTCTCGGTCTTGGTCCTGGTCTCGGTCTTGGTCTCGGTCTTGGGTTTGTTGGCGAAGA
The DNA here is from genome assembly GCF_026225935.1 of Boleophthalmus pectinirostris. Taxonomy (NCBI): domain Eukaryota; kingdom Metazoa; phylum Chordata; class Actinopteri; order Gobiiformes; family Gobiidae; genus Boleophthalmus; species Boleophthalmus pectinirostris. The sequence continues at coordinate 36,967,175 of NW_026571095.1, read as the reverse complement.
TTCCCATGATGCCTTTGGGCTTGGGGCAGGTCTTGGCGCTGAGGTTTGCCCCGTTGGTTTGCGGTCTGGGGGTCTCTGCGGGCGGAGGGGGGGCGGGCGGGTTTCTCTGGACCGGTGCAGCTCCGCGTTGCTCAAAGGAACAGCGTCAGGGCAGCGGATCGCACTGAACCTGAAGAGACGCGAGGAGAGGACGGGATAGAACAAAAAGTGTTGTGTCAAACGGAAAACAGGAAAACCAGACCAGCCCAGACCAGAGACACAGTCCCTCCAGGTCCGACCCAGACCTGTGTCCCAAAGACCCGGTCAGGACCCTCAGGTGGGTCACAAGAGACTTTAAGTGACCGGAGTGACAGATGTGACAGGTGTGACTGTAGTGACAGGTGTGACTGTAGTGACAGGTGTGACTATAGTGACAGGTGTGACAGGTGTGACTGGTGTGACTGGTGTGACCGGTGTGGCCGGTGTGGCAGGTGTGACCGGTGTGGCAGGTGTGACCAGTGTGACAGGTGTGACTATAGTGACAGGTGTGACGGGTGTGGCAGGTGTGACTGTAGTGACAGGTGTGACGGGTGCGGCAGGTGTAGCGGGTGCGACAGGTGTGGCAGGTGTGACTGTAGTGACAGGTGTGACTGTAGTGACAGGTGTGACAGTGTGACTGTAGTGACAGGTGTGGCAGTGACTGTAGTGACTGTAGTGACAGGTGACTGTAGTGACAGGTGTGACAGGTGTGACTGTAGTGTCAGGTGTGGCAGGTGTCACTGTAGTGACAGGTGTGACTGTAGTGACAGGTGTGACTGTAGTGACAGGTGTGACAGGTGTGACTGTAGTGACAGGTGTGGCAGGTGACTGTAAGTGACAGGTGTGGCAGGTGTGACTGTAGTGACAGGTGTGACAGGTGTGACTGTAGTGACAGGTGTGACTGTAGTGACAGGTGTGGCAGGTGTGACTGCAGTGACAGGTGTGGCAGGTGTGACTGCAGTGACAGGTGTGGAGGTGTGACAGGTGACAGGTGTGACTGTAGTGACAGGTGTGACAGGTGTGACAGTGTGAGTGACAGGTGTGGCAGGTGTGACTGCAGTGACAGGTGTGGCAGGTGTGACTGTAGTGACAGGTGTGACTGTAGTGACAGGTGTGACTGTAGTGACAGGTGTGACAGGTGTGACTGTAGTGACAGGTGTGGCAGGTGTGACTGCAGTGACAGGTGTGACTGCAGTGACAGGTGTGGCAGGTGTGACTGCAGTGACAGGTGTGGCAGGTGTGACTGTAGTGACAGGTGTGACAGGTGTGACTGCAGTGACAGGTGTGGCAGGTGTGACTGTAGTGACAGGTGTGGCAGGTGTGACTGCAGTGACAGGTGTGACTGTAGTGACAGGTGTGGCAGGTGTGACTGTAGTGGCAGTGTGAGACTGTAGTGGCAGGTGTGACTGTAGTGACAGGTGTGACTGTAGTGGCAGGTGTGGCAGGTGTGACTGTAGTGACAGGTGTGGCAGGTGTGACTGTAGTGACAGGTGTGACTGTAGTGACAGGTGTGGCAGGTGTAGCAGGTGTGGCAGGTGTGACTGTAGTGACAGGTGTGACTGTAGTGACAGGTGTGGCAGGTGTGACAGGAGTGACAGGTGTGGCAGGTGAGACTGGAGTGACAGGTGTGGCAGGAGTGACAGGTGTAATAGTAGTGACAGGTGTGGCAGGTGTAGCAGGTGTGACTGTAGTGACAGGTGAGACTGTAGTGACAGGTGTGGCAGGTGAGACTGGAGTGACAGGTGTGGCAGGAGTGACAGGTGTAATAGTAGTGACAGGTGTGGCAGGTGTGACAGAAGTGAAAGGTGTGGCAGGTGTGACTGCAGTGAAAAGTGTGGCAGGTGTAGCAGGTGTGACAGGTGTGACTGTATTGACAGGTGTGACAGGTGCGTCAGGCGCTTCACCTGTTACATTGCTGCAGGTTGCTCCTGACGGCGTCGTAGTCGACTCCAAACAGAGGAGCACTGTCCCGGAGCAGAGCCTTGTGCACACTGTACACGTGCACGCTCACCACCGCGCTCAGACGAGACCGCGCCTCTAAAACACAAACACACAGCGCCACCGTCAGGACAGAGACACAACTACAACTACACCACCAACACCTACAGGACAGACACAACTACAACTACACCACCACCACCTACAGGACAGACACACAACTACAACTACACCACCACCACCTACAGGACAGAGACACAACTACAACTACACCACCACCACCACCTACAGGACAGACACACAACTACAACTACACCACCACCTACAGGACAGACACACAACTACACCACCACCACCTACAGGACAGACACACAACTACAACTACACCACCACCACCTACAGGACAGAGACACAACTACAACTACACCACCACCTACAGGACAGACACACAACTACACCACCACCACCTACAGGACAGAGACACAACTACAACTACACCACCACCACCTACAGGACAGACACACAACTACACCACCACCACCTACAGGACAGGCACACAACTACAACTACACCACCACCACCTACAGGACAGACACACAACTACACCACCACCACCTACAGGACAGAGACACAACTACACCACCACCACCTACAGGACAGACACACAACTACACCACCACCACCTACAGGACAGAGACACAACTACAACTACACCACCACCACCTACAGGACAGACACACAACTACACCACCACCACCTACAGGACAGACACACAACTACAACTACACCACCACCACCTACAGGACAGACACACAACTACACCACCACCACCTACAGGACAGAGACACAACTACAACTACACCACCACCTACAGGACAGAGACACAACTACACCACCACCACCTACAGGACAGACACACAACTACAACTACACCACCACCTACAGGACAGAGACACAACTACACCACCACCTACAGGACAGAGACAGAACTACACCACCACCTACAGGACAGAGAGAGAGAGGAGAGCGCCCCCATCAGGCTGAAAGGAAAACTGCACTTACCCTCCAGGTCCTCCTCACGCACCACAGACACTTTATGGCACTGAAACAAAGGGAAAAAAATGAACTGAATTAGGACTAAACCAGGACTAAAACAGAGACTAAACCAGGTCTAAGCCAGGTCTAAACCAGAGACTAAACCAGAGACTAAACCAGGACTAACCCACACTTCATCTCTTGTTAACAGTTCAGTCTTGTTCTCTCGGTTCTGTGATTTTATTCTGTAGTTTTCTTGTTTGTTTGTTTGTTTGTTTGTTTGTTTGTTTGTTTATCGTGCGTCCGTGGTCCTGGGTCTTGGTTTGTTTTTGTTTGTTTGTTTGTTTGTTTGTTTACCGTGCGTCCGTGGTCCTGGGTCTTGGTTTGTTTTTGTTTGTTTGTTTGTTTGTTTGTTTACCGTGCGTCTGTGGTCCTGGGTCTTGGTTTGTTTTTGTTTGTTTGTTTGTTTGTTTGTTTACCGTGCGTCCTTGGTCCTGGGTCTTGCCCGACAGCAGGTAGGTGGCGTGGAGCGAGGCGGAGCTCTCCTTCCTCTTGTGCTCCAGGTAATGGAACAGCATTCTGCAAAACCACATCACAAATACGGTCACCACAGGTCACACGTACGTCTGCGAGGAACGTTCAGGCCTGAGAGGAACGTTCACGCCACCTGAGAGGAACGTTCAGGCCTGAGAGGAAGGTTCACGCCACCTGAGAGGAACGTTCACGCCTGAGAGGAACGTTCACGTCTGCGAGGAACGTTCACACCTGAGAAGAACGTTCACACCTGAGAGGAACGTTCACGTCTGAGAGAAACGTTCACACCACCTGAGAAGAACATTCACACCGCTTGAGAGGAATATCAATGTCTGTGAGGAACGTTCATGCCTGAGGGAAATGTTCATGCCACCTGAGAGGAACATTTACGCCTGAAAAGAACGTTCACGCCCGAGAGGAACGTTCACTACCAGCACTACACTAGGATTAAGACCAAGACTAAAGGAGGACTGAATCAGGACTAAACCGGGACTAAATTAGGATTCAAACCAGGACTAATAAGAATATAACTATAATAATAATCTCCTGAGATTTTTCCTCTTTTGTACGGGACAAAAAAAGTTTAAGTGTCGGAGAGTTTGATCTTTTGAGAAGCCGCGGTTCCAAAAATCAACAACAAAAACATGAAACGAAGCAAATAGAAAATCTGAAGCCAATCTGGGAACTAAACCGGACTATTTAGGTCTGAGAAACAAAGTGAAAATCTGGTGTTGTCTCGTTGTGGTGGACCTGATCTGGAGCCTGGTGCCCCTCGACTCTGCACTGACCGTTTGGCCGTGTTGACGTGGACGCCCAGGGTCAGACTCAGCCACTTGTACGTCACCTGGAAAACAGAAAACACCAGAAGTGAAAGATCAGAACTCAGGGCCCACTGTGCTCATTTAGTCCTGGTCCAATCCTGGTTTAGTCTTACGTTAGTCCTGGTTTAGACCTGATTTAGACCTGGTTTAGACCTGGTTTAGTCCTGGTTTAGTCTTAAATTAGTCATGGTTTAGTCCTGGTTTAGTCTTAAATTAGTCCTGGTTTAGACCTGGTTTAGTCCTGGTTTAGTCCTGGTTTAGTCCTGGTTTAGTCTTAAATTAGTCCTGGTTTAGACCTGGTTTAGACCTGGTTTAGACCTGGTTTAGTCCTGGTTTAGTCCTGGTTTAATCCTGGTTTAGTCTTAAATTAGTCCTGGTTTAGTCCTGGTTTAGTCTTAAATTAGTCCTGGTTTAGTCCTGGTTTAGTCTTAAATTAGTCCTGGTTTAGACCTGGTTTAGACCTGGTTTAGACCTGGTTTAGACCTGGTTTAATCTTAAATTAGTCCTGGTTTAAACAGGCCTAAACCAGGATTGAATCCAGAGGTAACAGAGGACTAAAGCAGGACTAAACTAGAATTAAAACCAGGTTTAAAGGAGGATTTAAACCAGGACTAAACCCGGACTAAAACAGACCAGGACCAGGACTAAACCCGGACTAAAACAGACCAGGACCAGGACTAAACCCGGACTAAAACAGACCAGGATCAGGACTAAACCCGGAGTAAAACAGACCAGCACCAGGATTAACCTGGACTAAAACAGACCAGGATCAGGACTAAACCCGGACACGGTCGGACGCAGAAACGTGACTTACGATCTTGTCCTGGTCGTGCACGTATTCGTCGATGTTGTCCAGATAAAGCGTGTCCATCTCATCACCTCCTCTCCGGGTTCGCCTCGGGTTTGATTCGTGTTTATTTCGTGTTTAGTTCGTGTTTAGTTCGTGTTTAGTTCGTAAAAACCCGCTGTTTTGTGATCGTTCTGCGCCGCGCGGGAACCTGGCGCGCCGCGGATTGTTTACTTCCGCTCTGAGCTGTCACGTGTCTGTGGGAACTTCCGGTCATGAGGTAAAAAAAATAAAAACAAAAAATTAATAATAATAATAATTGAAAAAGCATTTAAAATTAATTATATTAGCGGCGTTGGGAAGAAAATACAAGTACCGTAAATAATAAATAATTCTGAATATTAGTTTTGGTTCATTTTACTTTTCTACTTTCAAAGGAATATTTTGCGTGTTTGTTTAGTTGTTTTCTCTTTGACTTCTACGGGGGATGAACTGTGACACTTGACATATTTACATCACCATGTTCCTTTTATTGTTGTGGAAATGATAAATGGTCCTAAAACAGCGTCTGAACGTGTCGGATCAGTTTCACTTTCGTTTTGACTCTCTCCCTTCGCTCTCTGCGGTAAATCGCTGCAGCTTCACGTCCCGTCACACTGAGCCGCGTCCCGCTCGTCAAACTCCTGCGCATCTCATCAGGTTTGTCACGTGTCTTTGTTCACTTTTACAGTGTCATGTTTTTGTGTTTTGATGGACAGTTGTCGTGTGGGAGTGTGGCTGCTGGAGGTTTGTGGTTTGATTATTGCTCAGAATCTTACAGTTAATCGTCAGGAGGGTTTGAAAAGGGCCCAGGACAGATCGCTAAAACATGACATGCATGAAGGATCTAAAACCTCTGCAGGCAGGTTTGTGATGAGGAACAACTTTAGAACATGACAGAAAGAAAAACGAAAAACAGCTTTTGCTTAGTCATTTTCTGAACATGTGACTTCCTGGTGTGTGTCGTGTTCTGTATCACGGTGAACTCACATAAAAATAATCTGTGTATCACTCTCCTCCTCCTCCTCTTTCCCTGTCTTCCTGTCTCCTCCCTGCGTCTCCTCTGTGGGCAGGATTTCCTCCACATTTCCTGCAGAATTGAACAAAACAACAGAATCAAAAACCACAGACATAAATGTTCTTAAGGGTCTGTTTCCTCCAACACCAGAGGAAAAACTCAAACTTTTGGTGCAGTGAAGCTAAAACCAAACTGTTCAACACGACAACGTGAGTGTTTACTTTGACCTAAAGTTGTGTGTGTGTGTGTGTGTTTGTGTGTGTGTGTGTGTGTGTGTGTGTGTGTGTGTGTGTGTGTTGTGTGTGTGTTGTGTGTGTGTTTGTGTGTGTGTGTGTTGTGTTGTGTGTGTTGTGTTGTGTGTGTGTGTGTTTGTGTGTGTGTTGTGTGTGTGTGTTGTGTTTGTGTGTGTGTTGTGTGTGTGTGTGTGTGTGTGTTTGTGTGTGTTTGTGTTGTGTGTGTGTGTTTGTGTGTGTGTGTGTGTGTGTGTGTGTGTGTTGTGTTTGTGTGTGTTTGTGTGTGTGTGTTGTGTTTGTGTGTGTGTTGTGTGTGTGTTGTGTTTGTGTGTGTGTTGTGTGTGTGTGTGTTTTGTGTGTGTGTGTTGTGTGTGTGTGTTGTTCTTAACATGAAAATAATCCAGAATATGGCATTAAAACTAAGGAACTAGGAAAGGTTGTCCAAGGTGTGGGCGATATCTCCATATTTTAAACATATGGAGATATTTTTGAAAGTCGATATTGATTCTGACATATCGTAAATATCGATATCATGTTTATTTATATCTATTCTCTTGTTTGTCTCTGTCTTCTCGTCCACGTCTCCCTCATTTTGCTGCTCGTGTCTCGTTCTCTCCTCACTACCTCCGTAAACGCCCAAAGTTGGTGCCAGTGAAAAACAGACAAAACCATCAGCAGCACATCCTCATGTTCCACTGAGTCGTGTCCTTTAGTCCGACAGACGCTGAAAAACATCAGCGGCACGAGGACTGAGCTGTTTATTCTAAATGAGCCGTGCGCTTTTAAGTTTCATTTCTGTTTGTTTCTAAAACGTAAACAAGTCTGTGAAAATCTGAATTAAACACATGATAATGTCAAACGGCTGATGTGGCTCTAGAGTCGTTATGTTTATATGTTGTAAAGTTTATTTATGTAGAAGATTTTCATGAAGAATCTGCTGCAGTGTCACTTGTACAAAAGTGTTTGAATCGTTGGGTTTGATCTGCAGTGGATTGTGGGATTAAACCTCAGATCCTGATGCTGGTGAGGAACATGTGTCTGTTAAAATAATGAACCTCCTGAACTTCTTCTGCTGAAGGAGCTCATGGTTCTGGTTCTGGTTCTGGTTCTGGATCACAGAGTTAATGCAAAGATGAGCTTGAGCTGAGTTGTTTTATTATGAATGAAAAGAAGGAAATATGTTTTATTTCTTTTATTTTACAGTGTTAGGTATCCTCAAAAAAACATTCAGCGTGTTCTCTTAAAAATAACCACTGGAATCGATCGATTAAAATCAAAAAGAATTTATTCCCTAAACAATACAATTCTAATCCAGAGCTCTGGGTCAGATCGTTTCCCCTGACCACCTACGGCTACACACGTCTTAAATCAGGCAAATCTGGACGCCTCTGAATCCCTCAAATCAGATTTTATAGACATCCACATGAATATGCAAATAATATGTTGAAGAGGTAACGCCTTCAATCTTCTCTGGAGTATCTCTGGATTCCTTTAGGTTTAGGGAGTTGACAGCAGCTCAATGTAAATCATCAGTTTGTTTAGTTTCGCACCAGGCCGAACCATCTCCACAGCTGCTGCTTTACAATGAAATTCCTTAAAAGGACACAACCTGTATCTGCTAAGGATGACTTTAAAAACAAACATGTTTCACACAGTGGAACCTTTAAACATACATAAGATTTCAGTGGTTAAACAACTCAATGTGTAATAGTCAAACAAATATATCAATTCAATGTTTAATATGAACATGTGATGCACTCAAGAAACTTCACCACTTGGTACAGCCTTCAATAGTTAAATTATTATTTATGTAATTAGGGTTTTTTTTTTTATCTTAAATGTTCCTGTATGAACTGTCGACCTCTTACACTTCAGTAAAAAAAAAAAAAAAAAAAAAAAAAGACCTTGTGGAATTTGGCAGATTTGTTTTTGCAGTTTTCAGTTTTAGGGGGTTATTTTTGTACAGATATCGAGATATATATCGTACATCGAGATATATATCGTACATCGAGATATATATCGTATATTGAGATATATATCGTACATCGAGATATATATCGTACATCGAGATATATATCGTATATTGAGATATATATATCGTACATCGAGATATATATTGTATATCGAGATATAGCAAAAATATATCGAGATATATTTTTGGATCCATGTCGCCCAGGCCAAGACTGTCCCATTCACCCTCGACCTGTGTTTCCTCTCTCCTCATCTCCTCCCCTCTTCTGCAATAACAACACCCACATTTGACATTTTATTTAATAAATAAAGTGACTGTGGAGAGGACGGAACCAGCTCAGAAAGCTCCACTGTGACCATCACCACCAAAACATTCACTGCAGCAGATCTCATTGTTTATTTATGTTATTTGATTTTTTCAGTATTTTACTAGATAAGTCAATTGAAAACACCTTCTAATTTGCAGTGACAACCTGCAAAGACTCTGTCAAAATCAAGTCTGGAACACCAGAAATCTACAACCTTGGTCTAAAAGCAGAAGAACCGAGCACTGCTGATGTCAGAAAATATGTGTTTGGAAAAGAAAGTCATTAAGAAAATCGTATCATGATCCTTCTCGGACCTTTGGGATCTGGGAAGATCAGTCTCATCAATGCCAAAAGTTTGATTTTATCTGAAGAAGTGCTAGAAGATAGAAGGGAGTTGGAGAAATTACTAGATAATATACAGCGTCAAGTTTATGTAGGAACGCTAAAATGTGAAGAGATAAAGCGAACACATGAACAAATAAAGAAGCACGAGGCCGAGATGAAAATAAATGAGAATTTTGAGAATAAATCCACTGTCACTGAACTTATTCAGGTGGACTTTTCTGGTCGTGGATATATAAGCAACAACTGCCAGCTCTGTCACTACACCTGTCATTATCCATGTCCCATTATCTGCAACACAGAAAAACAGAAATGTGTGGTATTTGGTCGAGATGGAAGATGCACTGTGTGTCCTGGAAAATGTTTCTGGAGTGAACATTTCCTTCAAAAATACAGATGGGAAATGAAGAAAGTCACAAAGAGAGAAACAATAAAACCATTGAAAGAGAAATACCAGGCAGCCAAAGAGCAGAAAGAAAATGATGAGTCAATGCTTAGAAAAATAACAAAAGAAACTGAAGATGTGCAGGCAGAAGTCACAAACCTTGAGGAAGAGAAACTTGAGGCTAAAGCAGGGTGGAGGGAAAGAGTAAACTTTCTTGTGACAGTAAAGACGAGGGCTGAAAGAGGGTTAGGGATAGAGCAGGGGTTCTTAAACTTTTTGACCATGAAGCCTGATTTTTGCAGTGCAGAGTGCCAATGTCCAATTAAAAAATAAGCACAGACATAAAGAACAACACGAGCACAGTCACATTACATCCTGATCTCCAATTTGTTCCTACTTTTTCTTTTAACCCGACTGTTACATCATGAACAGACTCCAGGTTAATACATTCACGAACATTCAACTATTTAATCATTCATTTGTTCAATATAAATGATTGAACAAATGATGATGATCATGTTGTTGTTCTATTTTCACTCTGCCTGTTATACATTTTTTGGACACTTGATGGCGCAGTGGAGCAAATGAAGCACCTTGAAGCATCAAAACAAAACAGCAGCAGATTAAATCCAGTAATATAAAAAGAAAAGTGTTAAGTAATGTAGCTGGGTTAAAAACAAACACCTGTCCCGCCTTAAAGTCACAATAACACAGAGGAAACATCGGACACTGTTTTTCTTTAGCTCTAAAAGCCCCGGGGAGAGTGAGACCTTTTACATGGAGCCGTGGAGATTTTCCTCTCAAGAAAAGACGGAGAAGAGGAGAGGAGTGTTCAGCAGCAAAGCCTGTAGGGGGCATCACTGAGCACCTGAACAGAGCTGTGACCATCACCTGGTTCCAAAAATAAGTTTCATAATTAATTTTTCCCAGAGATTTTACTGAACAAATGTATATTGTAAAAGTGTGAAAGCTGAGGGTAAATCAGCTCTGTGGGAACGACCACAATACCTGTCATTTTATTTAAAATATGTTTCTGAACTTGATAAACAGTTGAATTATTAAAGTGTTTCAGAGTCTTGGTTTAAATGTGTTTTTGGACTTAGAACAGCTGTGGTATGGACATGAGCACGAACCTCATTCAAACTCTTCATATTAGATTTTTCAAAAAGTCTTTGGGAAAAATGAAATATGAACTTGACTTCCAGAAGCGGAGCAGGTGCTCACTGTTGAACTCATCCCTCAAACGTTCCTGAAGTGAGTGAAGTTTGTGGAGTCAGACTCCAGAGGTGTTTGTGAAGCAGCAGCAGCAGGAGCAGGAGGAGGAGGAGGAGGAGGAGGAGGAGGAGGAGGAGGAGGAGGAGGAGGAGGAGGAGGAGGAGGAGGAGGAGGAGGAGGAGGAGGAGGAGGAGGAGGAGGAGGAGAAGGAGGAGAAGGAGGAGGAGGAGGAGGAGGAGGAGGAGGAGGAAGGAGAAGGAGGAGGAGGAGGAGAAGGAGGAGGAGGAGAAGGAGGAGGAGGAGGAGGAGAAGGAGGAGGGTTTGTCCTGACGCTCTGACACTTTTCACTTATGATCAGGAGTATTTCAGCTTTTCTTTTTACATCCTAATAATACTTCAGTGTTGTGCACAGGCAGACACCAGGTGGTGCTAAAGCACTTGCCCTTTTGCCCTGTGTACAAATAGTGCCTTTTTGAAAGTTTTTTTTGTTTGTTTTTGTCACTGTGAGTGTGGTCCATGTTGACATGATAATCTGGAAATGCTGAGCGATTAAAAGCGTGCGATAATAACAAAGCACCTCTTTCTTTTTGAACAATGTAGTGGGAGGGAGGGGCACAGAGAGAGAGAGGAGTGAGAGGGGAGGGTCAGATTACAAGTGGGGCAAATTCCCTGCACACACACACACACACACACACACACACACACACACACACACACACACACACACACAACACACACCACACACACATACACACACACACACACACACACACACACACACACACATACACGCACAGTCATATGCTCATAACTCTATACTCATAACCCAGGTTCATCGAAAGGTACGTACCACAAAAACAACTTAACTGCCAAGGCTTTACTTTATGGGCACCAACTTTATCTGCCCAAACTTTGAAAAACTCGAAACTCTATAACCTGAACAGTCCAGATGTATTCTTGGACCCAGGAGGTGGCTCAGTCTAGTGGAAAACGCTTCTTGTTTTTAACAGGAGTATATTTAGAACTGCAGGGACTGCAAGAGTTTCTCTGTTATTTAACCTTTGATGAGTCATGTCCAGAAGTTAGCAAGTTCTTTAAATTGTAATAATGTTATAAATATGTTTTAACACAAAGCTAAAAGTTGTAGTATTAGGTAAAACTGTAGTATGAGGTAAAACTGGAGTATGAGGTAAAACTGCTGTCAAATAAGATGAAGCAGAGTAAAGTGGAGCCGGGGCGAACGATAATAAAGCATTTTTTAAGACAACTGAAGGATTTGGAGCTGAGAAAAATGTTATGATATAAAAAAAAAGGTAATTTTTAGGAGCTGGACATGATCTGTAATGATGTCCTGAAGAGTCCTGCAGGGCAGAACTTCTCACACTTTTCTGAAAAAGTCAAAACCTTTAACTCTTTGTGCTCCGAGTTCCTCCTGGGACTCCAGGGAACTCTGGCCACGAAGCTTCCATCGATCAGAGGAGGAGGAGAGGAGGAGGCTGCTCTGGCAGAAGTCCTGAAGAGGGCAGCAGAGAGTCCATTCAGCTCTCACCGTTTGAACCAGTGGATGAACGAGGTCGTTAAGGAGACCAACACCATAAAAGTCCTCACAAATCTGATGAGAAACACAGAAGTCGTCTCTTCTGAAAATGACCTCATGAAGAAGGTGAGTGACTCAGAGAAAGTCCTGGTGTTTGTGTTCACGTCTCTGGAGAGGGCAGAGCCGTACCTCGAAGAACTGAAGAACCACCTAAAGGGGATTCAAACCCACGAGTCTGGAGCAGAGCCCACACCCTGGTACAAGACTAAAGACGTGATCCACCGAATGAGACTCAAAGCAAAGGTGTTTAGTGACTTTGCAGACGCCAACAAAGACCAGGACACAAAGGCTCTTCGGTTCCTGGCAGTGGGTTTGACTGATGAAAACCACAAAGAAGCAACCATCTATCTTTATGAAGACGGGTTCCTCAGCAGTGAGAGCTTTGAGCTCCCTTCTAAACCAGACTCAGTGACTGTGAGCAGAGCCACAGCGCACAGCGTGAGTCTGCAGGTCAGAGCTCTCTCAGTGGGAGCGGAGAACGTCTGTGGATACAGAGTGGAGTTCTGTGAGAAAGGACAGGAGCAGTGGAAGCAGCAGCTCCAGGCTGAAGCTGGAAAGGTCACAGTGACAGATTTCATTTTTGGACGCCACTGAAATGTTCCAGGAGGCACCGTAGAGAAATGTAATATCAAAGCCCCATAAATGAAACATCATTGTGTTCAACAACATCACTGTGCAAAATGTTCCACTGGCTTTGACTCAAGTCAACACATTATGACAAAGTTCTGCAAGTTTTTATGCTTCAAATGACCACTTTCTGCAATAACCACACCCACATTTGACATTTTATTTTAAAAAATTAAATAATAACTTTTGATGACATGGGGGTTTTCTCGTCTTTTGACCACATTGTTTGTTTATTGTATAAAGAGTTGAGGAGGAGATACCAAAAGTGTGAGGTGTGTGTTTTCTTAGGTTTCATGTTCTGGTCAATGTGGTCGACTTGCTGTAGGGTTCAGGGCGGAGCCGTAATATAGTTTTGTACTTGTCTTTAAGTCTGTCGCCCACACACACGCCACAAAAAAACAGAACAGGACATGAAAAAAATATATTATATCCCCGCCCTAAACCAACAGGAAGTGGGTCATATTGAATCAAACCCTGGAATGACAGAAGCACACACCGTCGTACTCAGGACATCTCCTCACACAGTTTTCAGCACAAACTCTTCAAATTTGCCCAAAGGAAACAAAACCCACGTGCAATTAAAGATGATCACTGACACTTTGAATATGACTTTGGTGTGGTCATGGTGAATTATTTGTGAGCTGAATGTAATGACACACAAAAAAAAGAAATATCTAATCAAATGCCTCTCTAGAGTCTTTTTAAAAGATGATTTAAAAAAACAAAACAAAACATGGAGCTTATTTGTGATGGGGCAAAATGTGACACATGATCCAAGTTTTTATGGTTTAGGAGAAAAATAATATGGTCATGGTCACATTTTTCCATCTTCAAAGTACCTAATAGTAGAAAAACAAACATAACTCTGTCCTCAGCTGTGCAGGCGCGACAGTGTCAGAAAATGTATTTGTACATTTTAAATACTAACGTGCATGTTCTCCCTGTGCTCAGATGGCTTCAGACTGTAACTCACCTGTGGAGATGGCGGCTCTGGGTCGGTCTTTTCTCCTGGGCATGTTGTATGACTGCAGATCTGACACACTGGTCCCAGGTACGTCTGAAAGAGAACGGTATTCTACATGTATCTCGTCTTTATTAGAATCACTTTATATTTATTCATCCAAATAAACCTCTTGTTTTTCAGGCCTGACTTTCTGGGACCAGGAGAAGCTGGACAAAGACATGAGAGTGACTCCTAAACCCAGCACTCAGTGTCAGATCGTGGCGTCTGATCACCTCTCTGAGAAGGCCTCTTCACTCGGAGTGGACGCTGGACTCAAAGCCAGTTTTATGAGTGGACTTGTGAAGGTTGAAGGGTCAGCAAAATATCTGAACGATCAGAAAAGTTCCAGAAGACAGGCCCGAGTCACTCTGCAGTACAAAACTACGACAGAGTTTAAAACATTGACCATGAACCAGCTCAGCAAAGACAACTTAAAGCACCACGAGGTCATTGACAAAGGTCTAGCCACACATGTAGTAACAGCCATCCTCTATGGAGCCCAGGCCTTCTTTGTGTTCGACCAGGAAACATCTGAAGATGAAAATGTCCGAGACATTCAGGGAAACCTGAAGGTGATGATTGAAAAAATCCCAAAGATCTCCATTGATGGAGAAGGGAATCTGAAAATGGAGGACAAAGACAAAGAAAAGGTGAACAAGTTCTCCTGCACTTTTCACGGAGATTTCTGTTTAGACAAAAGTCCAACGACATTTGAAGAAGCAGTAAAAGTCTATCAAGACCTGCCCAAACGTCTGGGCCCCAAAGGTGAGAACGCAGTCCCTGTGAGGGTGCACCTGCTGCCCCTCAGCGCCTTAGACTCTGCAGCGTCTAAACTGGTGCGTCACATCAGTCTGAGGTTAGTCTGTGAGGCAGAGAACGTCTTGGAGAACTTCAGGGAGCTGGACATGATCTGTAATGATGTCCTGAAGAGTCCTGTAGGACAGAACTTCTCACACTTTTCCAAAAAAGTCAAAACCTTTAACTCTTTGTGCTCAGAGTTCCTCCTGGGACTCCAGGGAACTCTGGCCATGAAGCTTCCATCGATCAGAGGAGGAGGAGAGGAGGAGGCTGCTCTGGCAGAAGTCCTGAAGAGGGCAGCAGAGAGTCCATTCAGCTCTCACCGTTTGAACCAGTGGATGGACGAGGTCACTGAGGAGGCCAACGCCATAAATGCCCTCACAAATCTGATGAGAAACACAGAAGTCGTCTCCTCGAAAAATGACCTCATGAAGAAGGTGCGTGACTCAGAGAAAGTCCTGGTGTTTGTGTTCACGTCTCTGGAGAGGGCAGAGCCGTACCTCGAAGAACTGAAGAACCACCTACAGGGGATTCAAACCCACGAGTCTGGAGCAGAACCCAAACCCTGGTACAAGACTAAAGACATGATCCACCAAATGAGACTCAAAGCAAAGGTGTTTAGGGACTTTGCAGACGCCAACAAAGACCAGGACACAAAGGCTCTTCGGTTCCTGGCAGTGGGTTTGACTGATGAAAACCACAAAGAAGCAACCATCTATCTTTATGAAGACGGGTTCCTCAGCAGTGAGAGCTTTGAGCTCCCTTCTAAACCAGACTCAGTGACTGTGAGCAGAGCCACAGCGCACAGCGTGAGTCTGCAGGTCAGAGCTCTCTCAGTGGGAGCGGAGAACGTCTGTGGATACAGAGTGGAGTTCTGTGAGAAAGGACAGGAGCAGTGGAAGCAGCAGCTCCAGGCTGAAGCTGGAGAGGTCACAGTGACAGGCCTGATCCCAAACACAGAGTACAGCTTCACAGTGAGAGCCGTCACTGAGGCGGGAGTAGGTCCAGCTGCTCCTCACACCTCCATGAAAACCTTACCCTGCGACCTTCCAGAAAACCCCAGCGCCATGTCCACCTCCTCAAAGATCTACGTCCGCTGGAGGAGACCTGCACAGGTGGGACAAGGCGCCCAGATCCTCAGATACATCGTGGAGTACGCTGAGACCGGAGACACACTCCAGTGGAGGAGAGAAGAGTCCCATTCTGAGGAGAAGGTGATCTCTGGACTTAAGCCTCAGACAGAGTACATCCTCAGGATCTTCTGTGACTATGGAGAGAACGGAACCAGCTCAGAAAGCTCCACTGTGACCATCACCACCAAAACATTCACTGCAGCAGAACTCATCGTAAAAGACTCTGTCAAAATCAAGTCTGGAACACCAGAAATCTACAAACTTGGTCTAAAAGCAGAAAAACTGCGCACTCCTCGTGTCAGAAAATATGTGTTTGGAAAAGAAAGTCATAAAGAAAATCGTATCATGATCCTTCTTGGACCTGTGGGATCTGGGAAGATCAGTCTCATCGATGCCATGATCAACTACATCCTGGGAGTCAGATGGACCGACCCGTTTTGGTTTAAAATAAACGAGGGTGAGACTTCTGAGACAGTGGTGTATCAAATAAACCACCAGGAGGGATTCCAGGTCGACTTCTCACTCACCATCATCGACACTCCAGAGTTTAGAGATTTTACAGGCATCACAGGAGACAAACAGACCCTGGAGCAGATAGCTTACCTCGTCAATGATTTGAACATCACAGAGGTTCATACAGTCTGTGTAGTGGTCCAGTCGTCTTTAGCTCAACTCCCTCCAGCCCTGTGTCACGTCTTACACTCATTCCACTCCAGCTTTGGGAAAGATGTGTTTGAAAACCTCAAGATTCTGGTGACGTTCGCAGATGCTCAGATGCCTCCAGTTCTTGAGTACATCAAAGCTGCTGGAGTCCCATGTCCTAAAACAGAGCAGGGTCTGCCAGTCCACTTCAAATTCAACAACTCTGCAATGTTCGCCCCAAACCAGACCTCTGCAGAAGAAGACAATTTGGATCAAATGTTCTGGGACATGGGAAACAAAAACATGACGAGGTTCTTTAGTGACTTAGAGAAAACTCAGAGCAAAAGGATGAATCCAGAAATAATAATAGTACAACTATTACATCTGATGGGACCCCAAGTAGGACGTGTAATGAAGACATACGATTCAATTCACTTTGCTTCATTAGGTGGACCTATGTGGAACTGAAGAATAATTCAACAACTGCAGACAATGCAATGCCACATTCATTATCCATGTCCCATTAGAAATGACGCAGAAATGGACAAACGTGAAGTATTTGATTCAGATGGAAGTTGCACTGTGTGTCCTGGAAAAATGTTTCTGGCGCAAACATTCAGTCCAGAAATACAGATGGAAAAACAAGACAGACACAAAGAGAAATACCAGAGACAAACTGTAGAGTCTCTCCTTAATAATAAACATATAAAGAATTTGAAGATGTTGAGGCAGAACTCTCAAAGATGTAATATTCAGTTTTTAAGAGAAAACTATTCCTGATGAAGACAAAAAAAACAAACAAAAAAAAAGCAAGAACTGTAAATAAAACAACAAATCAAAGCATGTTAAACTAAAAATGGATAAAACAATTGAATCTGTGCAGCTGATGTCATCAACATCCACTGGGACTGTGACGCTAACTAGAGGCACTGCTGTGTGTGAAACTCTGTCATAATCTGAGTTTTATTTAAACACAATCTGGGAATAAAAAAGTTAAAGTTTCATCAATATTTCACCACTGATCACGATTTAGACCAAAAACAAAGTTATTGTAAGTGCTCTTTGTCTCATCCAATCTGCTGCCCAACTCTCTCTATATTTACTTTACTTTTATATATTTACTTTAAAACTTTACTTTCATATATTTACTATAAAATTTGAGTTTTATATATTTACTTTAAAACTTTACTTTCATATATTTACTATAAAATTTGAGTTTTATATATTTACTTTAAAACTTTACTTTCATATATTTACTATAAAATTTGAGTTTTATATATTTACTTTAAAACTTTACTTTCATATATTTACTATAAAATTTGAGTTTTATATATTTACTTTAAAGCTTGTACTTTTATATATTTACTTTCAAATTGTACTTTGTGTTTCTGAGGCCATAAAAAGTGTCAAAGTGAAGTGGTGTAAAAGGAGGCTGCATGTTGTGAGTGTGTTTTCTTTGCGCTGTGTGTTGTTGTGTGTTTATTATCGTCTGTGTTGGATTTGGTCGAGCTTTAGTTTCTCTGAGTCTCATCACACGTGTCTCTGATCAAACGGGGGAACTGCCAACAATAATCTCATGATATTCATTTCATACTTGACGCTCGCTGCAGTTAAAGTGAAAAACCTTCTGCTCCGTGACCTCGGACGATGAACGCCGCTCCGTTTGACGACACAAACTGCAGAAGCTCCGGAACGTTCCCGGGGTAAAACTATCGGCTCAAAGATTCATTTGGAATTGGACGATACAAAGGCTTTGTCAGACGCCCAGACCCTCAGACTCCCTCAGACTTTCAGAAACCTCCATGCTTCTAGACTGTGTGTGTGTGTGTGTGTGTGTGTGTGTGTGTGTGTGGCTGCTGCTGTGATTCTGTTGGTTCCTTTTGTTTGGACAGAATTCTGCAGACTTTTTACACTTAAATGTTTGACACTGCAGTGTGAAGCTCTTTGGAAACGCTCTTGTTTATGAAATGTGCTGTACAAATAAAGTGGGCCTGGATCCTGCTGTGACGTCATTAAAGCTGCTGTAGAACCGTCTCTGCCTCTTTCTTCAGTTTTGTAACGATACAAGACCAGTGTTGGGAAGTTTACTTTTCAAATGTAATCCCCTACAGATTACAGATTACACACCCCAAAATGTAGTTTGTAACAGAATCCATTAAATGACTTAAAGTGAGTAATGTAATCTGATTACTTTGGATTACTTGATTTGATGTAGAGAAACAAAGACGAGGAAATCTGCACATAAGAAGTTTTATCTGATAAAAGAAAATAAAAAGTCCAAACTTTACTGAACCAAATTAAAAATATTATTGATAAAAGACGAAGAAACACGTCCACACAGCAGGATTTAGTCCTGGTTTTAGACCTGGTTTAGACCCTGGTTTAGTCCTGGTTTAGTCCTGGTTTAGTCCTGGTTTAGTCCTGGTTTAGTCCCTGGTTTTAGACCTGGTTTAGTCCCCTGGTTTAGACCTGGTTTAGTCCTGGTTTAGTCCTGGTTTAGACCTGGTTCCTGGTTTAGACCTGGTTTAGTCAGAGTCCTGGTTTAGAGACCTGGTTTAGACCTGGTTTAGTCCTGGTTTAGAGTCCTGGTTTAGATCCTGGTTTAGTCCTTTTAGACCTGGTTTTAGAGACCTGGTTTAGTCCTGGTTTAGAGGTCCTGGTTTAGTCCTGGTTTAGTCCTGGTTTAGACCTGGTTTAGAGTCCTGGTTTAGACCTGGTTTAGTAGTCCTGGTTTAGAGTGGTTTAGTCCTGGTTTAGATCCTGGTTTAGTGGTTTAGACCTGGTTTTAGTCCTGGTTTAGTCCTGGTTTAGTCCTGGTTTAGTCCTGGTTTAGTCAATAAGTGGAATAACCTAAAAAAAAAAAAAAAAAAAAAAAAAAGCCCAAATTGTGTAAAACAGTTAAATCTCTCTCTGTGTAATCCATTTATTTCAACAAAGTAACTGTAATCCAATTACCACTCACTGAAACAGTAACTGTAACTGAATACAGTTACTCATCATTTGTACTCTGATTACTCTGGTACATGTAATCTGTTACTCCCCAACACTGTACAAGACAAATCCACAGTGATTTAGTGTCTGACGTCATTTAAAGTGTCAGTATCAGTAAACGTTGTGTACAGGGATTTAGAATCAAGTCAAATGTACAAACAGAAATCAAAGTGACAAACGTCCATGGAGATGTTTGAGCTCAATCAGCAGCATTAAAACAGACACACATGACTCAATTCATGTTCCACGTTTCCTCGTCTGGACTTCTCCTTTACAGGGAGGAAACTGAATGTTTCCAGTCTCTGGGAGGAAGAGTGGGAACAGCAAGTGCAGGGACGGCGAGCACCAGGAGATGGCGCTGGTTCAACACTTCACAGGATTTAACAGTGTTTCTGTGAAACATGTTTCACCTCCAGCAGCAGTTTAGTTGTTTTCTCTTTGACTTCTACGGGGGATGAACTGTGACACTTGACATATTTACATCACCATGTTCCTTTTATTGTTGTGGAAATGATAAATGGTCCTAAAACAGCGTCTGAACGTGTTGGATCAGTTTCACTTTCATTTTGACTCTCTCCCTTCGCTGGAAAAAGGATCAAAACTAAAACACAGTGGATTCCAGGCAACTCCAAAAAAGTAGAAAAAGTAAAAAAATCACAAAAAATAGTTAAAAGGCCTTTATTAGAAAGGCTGTCCTGGTACAACAGTGGGTTATATGTGAATTATAATGGTTATATGTGATTATAATGGGTTATATGTGAATTATAATGGGTTTATAATGGGTTATATGTGAGTTATAATGGGTTATATGTGAGTTATAATGGGGTTATATGTGAGTGATTAAATGGTTTATATGTGATTATAATGGGTTATATGTGAGTTATAATGGGTTAAATGGTTATATATGGGTTATATGTGAGTTATAACCCTGTAAACATACCAAGGTGTTGTCTGTAAACACGAACATTAATTGATGCTGAAGCTGCATTAAAGTGTAATGTGTAACATTTCATTGTCTGTGACGTCTGTAACCAGGACAGTTTGGTGGTGTTTGGTGTAAACTGGGACATTTCAGGGTTCAGAGAAACTTTTGGTCCCATTTGATGTGAGAAATGCAGCTGAAATGAAGGTTCAGGCTGATGCTCGCTGTGGCTGAAGCCGTCAACGTTTGAATCTAAACACACAGAGAACCTGATATTTGATAATTAGTCCTGGGATAATGTTACGTCTGATGTTCACCAACTGGCTCCACTCTGTTTCTACTTAGATGTAGGTGCAGTTTCCCATTCAGACGAGGTGTTTCTACATAATATCACACAGCAGCGTTCAGTTTACGAATTCAATGTGACAAGACAAGACATTTTTACAATAAATTTGAATGAACCCACTTGTTGTTCAGTTGTTGTAGCTCCTTGTTGTGTCATTACTCTGTTTTTACTCTGCTACAAACTGAAACATGCACAGTCTTGATCTTGATCGATGTTTCTTCTGCTCGATGAATAATGTCTGTGAAGTGATGACGTGTTTTTGATGGTAAAGTCCCGTCTGTGAATTCGTGTTCGTGCTGATGAAAGTGTAATCGTACATTTTCATTTGATTATTGTAATTCTTGACGTGGTAACTTTTCAATTAATATTCTGATGATAAACTGCACACAATATATTTTATGTACGACTGGACTCATTGGAGAGTTTACAAATATTTATTTTATGCACAACTACAGACAAATATGCATATATGTTTCAGAACCAGAAACAAAAGTGATATGGTTCAAAAGACTTGAAAAGATCGACTTTGACAATAGACTCATCCCACTGGGAAAACAAACATGGAGGTTTGATGTTCACTTTTTCGGAGGATCGTTTCCAGTATGAAGTTCAAAATTCAGGATCCCGACAGGATGGTTTCAGTGTCACTGAAGTCCAGGCTTTGTCCGTCCATCCAGTGACTTCAGGAAAGTTTCATGGTGCATCCTCCCGGTGTCACAAGTTTCTCTCTCACTCCAAACTTTCTTTCTGCTGCTCCATTTCCGTTTTCAGTTGCAGATTTCACGACTTGCAGTTTGTAATAAGGTACTGGTAGAAAATCTGAGTGTGGGCGGGGCCACAGTAACTGCAGAGAAGCCCACTGTCATTTCAGTCCCATTCTGATTGATAAATAAATGTATATAATATAAATATATCATATAATATATATGTAAAGCTCAGAGCAGATGGGAAACCTGTGAGCCACTGACCAAAGACAAGAATGTGGGATGAGGAGGGTCCAGAGTTTGTGAAAAGGTTTGATTTGCACAGATTAAGTCAACAACATTTGTCTGT
Source organism: Boleophthalmus pectinirostris (assembly GCF_026225935.1). Taxonomy (NCBI): domain Eukaryota; kingdom Metazoa; phylum Chordata; class Actinopteri; order Gobiiformes; family Gobiidae; genus Boleophthalmus; species Boleophthalmus pectinirostris. The sequence continues at coordinate 36,945,419 of NW_026571095.1, read as the reverse complement.
TGTTGTTTTTCTGGTGAGTTTCTTTTATGTGGTGAAGTTTGAGACAAGAGTTGTTGCTTTTCATTCCTCAGAGTTTCGATGACGATGTTCTGTCTTATCTGTAAAACAAGTTCTGGCGAAACTCTCAGATATGAAAACAAATTCCACAACTGTTGGACTTCGGGGCGTTTTTCTCTCAGGAAATAAAAGCTGCATCTGCTTCACTCTGCATCAGACGCTCGCTCGCGCTCACACCGGACGACACACTTTATAACGTCATCACGAGGTCATTAGAAAAGTCTCGTTTGTTTCATGTTTCTGTCGTTTTAGTCGAGAGTAAATACTAACGTGCATGTTCTCCCTGTGCTCAGATGGCTTCAGACTGTGACTCACCTGTGGAGATGGCGGCTCTGGGTCGCTCCTTTCTCCTGGGCATGTTTTACGACTGCAGATCTGACAAACTGGTCCCAGGTACGTCTGAAAGAGAACGGGCACAGAGGGGCACAGAGGGGCACAGAGGGGGAACAGAGGGGCACAAGGGGGCACAGAGGGGCACAGAGGGCCACAGAGGGGCACAATGGGGCACAGAGCGGCACAGAGGGGGAACAGAGGGGCACAAGGGGGCACAGAGGGGCACAGAGGGGCACAGAGGGGTCAGGGGTGATTCCTCAATTTAAGTCAGTTACAAAGTTTGCGTCAGTCAAACAGACTCTGTTTTATGTCTGTACTGTCGAATAAAGTCCAGTAGCCTTAAAGTGGAGTTTTAGTCCCAAAGATGTTTAATAACATTTAATTTGAGATAAAGAATCATAAAATCGGGGACTTGTCATAATCACTGAACACATGAACACACTAAAGTCAGTCACGCCCATGTTTCTGTGCACTCGTCTGTTTGCTCAGGTGTGGTACAGTTAAATGTGCTGTTTTTACAAATGTTTGTCTCATACTTAACGAAGAGTAAAAAAAATAAATTGAAGAGTAAAATAATGTATAGGTTTGACTCTATGGCAGCACAGGATGTTTCTGTGTGGAGTTTGCATGTTCTCCCTGTGTACATGGGCAGTACAAATGGGCTCCTCTGGTTTGTGTACAAAGTATAATTCATCTTCACTTATTCAGGCTGAGGATGAAAATGTTCATTTGGCCTGAGCAGTAATCCAATATTAGTCCTGGAGCCATACTGTCCACCTCCAATATTCTGCTCCTTTGTCTTACAATTATTTTTCATAAGTCACAGCTCGGAACATTACGAGTTCTGGGTCTTTTCTTCCAACTCTGCCCCATTTGGTCTTAGGACCTAAAACCCGTTTTGTGGCACCAAAACTTGTGCCAAATGTTCTGAGTCTGTTAAAAGTGCTGCTATATTCACATGAGGAATACAGTCATTTAACAGGGGGTTTATGTGGTACAATGTAAAGGTGTTCAATTATTAAACACCTTTACATTTAGTTTATTTCTTGGACTGGCAATCTGTACAACCGGGCAAATGCCCGGTGGGTCGGTCCACATTTGGGCCGGTGTGGGTCAGCCCCCCACCCCTGGTCTTCAATTTCGACTGACCCAAAATGTGCGTGAGCGACACCCCACCTCTGGGCCTAGGCCCACCCAAATCTCAACAGGCCCACCTGTACCCCCCTCCCCCCAAAAAAAAGTTTCATAGTGCATTGTAGCATATTGTGGAAAAGGGCTTGCTCATATTTCGACATTATTCAGCACCATTCAAATACAAACAGTGCAGGTTTATGTCTCGAACACGTGTGCCTCACTCATGATCCCAACACACCAAATGAAAATGACTCCTGTCACCAGCCCCAAACAACACCTTCCCATGAAGCACTGCGGCCAAGTTTATAGGTCGATACAGTATTTTCATTTTGTCAAGTATTATTAAATATCAGAAAATAATCACATCATTTGTGCTAAAATAGTCTATTATAGTATAGAATATAGTATATATAGTAAATATTTTTTTCTTTAATAAAAAAGTTGGTTAATGGATATTTGCTCAAGTTCAGCAGACGAGCCGCGGCTCTTCTTGCATCAGTTTGTCTGCACATGTGTTACAGACAAATAATCCATCTGTTTTATACAGTCAGTCTAAGGTTAATACACCGGGAGTCATATTTGCAAAGATGCCTTTTACACACCCCCCCCCTTGAGAGTATCACGCAGGTAAATTGGACTCAAATACAACACAAGTATATAGGCAAACAAAGTCTCAGTAAATAACTGAAAATGTCCTCTAAGGTAATGTTATCTAACTATGACTGAAAAAACAACAAAGGAATATATCATTCATATAATGTGAACTAAAATCTCTTCCAGAACTGGGAAACACTCGAAGTAGATAATGTGCTTAGATAAACTAAAACAGGAACTATAAACAGGGGAACAAAAAGCAGAATGCATAAAATGCAAATAGAATACAGGTTCAGAATTTCCAGGTAAGAGCTTGAGAGTATGTGTTCACAGGTTGACAATCTAGCAAAGACTGAGGGAGCAGAGGGAGTATATATAGACTGGACCTGGGCTGATTACAGAATGAGAGGCAGCTGTAGGGAAAGGAGGGAGGTGGCAAAAGGAGGACCGGAACAGAGTGAGAAATGGAACTGGACTGGAGGAAAACAAGTAAACAAAAGGCAGAACTGTGACAGAACCCCCCTCTCAAGGGACGGCTCCTGACGTCCCAAAACCAAAAGGCCGACCATGGGAGGGAGGAGGGGCCTGGCGGAGGGTCAGAATTCCAGGTCAGAGTACTCAGACGGATGAGCTGCAAGAGCCCTTTGAAGGCTGTTCAGGATGTTGATCATGGAAAGCTTTAATAAGAAGAGGGTCTAAAATGAAACTGGCAGGCACCCAAGAACGCTCCTCTGGCCCATACCCCTCCCAGTCAACCAAATATTGGATGCCCCTACCACGGCGTCTGGAACGGAGCAGACGCCTCACCGTGTACGCAGGTTCTCCATCAATCAGACGAGTAGGCGGAGGTGAGGGTGAGGCAGGGGCAAGAGGACTGTCTCGAGCCGGCTTCAACTTTGAGACATGGAAGGTGGGATTGATCCGCATAGCTCTTGGCAACTTGAGACGCGCAGCCACCGGGTTGACCATCCTCTCAATTTCAAACGGGCCAATAAACTTGGGGGGCAAGTTTCTTCGAATCCACCCTGAGTGGTAGGTCCTTAGTCGAGAGCCAAACCATATGACCAGCCTGGTATGCAGGAGCCTCAGAACGACGGCGGTTGGCTGATGCAGAGTAGCCTGTTTCCAGGTTCTGTGGCAGCGTTTTATGAATGCTTGAACAGAGGGGCAAGAAACTTCCTTTTCCTGGGATTGGAACAGGGGTGGTTGGTAACCATAAGCACACTGGAATTAGGAAAAACCAATGGCTGAACTTTTCAGAGTATTGTGAGAGTACTCTACCCACAGTAGTTGCTGGGACCAGGAGGATGGGTTCCTTGATGCCATACAGCGCAACACAGTCTCCATCTGCTGATTGATTCTTTCTGTCTGGCCGTTGGACTGAGGGTGATAGCCTGATGACAGGCTAACCGTGGCCCCTAAAAGGGAACAGAATTCACGCCAGAATATGGAGGTGAATTGGGGACCCCGATCAGAAACAATATCAGTGGGGAGTCCGTGCAACCGAAAAACATGCTGCAGCATCAACTCAGCGGTCTCTTTTGCCGACGGAAGTTTGGTCAGTGGAACGAAATGGGCCATCTTGCTAAAACGATCAACTACAGACAGGATGGCGGTGTGTCCATTGGAAACAGGTAAGCCAGTGACGAAGTCCAGGGATATGTGAGACCAAGGCCGGTGGGGAACAGGAAGAGGAAGAAGATGGCCAGCAGGTGATTGGTGAGTAGGCTTCGACTGGTTACAGACTTGACAGGCATTAACAAAATCTCTGGTGTCCTCATCCAGGGTACCCCACCAGAATCTTTGATGCAGAACCTCCTTAGTCCGTTGGATCCCGGGGTGACAGGTGAGCTTAGAACTGTGAGCCCATTGCAGAACATCTGACCTGANTTTAGACCTGGTTTTAGACCTGGTTTAGTCCTGGTTTAGTCCTGGTTTAGGTTTAGTCTGGTAGACCTGGTTTAGTCCTGGTTTAGTCCTGGTTGGTTTAGTCCTTGGTTTAGACCTGGTTTAGACCTGGTTTTAGTCCTGGTTTAGACCTGGTTTAGACCTGGTTTAGTCCTGGTTTAGACCTGGTTTAGTCCTGGTTTAGACCTGGTTTAGAGCTGGTTTAGTCCTGGTTTAGTCTGGTTTAGTCCTGGTTTAGACCTGGTTTAAACCTGGTTTAGTCCTGGTTTAGTCTCCTGGTTTAGTCCTGGTTTAGTCCTGGTTTAGTCCTGGTTTAGTCCTGGTTTAGACCTGGTTTAGACCTGGTTTAGTCTGTTTAGTCCTGGTTTAGTCCTGGTTTTAGACCTGGTTTAGACCTGGTTTAGTCCTGGTTTAGTCTGGGTTTAGTCCTGGTTTAGTGGCAATAAGTGGAATAACCTAAAAAAAAAAAAAAAAAAAAAAAAAAGCCCAAATTGTGTAAAACAGTTAAATCTCTCTGTGTAATCCATTTATTTCAACAAAGTAACTGTAATCCAATTACCACTCACTGAAACAGTAACTGTAACTGAATACAGTTACTCATCATTTGTACTCTGATTACTCTGGTACATGTAATCTGTTACTCCCCAACACTGTACAAGACAAATCCACAGTGATTTAGTGTCTGACGTCATTTAAAGTGTCAGTATCAGTAAACGTTGTGTACAGGGATTTAGAATCAAGTCAAATGTACAAACAGAAATCAAAGTGACAAACGTCCATGGAGATGTTTTGAGCTCAATCAGCAGCATTAAAACAGACACACATGACTCAATTCATGTTCCACGTTTCCTCGTCTGGACTTCTCCTTTACAGGGAGGAAACTGAATGTTTCCAGTCTCTGGGAGGAAGAGTGGGAACAGCA